>NC_052090.1:19525103-19826403 GCF_015852505.1 Tachyglossus aculeatus | reverse complement strand
ACAGGGAGATCAAGTACAAGTAGCCCAGAAACGATGATGCACATGTTCATTATCTGGACCAGGCGCTGGGCTGCCAAGGATGAAAACACCACCAGCCGCGCCGCTCTCAAACTGGGTCTTAAATTGAACAAAGCAGCGGTTCCTCAGAGCTCAGCGGCCCTTCCACCGAAGCAAACGGGGCCACCTCTGCATTGCCTGGATCCCATCGATCAATGCTATCTGAGTGCTTACTGAGAAGCACTGTGGCCTACTGGAAAGAGCACCGGGCTGGGAGTCAGAAGGACCTGGGTTCTAATCCCAGCTCCGCCATTTGTCTGCTGTGTGACCCTGGGCAAGTCTCTTCACTTCTCTGAGCCTTAGTTACCTCATCTTTAAAATGAGGATTAAGTCTGTGAGCCCTATGTGGGACAGGGACTGTGCCCAACCCGATTTGTTTGTATCCACCCCAGCGCTTAGTACAGTGCTTAGTACATAGTAAGTGCTTGAAAATACCACAGTTATTATTACTATCTCTGTGTGGAAGACTGAACTAAGTGCTTGGAAGACTACAATATAACAGAGTTGGTGGACATATTTCCTGCCCACCATGATCCCACCTTGTTTAACTGCACCCAATGAACCTCTCTGCTCAGCTCCCCAGCTGGCGGAAGGACTGGATTTGCTTTAAGTATGTGTGTGCTGTCTGGGTCCAAGAGAAAAGATGAGGTGAGCCATTAGGGTCTGGTGTAGTTGAGGCAGAGTTGGGTAGTCTGTTGCACGTTGGGAGAGGGACTGGCTCCCGAAAGTAAAGGAAGAAGGCTGCCATGCCACAGTGCCCCATCAGAGAGGACAAGGAGCAGCCTAGCAAGCTTGCTCTTCCATCTCCACATCCAACAGAAACTCCTCACATTGGCTTTAAAGAACTCAATCCCCATGCTCCCTCCTACCTCACCTCAGGACTCCTAAAACCCAGCCCACATGCCTCTAATGCCAACCTTCTCACTGTACCTAGATCTCATTCACCTCACTGATGTCCTCTCACCTACATCCTCCCTCTTCATCTCCAGCAATTACTCTCACCCCTTCGAGGCTTTATTGAAGGCACATCTCCTCCAAGAGGCCTCCCCTGACTAAGCCCTCCTTTCCTCTTCCTCCACTCCCTTCGGCGTCACCCTGACCTGCTCCCTGTATTCATTCCCCGTTTCCAGCCACAAAGCACTTATGTACACATCTATAATTTATTTATATTAATATCTGTCTCCCCTCTAGACTGTAAACTCGTTGTGGGCAGGGAATGGGTCTGTTCATTGTTATATTGTACTCTGCCAAGCTCTTAGTACAGTGCTCTGCACAAAGAAAGTGGTCGATAAATAGCATTGATTAATTGATTATTATTATAACAGTAATTGTGCCAGGCACTGTACTAAGCTCTGGGATGGATATAAGCAAATTGGGTTGGACACAGTCCCTGTCCCATGTGGGGATCACATTCTCAATCCCCATTTTACAGATGCAGAAACTGAGGCACAGAGAAGTGAAATGACTTGTCCAAGATCACACACAGCAGACAAGTGGCAGAGCCAGGATTAGAACCCATGACCTTCTGACTCCCAGGCCTGTGCTCTATCCACTATGCCATGCTCCTTCTAACTCATGACTCAGTGTGGAAAGCCCGTGTGCTCTTTCTGCTCTTCTCTCGACCCCAAAACCAGACCGACCCCCAGCCGAACCAACCAAGAGACAGGAGAACCAAGGAAAGCTCTTGTAGTACAAACTGCAAAACTAAGAACTAAGTTGCTTTGATATGATGTAATATGCTCTGAGCACAGTTTTTTATTGGTTTCATTGGTTCAGCTGAGCAATGCCCCAGGAAAGCCGGCACAGTGAGTTACGATCCCAGCTTTATAATTGACGAAGTCAAGAATGCCCTGGTGGTTGGCTCAGAATTGTACACCGAATTACAGAAGGAAGCAGGAGGGTGCACTGTTGCCTTCTCATCATCCCTTTTCTCTTTCTTCTCTATTAAGTGTTAACATTTTTATTACAGGTAGGTCGTACTCATTTTTAACCTTTCTGCTGACTCTGCTCCTGCTTTGAGCTATCTGCCTTTGCCTCTCTATGGATTTTCATTTTCTCCACTTTTGATCGTCCCTCCACCTCTCCCTACCACATTTTTTCCCCTCAGCCTGCACATCGATTTTTAATGTACTTGGATCCTCACTTCCCTCCTCACTCCTTTTTTCTTTGTGAATTGATTTTCGCTCTTCTTGAGCCTGCCTTCCCCCTTCCCTCCCATGGCTCCTCTTTCCTTGCCGACTGCCTTCCCCACTGAGGGACACAGCTCTGCGACAGTTGGCTTCTCTGGCCTCCAGCTGTGGTTAGAGAAACCAATTCTCACCTTCTCTTGGCAGCCGGGAATGCTGGAAGGGGGCCGTCTGGTGGCAGGCTACAGGGTGGGGGAAAGGCAGCTCCCACAGAAAGCTGTATTTTGCCAGCTGTAAACCACTCAAACAGTGCAATGCTGGAACGAGGTTCTAAATTTAAGACATGCCACGTTCCACTGCATTTAAGTCTGACAGAAAATGGTCTCTTCTAGCACTTGAGGTATCCGTAAAGCTACTCAGATCACAGGAAGGAAACGCTAAAAAAGCTCCACTGATAACAACGCTCTGCCTCATGGAAGAAAAGAGCATGGGACTCGGAGCTAACTGCCTTCCAGAAACTTTGAAAGTTACATGAAGCAGCTGTAGACAGACTGCAGATATTTTATTCTAGCTGTGCATCTGAGTGAAGCCACAGCACCTGCTAGAGGCGCTTAGGTCAGGCTTGGGCCAGAGCATTATTTTCCTCCAACTTCCAGCTCTGCATGGGCACACGGAGGGATGAGAGGAAGTTGAAGGCCAAATTCCAGAATAATGTGGCTTCTCCCACGTTCACCTTCCCTCACTGCCCACCCCCACATCCATTAACTCTCCTCCTCAGCCTAATGAAAAGAATATGGGATTGGGAGTCAGAGGACCTGGGTTCTAATCCTAGCTCCGCCACTTGTCCGCTGTGTTAGAGAAACAGCATGGCCTAGTAGACGAAGTACGGGCCTGGGAGTCAAAATGACCTGGGTTCTAATCCCGACTCTACCATTTGTCTGTGTGACCTAGGGCAAGTCACTTAACTTCTCTGTGCCTCAATTACCTCATCTGTAAAATGAGGACTAAGATTGTAAGCCCCATGTGGGACAGGAACTGCATTCAACCTGATAACCTAATATCTACCCCAGCTCTAAGAACAGTGTTCGGCACATAGTAAGCGCTTAATACCATAATTAATATTCTAATCCCAGCTCTGCCATATGCCTGTTCTCTGATCTTGGGAAGGTTATTTAACTTCTCTGTGCCTCAGTCCCTGTAAAATAGGCATTCAATACCTGTTCTCCCTCCCCCTTAGATTTTGAACCCCATGTGGGACTGGGACTGTGTCTGACGTGATGCTCTTGTAGCTGCCTCAGACCTCAGTATACAGTGCTTGGTATACAGTAATAAGCACTTAATACCCACTTTTATTATCATCATCATTTTTCTCCTCTTCCAGCCACCGCTAATCTCCACCGCTCTGCCATAACTAACCCCGTTCTTACATTCGCCAGGGGATGTCAGTTAATCAATCATATCTGAGCACTTTGTGACAAGCACTGTACTATGTGCTTGGGAGAGTACAATATAATAGACACACTCCCTGCCCACAAAGAGCTTACAGTCTAGAAGGGGAGACAGGCATTAATATAAATAAATTACAACTGTGTACATAAGTGCTGTGGGGCTGGGAGGAGGGATGAATAAAGGGAGCAAATCAGGGTGATGCAGAAGGGAGTGGAAGAAGAGGAAAGGAGGGCTTAGTCAGGGAAGGCCTCTTGGAGGAGATATGCCTTCAATAAGACTTTGAAGGTGGGAATAGTCATTGTCTGTCAGATCGGAGGAGGGAGGGCATTCCAGCCTAGAGGCAGGATGTGGGTGCGAGAGGTTGGTGGTGAGAGAGACGGAGAGATGGAGGTTCAATGAGAAGAATAGCATGAGAGAAGCGAAGTGTGTGTGTGAGCCCCAGGCGATATGATGGCCTGTGTCTTCCTGGGTCCCGGTTTCGGCACTGTGGCCTAAGCAGGTTTCCCAGGGATCCATCTCACAGAATCTCAGCACCAAAGAGAAATGCTTAAGCTCATCAAAATTTCTAGGCCAACTAGGCCTAAATTGACCCTCTTTTTGACTTTCCAACACAACTTCAAATTCCTTACCTGCTTCTCTTTGATCTCAAATTTTCTGGGGTTCAGAAGAGCTTGGATTTTGCAGCTGTTTTTCAGGAAGAGAACTGCAATTTGGCATGTTTTGAAGGAAAGGCTTGAAGCTGGCGCAGGCAATCAGGGACCTGAAGATAAGTCACGACCTTTTCTATAAATTGTAGTTGTTCAAACTGGGATATTGATTCCCAGATATATTACTGTAATAGATGTTCTTGTTCCCACCGAATGTTTATTAATAGAATTCTACTCTAAGGAAAATTGTGATGATGACAGCACTCACTATTAAGAATTCATTAAGTGCTTACTATGAAGCCAGAAATGTAGGGTACGCCCTGGGGTAGCTACAAGATTGTTGGATCAAGGACGCACAATGTAAGAGGGAGGGGGAGCGCATGTCTTATCCCCCTTATACAGATGAGGAAACTGAGGCATCAAGAGTTTCCATGGCTCACTCAAAATCACCAGGAGGTCAGTGGCAGAGCTAATGTTAAAAACCTGAGAGAAGCAGCATGGCCTAGTGGAAAGAGCACAGACCCAGGAGTCAGAGAACCTGGGTTCTAATCCCAGCTCCACCACATGCCTGCTGTGTGACTTTGGACAAGTCACTTCACTTCTCTGGGCCTCAGTTCCCTCATCAGCATAATGGGAATTCAATATCGGTTCTCTTACCTGCTTAGACTGTGAGCCCCATGTGGGACCTAATTATCTTGTATCTCCCCCCAGGGCTTAGTACAATGCTTGACACATAGTAAGTGCTTAAAAAATACCATTATTATCATTATTATTGCTATTACTATTAATAATAATAATAAACCTTGGTCTTCTGACTCCCAGGTTCCTCTTTCCAGCAGGCCACACTGCCTCCCTGTGAAAACCCAAATTTTACTCTTCCCTGTCTTCTAGAAGTGAACAATCCCTGAATCAATTTTACACTGCCCAACACCATGGGAAAAGTCAGGGGCAAATCTGAGCAGGTGCCTTGTCCCCTGGATGTAAACGGCTTAACCCAGAGATCCAGAACTAGTCTAGAGTTGAAATCTGCTTAGGAAACTGCCATTTGTTCACCCAATAGCTTGAGCAACTCCAAAAGCTACTGGAAGTCTGCTGCATAGGACTGGAGAAGATTCCAGAATCTCCTCTTGTATTCCTTTTTTCCCCTCCTCTGTTTTTGAAGTTCTGATTAGTTTTAATTACAGTTTTTCCTAGATCCTCTTTTCAGCCGGCTTGCCGAGTGACTAGTTAGTCAGAACCTCATCAGCATGCTAATCCTCTATTAGCCTTTAGAGGAGAAAATGTCAGATGACAGAATTAAATGGTAGGTTTGGGATAATTTTTTCTTCTGAATATAATTGCTTGTTTCTAGACTGTTCTTATTTGTCATCACTTTTACGGAAACTTTATTGCACTTTCAAATTCTCACCTTCCTCTCTCCTGGGCCTGTCTATAACTAAGTCACATTTAGTTTTTTCAGTGTGCTCACAGAGCATGCTCTTTTATCCCTGAAATCTCCAGTGGAAATCTAATCCTCAGTAATCCTTGCCTCTGCAGCCAAGCCAAAACACGATTATTCCCAACTCTCTATGGCACAGAGGACATCGGATGCATTTTGGAATGGCTAATTGAAACACAGCTTACCTGGCTGGGGGCAGTACAAAGAAAATATCGTTTAAAGTGTACGGGCAGATGCCCTAGGAACTCCGGGATTTGACATCAGAACCTCGGTACACTCCTGAGATTGCCATCCTGGGGCACCATTCTTGCCCCCATACAGAATGGCAGAGTAGGAGAGCAGACAGCGGGGCTTGAAGGGAGGGGACAGTCAGGGACCCTGAGGTGAGCAGAGTGCTCAGGGATGGGCACAAACTGTTGTTTGTGGGATGACCAGGGCACTGGACATGAGCATCAGACGCTGACGTCCATCTGAAGATTCTGCGGTTGATGTGGCTGCCACCCTCTTCCCCGCCCCCACCTCCTTAAGATGCCTGAGGGAGGGACTTGGTGGGGAAATGGAGCCAGTGGTGAGGCAGCAGAGGCCACCCAGGGAGTGAGTGGATCCTCTCCTGAAGCCTGCAGAGGGCAAGGGGCAGGAGAGATGAGGGGGCAAAAAAGGGAAAAGGGGGAAAGAGAGAGGAGGAAGAGGAAAGTGATGGGGGAAGAAAATGAATGTTGCTTCCTGCTCTCCCGCTTCTGAGGGGGTACTGTTGTCCTAGACTGAGTGCCAGTGGGAAGAACTGGGTCATTATATCTGCTATTTTAGCTCAATGCTTCGATGAGGCACTGAGGAGAAGGCCTCAGGCTGGTGGGGTCACTGAGGCCCGGAGACGTTCACTCAGGCCTCCCGGGAGGCGAGGTCGGAAGCCGAACCCCTCCGTGCTCCCAGCCCTGAGCGCTGTCCGCCAAGCGATCCGCAGAGCTGAAGAGCTGAACAAGATAGGCTCCGAGTCAGGAAACAATATGCATTTTCATGGCAACTAAAAGAATAACTGTTCCAGAATACAAATTGCAGTGAAGTGTGCTAAGAATACCAAACCTGTGGCTACCCTGTAAAATCAGAAAAGCTATTTCAGGATGAGCCTTTTCTCAATACTTGTTATCTCTGCTGGGAATTAAACAAAAGCTTTTGTGATGTGTCACATGAATGAAGTGGCGACCCCACCCCACCCCCACCAAACAACTGGCCACACTGTCCCTCCGGGAATGGTCCCAGCTCTCCTCCTCCACATCATCAAGGAGACTCCATCCCACCTTGCCTTACGCCACCGTGGTGGGAAACAGAAAGACGCCCTCAGCACGAGGTCTCCACAAAAACCCACCAAGACTGGTGGCTACTGGAATGTGGCTAGACGTACTTTCTGAACTTGGAGCCCTAAGGAACATTTAATTCTGCTCCTCTAGCCATAGCACCCTAGTGACTTTGATTTTATTTTCTGTATTTGCCTGTGTCACGTTTTAATTTTCATCATTCCTGATACATCTGGCTTCGGTCCTTTCTCCCTGTTTATACTCTTCGATTGTGAGCCCCCTGAGAGACAGCGACCATGTCTAACTCCCATCTGTGTATACTCTCTCAGTACTTAATACAGTGTTCTGTACTAATTATAGTATTTGTTAAGTGCTTATTATGTGCCAAGCACTGTATTAAAAGCTGGGATACTGTATACTAAACCCAGAAAGTTCACATCATGTCTATGTCAAAACATCGGATACTTAATACTTTTCATTAGCTAAAGGTGATTTATTTGGTTTTTTATCTCTATGAGACTTTCAAAAATAATCCAATGCAGAACTATTCCAAGAGTTACAAATTTTTTTCAGAGAGAGCTTGCCCTGACTTGGGATCCACTTTTAGAAATTTTGTACATCTAAATATGAAAACAACATTCTGTGGATCACATTCGTACTGTGTAGTGATCACCTGGAGGACTGCGTTCCAAAGTACTTAGTGTGATGGTAATAAATAATAACAATAATAATAATAATGTTTATTAAGCGCATGCTGTTTGCTAAGCACTGCACTAAGTGCTGGGGTAGGTGCAAGATAATGAGGTCAGATACGTGGATCTCAGTCTAAGTAGGAGGGAGAACAAGTATTTAGTCCTCCTTTTATAGATGAAGGAACTGACACCAGGGAAGTGAAGTCACTTACCCAAGTTCACACAGCAGGGAAATGGCAGAGTTGAGATTAGAACCCAGGTCCTCTGACACCCAGGCCCGGGCTCTTTCCACTAGGCCACACTGTGTGCTTTCTGCAAGTGAGGGAGGGCAGTGTACTTTGACCTCGGGGGCCTCTGGGAATGTAGAGAAAGAGGTGGATGATTCCATTTCCTTCTCAGTGATGAGCTGGACAGTTTACATCAGTAAGACTTGGACCACAGTGCTCATTGCCTTGATGCCATGATGAGCAAAGATGGGTTTCCAACAGCTTCTTGTGGTCTCGTACTCGGAACAAAATGACATATTCCTGCGCTTGCGGCTGGGAGAGCCATTCCCAACAGGCTGCTTTCCACATCTTAAATCCCACAGGATTAAGCCTGAGGTGAAGGCCTCGACCTAAGTGATATCGGGGGGAGGGGAGGAATCTCCTGCCAATCAATCAAGAGCATTTCCTGAGCGTTTATTCTCTGCAGAGAACTGAACAAAGCATTTTGGGAAAATATCATGTAGTAGACATGATACCTGCCCTCAAGGCAGGGATGCACTGTGGCCTAGTGGCTAAAGCCCAGGCCTGGGAGTCAGAAGGACCTGGGATCTAATTCCTGCTCTGCCATCTGTCTGCTACGTAAGCTTGTTACCTCATCTGTAAAATGAGGATTAAGACTGTGAGGACCCCTACGGTGGGACAAGGACTGTGTCCAACCTGATTAGTTTTTATCTACCCTAGCACTTAGAACAGGGCATAGCACATTCTGCTTCAAAAATACCGTAAAAAAGGCCACCCCTCTTAAGGAAATGGTCTCCCTTCCCTCCTGCCGCTTTTCTAACAGACAGGCAGATGGGCGGGCTAGAGGGGTCACCAGGTGGAATTTCCAGAACAAGGCTGTGGATGCTGGCTCGGGTCTAAAAATGGGGCACTGGGGGAAGGGCCGGGAACTGGAACAATGGGAAGCGATCTGGATCGCTGCAGGAAACGGCCTGACCAGAATATAGTTTTTGGCAAGCATCGTGAATCAAGGCTGAACTACTCTCAGAAAGGCAGTCTGTCCCAATTTGACTTCCAGTCTGGAGACTCACCGGGTACACATCTTGGCATGACCTTGTGGAAAGAACGTGGCACTGGGAGTCAGGAGACACAAGTTCTAATCTCGGCTCGGCCACCCGTCCACTATGTAACCTTATGCGGGTCACTTAACCTCTATGGGCTTCTGTTCCCCTCATCTGCAAAATGGGGATAAGACAGCTGCCCTCCCTACTTCTTAGGGTGTGAGCTCCTTGTGGGACAGGGACCGTGTCCACTCACATTGTGCTATGCCTACACCAGCACTTAGCACAGTGCTTGGTACACAGTAAATAAAGTGCTTAACACATACTGTCATTCTTACTATACAGAAGCAAGGACCTGGGGGCCTGGAAGGGAGAGGATGGCATTAGATAGAATTAAATGACCACAGAGTTTTCAGAGCCAGTGACAGAAAGTTAGAAATGTAAGCAGCAGTGGGACAAAGTACCAGACAGAAGTAGCATGGTGCTTTAAACCCTTCACAAGAAAATTTACTTTCACTTTATTTTCCGTTCTGATGTTACCCGCTTGTGGTATTACGGCAATAACTTGTACTGCTTTAGAGTGCGCTCAAAATAAATGGCTCGAGGGCCTGATTTATGGCTGCAGAAAAGCAGTGCCTTTAATCACTCCCAGCAGCTGGTTAGAGCCGTGTATATCATCAGGCAAGAGAAATGATCTTCCAAATGTGACAGTGAATAGCTAGACAGGGTTGAATCCCAACCCCTCTTTGCTTCAGTCTGCCACTCACAAATTAAGTCGTACGTAGTGGTCAGCCTCCTCAGAGCATCATGGGATGCTGCTTAAAAAGATGCTCATCCGGATCGACTAGACTGTAAGCTCCTTGGGGGTGGAGATTGTGTCTAGCAACGCAACTGTATATTGTACTCTCCTAAGTGCTGAGTACAGTGCTCAATAAAGTGCTCAATTAAAACCTTAGATTGATTGATCGATTGGAAAGGTTTCTTCATGATGGGATCCGGTGGCCCATTCCTCCAGTTTTATAAACAGCATGATCCAGTGGAGAGGCCGTGGGCCTGGGATTCAGAGGATCTGGGTTCTAATCCTGCTTCTGCCATCTGCCAGCTGTGTGGTCTTGGGCAGGTCACTTCACTTTTCTGGGCCTCAGTTTCCTCATCTGGAAAATGAGGATTAAATGTATTCCCTCCCACATAGACTCTAAGCACTATGTGGTACAGGGACTGTGTCTAAATTGATTATCTTGTATCTACCCCTGCACTTAGCATGTAGTACACACTTAATAAATGCTACTTTTAAAAAATGCCAGACAGGCCAGCCCTGGACTGATATGGCCCCAATCACCTTTTATATGCCCTCTACCTTGTAGGGTTAGACTTCTGTCCTTGGATTTTGGCACCTTCTGGTAAGTTGTATATGACATGTTACAGCTCCTGGGCATGTGGCATTCAGAGGCCAGGTGGGGTCCATACCTGCTTTCAAATACTTTCCTACCGAATGGCAAGAGCTTGACAGTGCACTCTCTTAGGTTTGTAAGTGTGAATTTACGAGTAAAATCTGCTCTGAAAATATGTGGTAAAACCAGGAGGGCTAGCTCCCTGGCCTTCCAGCAATACCTGTAGATACCAGGTGACAGTTTCTGAGCTAAAGCCATCTCAAAGTCAAGAAGCTCGGAGGAGAACAGGCCAAAGCCACCAAACTCTCCAAGACAGGCCCAATTCTTGGCTTTCTCGGGTGCTGTTGCTGTTTATGGTATTTGTTATGCACTTACTATGTGCCAGGCACTGCCCTAAGCACTGGGGGGAATATTCATTCATTCAATTGTATTCATTGAAAGGTTACTGTGTGCAAAGTACTATACTAAGTGTTTGGGAGAGTACGACAGTAAACAGACTGTAATCATTGCCCACAACAAGCTTGCACTGTAGAGATAGAAGGTCATCAGGTTGGACCCAGCCCCTGTCCCACATGGGGCTAATAATCTTAATCCCCATTGTACAGATGAGGGAACTGAGGCACCGAGATGTGAAGTGACTTGCCCAAGGTTGCACAGCAGGCAAGTGGCAGAGCAGCCAGGATTAGGACTCAGGTCCTGCTGATTCCTAGGCCCGTGCTCTACCCGCTATGCCAAGCTGCTTCAGTGGATTAAGGTGCATTGAGGGGGCAGTTACCACTGGGAAATTCTAAAGTCTGGGCTTCAGTTAGAGGGGCCGTGGACAGTGGATGAGCAGCAGCAGCTGAGGTCAGGGGAGGTGGAACCAAATTTGGAGGCTCCCTTAGCAACCCATTCCCTTGTTGAATCACCCTGAGAGTCAGGAAGTTCTACCTTGTGTCTACCCCAAATCTCTCCTGCTTGAATCTCAGCCCATTTCATATTGTTCAGTCTTCCACGGACAGCACCCTCCCCGTCAAGCTCCTCCTCCATCTAACTGAAGCTGCTTTTCAAGTCAATCACTTGGCCTGTCCAAGCTAACAACCCCAGGTCCTCATGGGATCTATTTTCCATCCCTTAAATGATGTCTGATGCTCTTCCTTTTTGAAATCAATCAGTGGTATTGAGCACTTACTGAGTGCAGAGTACTGTACTAAGCACTTGGGAGAGTACAATAGAGTTGGTAAACACATTCTCTGCCCACAAGGAGTTTAGAGTAGAGTAATTATTTCTGTTGCTCTTCCACAGGCCATTTCTACTTTTAAAATCAATCAGTGGTATTTACTGAGTGCTTGCTGTGTGCAGAACACTGTACTAAGTGCTTGGGAGAGAACAATAGAGTTGGTAGACAAGGTCCCTGCCCATAAAGAGCTCACCATCCAATTGAATTATTTCTGTTGCTCACCCATGGGCCTTCTCCACTTTTAAAAAATCAATTAATGGTATTATTAAGCATTAACTTCATGCAGAGCACTGTACTAAGCACTTGGGAGAGTACAACAGAGATGCAGACATGGTCTCTGCCCACAAGGAGCTTACAGCTGAGTTTAATTCTTTCCGTTGCTCTTCCACGGGCCCTCCCCACGTTTTCAAAGCATTACAACAGAAACTGGACATGATAGTCTAATAAGCATCTGACTGTCACAGAGTGGGAGAGAATTAGTTCCTGACTCCTTCAAGTCACTGTCTGTTTGAAGTACTCAAGTGCCACGTTGGTGCTCTTTAACAATGGCCCTACACTTCCTTGTCAATGCATATTCAAATCCTGGGCAACCATGACCCCACATCAGTTCTCTCTGGACTTGTGCCTTGACAGTCCCACCAAGTCTGCTGGTACGTTACTTGTTTCTCTTTAAGAGAGCTACTGTGCTCTTGTCCCAACTGATTTGCTGCCTACCCTTTAAAGTCCATCTTTCCAATTAGTCCAAGTCACTTCCAGTTCCTTTCCAGCTTTCCAAAGGTTTAGCGACCTCACTCCATTTAGCATCACCAGTGCCTTGTCAAGCAAACACTTGACGACTTCCTCCAGATCATCAGAGAAGATACTGAACAGAATGTACCCTGGGACTGATACTTATTAAACCAGTGTGGCCTAGTGGATACAGTATGGGCCTGGGAGACAGAAGGACCTGGTTTCTAATCCGGGCTCTGCCACTCGTCTGCTGTGTGACCTGGGCAAGTCACTTGACTTTTCTGGGCAACAGTTACCTCATCTATAAAATGGAGACTAAGACTGTGAGCCCCACGTGGGATGTGGACTGTGTCCAACCTGATTAGCTTGTATGCTGGGGTACACCTCAGTGCTTATTACAGTGCCTGGCACAGAGAAAGCACTTTAAATAATACCACAATAAAACCCCAAAACGCACTAGTTAATGAAACAGTCCCGATTTGGACACAAAGTCACCTGGGCCAGCGGGAGTGCTAATCATGGTACCCTTTAAGTGCTTACTATGTGCCAAGCACGGGGAATTCCTGAGGAAGGGACAGACCCCCTCAAGGGTTGGGTTTGGGCCACTGCCTCATGCTTAAAGAGCAGCCATCCCCCAGAGCAGGCTGGTCCGGATCTAATCCCTTGACAAAATATCGAGGGGAGAAGCCACCAGGTAGACTGTTCTTTAGGTAGCCTGGTCTTTCTAGGTTTTAAAGCTCAGGGTCAGAAATGTAGCCTGGATGCAGCCAGGGGTCAACTTTAGGGCAATGTAGACTTTGCCTGCAGCTACAAACCTGAGGGGGAAGATCACGTCATCACCTACAGACCCTGATGTACTCTGGGCAGGAGTCAGGGGCAAACCAGAGGAAGCAAGTTGCTTTCCAGTCCAAGATGTCCCCTGCAGTTTTAACAGGACCCAGCAGCCTTGGCAACTTCCCTTTCCCTTTGATTAAATTAACACTCAATCGAATTGCTGCTTAGCGGTGGTCAAATCAGAGACAGCTGCAGGTCAGCGGTGGGTGAAGAGGTCAATCCACTAGGGGGTCCGGGGGCTGGTAAAAAGCACTCAATGAAAATGAAGTGTGTGTGAGTAAAGTCATCTGAAAGCTTCCCCTAAAGCCGTCACCCTCCGGAAGGCTAGAAACACACCCAATTTGGAATTGTTTTCCATTTTACAAAATGGATATGCCAAGTGTTCACGCCAACGACGAAGATGCCAATTTGCAAGGATACAGCACCTTGCCTTTGAGAAGCTCAGATATTCTAATAAAATGTCGGTCTTTCCACTTTGTTCTCATTAACTCAGCCAGTTCAAATTGAAATATCACACCTGTCATTTTTCCTGCAAGCTACCAGAGTGCAATATCTGAGCACCCTGACTCCTCTCTCGGATAGGCACCAGATGGGCAGGTTGCATAAAGGTGGAGTCCATATGGTGCTAAATTCCCTTCATTCAACTAACAGTCACAACATTCTTGAATTTCCAAGCTGTTATTTCATCATCCGGGCTTAAGCTCTCTCTCTCTTTTCCTTTCTATGACTGTCGGGTAGACAGCTGTAGTGTTTACTACACACTGTGCTGACTGCTAGAGGGATGCAACATAATCAGCCCTAGTGGAAGAAGTGCAGGCCTGGGAGTCAGAGGACCTGAGTTCTAATCCTGGCCCCACCACTCACATGCTGCTGTGTGACCTTGGACAAGTCACTTCACTGGGCCTCAGTTTCCTCACCTGTAAAATGAGGATTTAATACCTGTTCTCATTCCTACTTAGATCGTGAGTCCTGTGTGCGTCCTGCTTACTTTGTATCTACTCCAGTGCTTAAATGATACTTGACACATAATAAGACTTAACACCATAGCAAATTAGAGAAGCATGGCTTAATGGAAAGGGCCAGGGCTTGGGAGTCAGAGGTTGTGAGTTCTAATCCTGGTTCTGCCACTTATCAGCTATGTAACTTTAGGCAAGTCACAACTTCTCAGTGCCTCAGTTAGCTCTTCTGTTAAAATGAGGATTAAGACTGTGAGCCCCATGTGGGACAAACTGACTACCTTGCCTCAGCACTTAGAACAGTGCTTGGCACTTAGTAAGTGCTTAACAAATACCATCATTATTATTATTACCATTATTAGATGGCACATCCAGGGTTCACGCCAAGAAGGTAACGTTATCCAAGCAGTGAGATTAGATAATACAGAGTTCCCACCATAGAATCTTAACTTCTCGCTTTACACTATTTCTGTTTGTTAGCTAGAGAAAGCGGACCTTTAGGCTGACATTTGTCCCTTAGGGAAAGGTGAATGATTGGAACATGGCAATCTAGTCCTCCCTACTTTCGGAGAGCTGATTCTCTGGATGAGAGACTGAGTCCGCACGGTCTATCCCAGAGGCCACCACTCCACCTCCATCAGTCCGTTCTGTGGGTTCCTACTACTTTCTGGTGCCTGATGTGAGAGTCTCTCCCTTTCCTTCACCGTTGAAGACACTTCTCCTGATAAAACGCCAAATGAGCCTCGCTCTCTTACCTTTGGCTCCTGGAGGCACATGATACATCGACGGAGGCTCTCAGTCCTCCCTCCCCCACTGGCTACCCCGCCGTCCTCCACCAGACTGAGATACAGATGGAAAGAAGAGAGTCACCCAATGGATCCTGGGCCCAAAGCAGATCAAGGCCTATGCTCTTTCCACTAGGGCTGAGCTCACTACCTTGTCAGTCCGATGGCTCTCGAGCTGTGGCTGTGAGTCCCTCGGTCTCCCATCCCACTGGGCCGCCGAAAGAAGCCCAGTGAGCCAAGTCTGTTACGAATTCCTGCTTCCCCACAATCATGCCAGCCTGGGCTCGCACTCCCAACCCACCCTGGGCTGCTTTGGATGAGACCGAACTTGGGCAAACAGGGCTGCTGCCCCATGGTTTCCTGTTCATCATTTCTTACGCTTGTGTCATCTATCAATCAATCCATCAGTCACATTTATTGAGCACTTACTGTGTGCACAGCACTGTACTACGTGCTTGGGAGAGTACAACAGACACGTTCCCTGCCCAAATGGAGCTTACAATCTAGAGAATGAGTTTACAGGGTGCTTGTTCTTAGAATGCAAATCCCATACAGCCATACAGGGTTCATCTGAGCATTTTTTCCAAAGGCTTAGTTCAAGGCTTTGCACGTGGTAGGTGCTTAATAAATGCTACTGATGAAAAGCAGTGTGGCCCAGTGGACAGAACACGGGCTTGGGAGTCAGAAGGACTTGAGTTCTAATTCCAGTTCTGCCACTTGTCTGCTCCGCGACTTTGCGCAAGTCACTACACTTCTCTGTGCCTCAGTTACCTCATATGTAAAATGGGGATTAAGACTGTGAGCCCCATGTAGGACAGGGACCGTGTCCAACCTGATAAGCTTGTAGCTACCCCAGCACAGTAAAGTGCCTGGCACATAGTAAGAGATTAACAAATACTATTTTAAAAAAAAATCACATTCCCATCTCATTGGTGGAGACTTCTCAGCTTTGGAAGCTCTGTGTTCCATGGTTCTCACAGACAATCACAGAGAATTTTGAAAATTAACAAGAAATTGCAATTCAACTCTCAAATAGATTCACATCTGAAACAGAATCAACCTATAGGACCACAGCTGAATTTCTTACAAAATGCCAAGGAACAATAGTGGAAACTCATCAGATTGCTAGGATGATGGCAGGTGCATTGAAGAGGCTACGTTTCAGCAAGCTTCTCGAGATGAGGGATAATGTCTTTCAATTAATCAATAAAAGGCATTTATCATGCACTTTGTGCAGAGCATTGTACAAAGCACTTGAGCACTTCTATTTATGGTCTTGATTTTCTAGCATTTGGCTCACACAAAATAAGCGCTCGATAAATGCTGCAGCTCCTGCTGCTAATCCTGAATTTAACCAAAACTCGATAAAGGTAGAGGAAGCCCTATAAATGCAAATGTTACTATGCCGTTTACATGGGGAGGAGTGAAAATGCTGTTCAATCAAACCTCCTATATCTCAATTTAAATCCCCTGGATCGAATGTTCTAGTACGTCTCTAAGTCGACAAAGCCATAAAATACAAGTCAGACTCCTGGGAAAGTTTTGTACACCCTATCTGCTTACATAATCATCCCCACTTCTTGCATATATTTTTGCAACACAAAAGCTGGGCTGGTGCTTTTACCGGGGTCTTTCAAGAATTATGTCTAGCAATAAGGGGAGCAGGAGAAAAGAAAAGAAGAAAAAAAAAGAAGGAGAAGAGGGGAAAGGAAGAGGAAATTTAGAGCACTTGAGACTGCATCTCTTACTTCCACTGCACTCTCTCAAGTGTGGCATGCAATAGGCACTCAATGAAATAACAGCCTCTCCCTCCCGCCTACCTTCCCCTCTTCCTACCCCAGAGCATGGCACCCATTTCAAACAAGAAATTCCCTAATCTCCCTTGAGAGCCTTTCTCTGTAGCGTTATTGCTTTCTGACCCCATCTCCTTACCCGCAGCATACACTGCTATCACCGCTTACAATTATGTAGCACAAAAAAATGATCCTTTCTTTCCTCCTCAAAAATCAGGGTGGGGAAATTAAGCAGGGGGAGATGAGGCAATTATGCAAGTAAAATTTGGTAATTTCTGTCTTCATAATTACAGGCTATCTAGGATGGAAAATATCAAATGCTGGCCACCAAACCAATCTCCATGAGCTTGAATTGCCTAAATGGTTGAGCCCGGATGATGAAAACCAAGCTGGGATATTGGAGTCACTCAGCATGGCCCGAGAGTAATGGGGCAGTTAACTGGAAGTTTGAAAATGAGAGGTAAGAAATGCCGAGACCTTCCCGCTCCCACCATGGGATGCTTCTCCCTTAGTCTCTACCTCCCCTCAAACCACAGAGGGGCTGGTCAGAATCCCGGTGGAGGGGTACACCGGGTGGACAGGGGAGGTGGGCTGCATCCTGAGTTCTTTGGCAGAGCAGGACGGGACCAGACCCACAGAGCTTCCAGGCAACCTGAGGGAACATATCTGCACCCTGCTCATCAACAAGCAGTTAACAACCGCGGAGAGTGGATGTATGCGAGTATATAAAAAAGACCCTCTACATTTACCTACTCTGATCCCAGCTGGCAGCAAAGAGCAGAAGAATCTTCCGACCATAGTGATCGCGGTTCTCCAGCACGCCGGGAAAGCCGTCGATCAGGGCCCGCTTGATCCCGGGATCGTCGGCCTTGAAGTTTTTGAACATGTCCAGGTTTAACTGGCGGTACTGGAAGTACTGAGCCAGCAGTCTGAAGGCATCCGTTTGGTGAAACTTTCTGGCACGCAGAAATCTCAGGATGAAGGCATCATCTGTGCGTAAAAACCCGATGTCGGGTCTCGTGATGATCATGTCCCTGACTTGCTGAATATCCTGGTGCAAAACATCTGGGTTTTCATTCAGTTCCAGACGGGCTTTCTCTATAGTTTCGGGGCTGAGTCCCGCTTGAAGGTGGGTCATGTTTGCCAAAGCTCTGTTCCAAATCCTCAGTGTCTGATCTTTTAAGACAGGGCCTGATCCCAGTCACCTGAAGGCCTTCTGGAATTGGGACCCATAAACAGACTTTTCTGCTGTCGTGCTGCTGTCGAGAAAGATGAATGGAGGCTGTTACCCTGACCCCAGGAAAGTGGTAGGACATTCAGGCCATAGGTGGTAACACCCATCCAAAAGACAAGAGCTTCGAGGCCAACACCCTATGAGAGAAAGAAAGCAGGACGGGGAGAAAGAGAGAGAAAGAGAGGTAGAGAATGAGAGTGAGGAGACCCCAGGAATCTACCTGAATAAATTTCTGAGTTCATCTGCAACATCTCCAGCACATAATACTATGCACCTAATTAAGTATTCAAAGAATAAATGCTAAAAATGTCTTTAAACAGGGGCATTTAACATAATTTTGAATTTGACATCTCAAATGCATACCATGAGGTATCTGAAAGATATCTTGATGAATTCATTATTATCATTTATCAATTTATCATTCTATTGCACGCCTGGGGATGGAAATATAAACCTGGCTTGATGCTGAACTGTTTCCTTATTAAGGAAGTCAGGGGGAGAAAAGGTCCCAAACCCCCAAGACGGCTCCTCAAGTTATCACCCACGGAAGACACGTACTCCCTTGCTTGAATCCGATGTTAACACACACTTCCCTTAGATTTATTTACTCATTCATTCAATCAATCATATTGAGTGCTTACTTTGTGCAAAGCACTGTACTAAGCACTTGGGAGTGTACAATATAACGCACATTTCTTGCCCACAACAAGCTCATTTATCCTGCTGTTCATAAGTTCTTCATGCCTACTTGCAACAAAATTATCTGCTTCAGATTGTAAATTCCTTGAAGGCAGGGATCATAGCTGTTTAAAATCTCTATATATGGCACCCGCTGCTTTGCACAGAATCACACAATACTTTGATGACAAAATGATTTTGGATATACAGAGCATTTTTATTTTTCCCCAAATGCTTTCATTACCATGATTTCATTCCATCCTCACTCCTCCCCACCTCGGTAGGCAGGGAAAAGAAGATATAATCCCTTTTTACAGATGTGGAAACTAAGGACCAGAGAGATGAATAATTTGCTGAGGTTACAGCAGCCTGCCAGAACTGGAATTAGATCTCCCAACTCCCAGATCCAGACTCTCACCACTTGAGCTTGCTGCCTTTTAATGATGATACTGATATTAACGATGATACCGACATTAATGAAAATGGTCAGTTTCAAACCAAAAGCCTCCTTGGGAAAACAGCCCTTCAAAAACAGCAACCTGATCTACTGCCTCACATCATTTCTATGATCAGTTTAGACAACAATGCAGCCACCAGCCACACTCAGACACACCCATCCACGATGTTCCCCAAGGAGCTTTTCTTTTGAAGGTTCTAAGGGAGGGATTCTGTGAGCAGAAAGTCTTTACTGTTAGATACTGATTTAGGGCACTAAGCCAATGGCACGGATTGAGTTTGCCAACCTGTCAAGTACGTTTTTAAATTCTTTGCTGATTGTATTTGTACAGTTTTCCTATATGTGGTAAATAATTTTCAAAATTTTCAGAGGTTAATAGGGTGAAACTGGCAACGTACCATCAGGTCATAACCACTGTGCCTTGAGAAAAAGATTCCTTCCCCTTCAATGCCAGCAAGATGCAGAAAGACCTAATCTAGTTTATTACCAATACAACTCAATTCACTGACATATGTTCTTCCTTGAATTTTTGGAGCTTCTATTTCCAGGGAGAATGTTGCATCCCCATTTTTCACAGCACTAAATAGTCAGTTCCCTTGTTACTTTTACTTTATGATTCGAGACTCCTATAGTATCTGCACCGTTCCCATTTCAGAAACAAATGCCCACTGCCCAGGTAGTTTTCAATTCACCTGTGCAGCCTGGCCACTTAAAAGGGTAGAAGAAATTCTCAGCATGGATAAATTGGGAGAGATAGTTAAGCTTCCTAATTACGGTATCTTCTGCAAAACATCTGTAGCACAGGGCAGAACTCTTGTTCCTGGCCCATTTGGGGAAATTTATAATTTCTGGTTTTCAGAAATGAGAAGTTTGAAGTTTCCCATAGTTGGTCTTGGTCCAGAAGTTGTTCCTGGGGGAGGAAAGGAGCAGCAGGAAGGGAGACGTATGAGGTGGAATGGGGGAAAGGCAGTCCCTCTAGACTGTAAGCCTGTTGTGGGCAGAGAATGTGTCTACGAACTCTGCTGTATTGTACTCCCTCAAGCACTTAGTACAGTCTTCTGCACATGGTAAATGCTCAATAAATACCATTAATTGACTGATTGGATTATTGGCAGGCATTAAAATAACAGGGCTTTTTGGCTTTAAATAACTCAAAGCAAATCTGCTTAAAGGAATTTAACCTTTACAGGCAGATTCCACTAGAATGTAAGCTCCTTGAAGGCAGGGATTGTGTCTACTATATCGTGTTGTAGTCTCCCAAGTGTTTAGTACAGTACTTTGCACACAGTAAGTGCTCAATAAATACTATTGAGTGATTGATTCAGGGAAGGAGAGTTCCCAGCTCTGTTGGGCATGAACACAAGAGAGACATCATGGAGGGACAGGTGATGATGATGATACAAGGTAATCAGGTTGTCCCACGTGGGGCTCACAGTCTTAATCCCCATTTTACATATGAGGTAACTGAGGCACAGAGAAGTTAAGTGACTTGCCCAAAGTCACACAGCTGATAAGCGGCAGAGCCAGGATTAGAACCCATGAACTCTGACTCCCAAGCCCGGGCTCTTTCCACTAAGCCATGCTGCTGAAGTGTAAAGAGTACTGAGCTAGGAGTCAGGAGGTCTGGGGTTCTCATTCTGCCTCTGCCATTAACTCATCCATCGCATATGCCTTTGGACAAATTGATTTCTCTGGGCTCCAATTTCCTTATCAATAAAAAAGCGTCCCTATCTGCCTCTTTCACCCTTAAGGGGAAACTTGGGGAATAGTAACAAATAATAATTGTGGTATTTGTTATGTGCTTAAGCCAAGTACTGCACGATCCAATAGCCTCTACTCCACCCTAATCCTCCTCGACCTCTCTCGGCTGCCTTCAATACTGTGGACCAACCCCTTCTCCTGGGAATATTACCCAACCTTGGTTTCACTGATACTGTCCTCTCCTGGTTCTCCTACCTCTCTGTCCACCTCTTCTCAGAATCTTCCATTGGCTTTCCCTCTCCTTCCTACCCCTAAATATGGGAGTCCCTAAAAGCTCAGTTCTGGGTCCCCTCTGATTCCCCATCTACACTCATCTCATCATTGAACTCATTTGCTCCTATGGCTTCAAACAGCATCTCTATGAGGATGATTCCCAAATCTACATCTCCAGCCCTGATATCTCTCCTCTGCAGTCTTGCATTTCCTCCTGCCTTTGGGACACCTTTATTTAGATGTCCAGCCAATGCCTGAAACTTAACATGTCCAAAACAGAACTCCTTATCTTCCCACCCAAACCCAGTCCTCCCTCTGACTTACCAACCACTGTAGACAGTATTGCCATCCTCCTTGCCTCACAAGCCCGTTACCTTGGTGTTAACCTCCACTCATATCTCTCATTCAATTGTATTTATTGAGTACTTACTCTATGTAGAGCACTGTACTAAGGGCTTGGAAGAGTACAATGTAACAGTTGGTAGACACGTTCCCAGCCCACACCAAATCCTGTTGGTGCAACCTTCAGAACATCACTAAAATCCACCCTTTCCTCTCCATCCAAACTTCTACCAAGTTAATCCAAACACTTATCCTATCCTGCTTCATTACTTTGTCAGTCTTCTTGCTGACCTCCCTATCTCCTGTCTCTTCCCACTCCAGTCCATACTTCACTCTGCTGCACAGATCATTTTTCTACAAAACTGTTCAGTCCACATTTCTCCACCTCAAGAACCTCCAGTAATTGCCCATTCACCTCCATATCAAACCAAACTACATACTCTCAGCTTTTAAGCACTTAATCACCTTGCCCCCTCCTACCTTACCGCCAACTGCTCACCCACGTCCTGTCTCTGGCCTGGAATGCCCTCCCTCTTGAGATCTGACAGATGATAACTCCCCATCTTCAAAGCACATTTTCTCCACAAGGCCTTTCCCAACTACGCCCTTATTTCCTCTTCTCCCACTCCCTTCTGTGTCATCCTTGCACTTGGATTGGCACCCTTTATTCAGTCCTCCTTCAGCCTGTAATTTATCTAAATATCTGTCTCTCCCTCTAGATTGTAAGGTCATTGTGGACAGTGAATTAATTAATTCAATCATATTTATTGAGCGCTTATTGTGTGCAGAGCACTGTACTAAGCGCTTGGGAAGTACAAGTTGGCAACATATAGAGATGGTCCCTACCCAACAGTGGGCTCACAGTCTATAAGGGGGAGACAGACAACAAGACAAAACATGTGAACAGGGAGATGCACATTATTAACACAATGAATAGAATAGTAAATATGTACAAGTAAAATAGAGTAATAAATCTGCACAAACATATATACAGGTGCTGTGGGTAGGGGAAGGAGGTAGGGCGGGGGGGTGGGGAGGAGGAGAGGAAAAGGGGGCTCAGTCTGGGAAGGCCTCCTGGAGGAGGTGAGCTCTCAGTAGGGCTTTGAAGGGAGGAAGAGAGCTAGCTTGGCAGATGTGCGGAGGGAGGGCATTCCAGGCCAGGGGGAGGACGTGGGCCGGGGGTCGACGGCAGGACAGGCGAGAACGAGGTACAGTGAGGAGGTTAGCAGCAGAGGAACGGAGGGTGCGGGCTGTACTCAAACACTTTAGAGTGCTCTGCACACAGCACAGCAAGAGCTCAATAAATACAACTAATCAATTACTTGACTGCACATTTCTCCACCTCAAGAACCTCCAATGATTGCCCATTCACCTCCATATCAAACCAAACTACATACTATCAGCTTTAAAGCACTCAATCACCTACCCCCTTAATTTTCCCAGCACTAAGCACTGGGATAAAAACAAGATAATCAGTTTGAACATAGTCCCTGTCTCACATGGGGTTCACTGTTCAAATAAAGGGGAGAACGGATATTAAATTCCCATTATACAGATGAGGAAACTGAGGCCCGGATAAGTAAAGTGACTTGCTCAAGATCACCCAGCAGACAAGTGGTGGAGCCAGGACTAGAGCCCAGGTCCCTAGATTCCCAGGCCTGTGCTCTTTCCACGAGGCCAGCTGCTTCTCAGAGAAGGACGAGTCACAGAGTAGGCAGTGGGATGTTTTTCCCCCAGTCTTCTTCTAAAGAATGACCCTGCTGCACTGCGAGCCACCACATCACACTCACTGAAACCCACCCACGCAGTGACGAGCCCATTGCTTCAGAACGGCTTAATGCTTTGATTCTCCCACACCTGCTCCTTTGCTATTATCTCGGCATCCTTGGAAATCTGTGCAGATGGTGCTTCCGCCTGTATTCCCAGGTTCCAGTCAACCCCACTGCCCTGATTGCTGTTGGTCTATTGTTTAAATTTAATCTAACCTTTTTCTTTTTAGAGGTGGGGGAGGAGAGGGCACCCACCCAATGGCTATGCATGCTCTCTCTCTGTGTGCAACCCAAACCCTGCTATGGGTCTGGTCCATTAGCTTAGTTTTCTTGAGGTGGAGAGGTGAAGCTGGGGAGTCCCAGGCATGGAATGTGCCCATCCCAGGGATGGCAAAACACTGGCCAATGGGATGGACCTGGACGGACATATCGTAGAGATGGGGTGGAAGACTGGACCAATCAGTACAACTGAGTTGGAAGACATACTCCCTGCCCCAAAGGAGCTTACAGTCTAGAGGGGGAAACAGACATGAAAAAAATTACATGTACAGGAACTGGCAGAGTATAATAATAATATTTATGGTACTTCTTAATCGCTTACTCTGTGCCAAGCACTGCTTTAAGAACCGGGGTAAATATCAGTTAATCAGGTAGGGCACAGTCCCTGTCCCACATGGGGTTCACACTCTTAATCCCCATTTTAAAAAGAGGCAATTGAGGCTCAGGGAAGTACAGTGCCCTGCCCAAGGTCACACAGCAGACATGTGGCAGAGCTGGGATTAGAACCCAGGTCCTTCTGATTCCCAGGCCCATGCTCTATCCACTAAATAACATTGCTTCTATAAAGCTGATATATTAATAGGCATAGTGGGGTGCGATCAAAGTGCTTAAGGGGTACACAGCCAAGTTTACAGTCGACTCAGCAGGGAAATAAAGGGCTTAGTCTTGGGAGGCCTCTTGGAGAGATATGATTTTTATGAGGGTTTTGAAGGTGGGGAGAGTGGTGAACTGTCAGATAGGGA
Source organism: Tachyglossus aculeatus (assembly GCF_015852505.1). Lineage (NCBI taxonomy): Eukaryota > Metazoa > Chordata > Mammalia > Monotremata > Tachyglossidae > Tachyglossus > Tachyglossus aculeatus. Next base: position 19,802,252 of record NC_052090.1, on the reverse strand, counting down.
GGAGGTGAGAGTTTTAGGCCCGAGGGAGAATGTAGGCAAGGGGGTGAGTGGTGGGATAGCCAAGATAGGGGTACAGTGAGTAAGTTGATGTTAAAGGAACAGAGGGTGAGGGTTGGGTTGTAGTAGGAGATCAGCGACATTAGGTAGGAGGGAGAGACCTGACTGAGTGCCTTAAAGCTGACAGTATGGAGTTTCTGTTTGATATGAAAGTGAATGAGCAGTGACTGGAGGTTCTGGAGGAGTGGCTTAGAGGGGAAAGAAAGAAGGCAAAGGAGGTCTGCGGAGGCTGATGCAGTAGTCAAGGCAGAAAATGACCAGTGGTTGGATAAATGTGGTAGCAGTACAACACTTTTTTGCATTGTACTCTCCCAAGTGCTTCTATAGTGCTCTGCACATAGTAAGTGTTCAAAAAATAAATAAATTGATTGATTTCAAGGGGTGGAGGGGTCACAGGAGCAGAAACTCCTTTAGATCCTGAATTGGTCTCCATCAGCGAGGAGTGGGGGGAAGGTGCAAAGCTGAGAAGGGTCCTTTCAATGATGACCAGAGAGGCCGACTGGGATTGCTCCGTCCCCTTTGGGGATCAGGGGCTCTGCCCAAAGGTCTCAGGGCTCCAGCCCCAGCAGGTTCCCAGTGCTAATTACACCCTGGGTCTGGCACTTCCTGGGAGCTCCAGATTGTCATGATTCCCTAGCTGCAGCTACTCACAGCCAATGCCTTCCGTTCAAATTGGGGGTTTCCTGAACGTGGAATACTACTTTCCTGCCATTGGTGGTTGAAATGGATCTGTGCTAGGGTGGCCCAACTCAGTCTTGAACTCAGAGGGAGCCTCTGCAATCACTTCCTCCTCCAAACCAGCCCTCACACTTTGCTCCTCTAATGCCAACCTCCTTGCTCTACCTCCATCTCGTCTACCCTGCCGCCGACCCCTGGCCCACACCCTCCCTTCATATGCCGCAGTCCACCACTTCCACCACCTTCAAACCCCTACTAATATCACCTCTCCTCCAAGAGGCCTTCCCTGACTAAGCACACACTTCCCCCATTTGCCCTCCATTCAGCATCACCCTAGTATTGGGACTGTACCCTTTAAGTCCTTGAAATTTACCACATCAGCAGCCCAGCAGCACTTATGTCCATATCTGTAATTTATCTTAATGTCTGTCTCCTCCTGAAGACTGAGCTCCTAGTGGGCAGAGACTGTGTCTACCCACCCTATTGTACTCCCAAACAGTACGGTGCTGTGCACACACTAAGTGCTCAATAAATAGTACTGATTTCTATGACTCCTCTGATCTCTTACCTCATAACCTCCCACTGGTCTGAACCACGTCCAACCAGCTGGCGTGATCACTTCTAAAAGGACGGCTGCTGAATTCTGACTATCCCTCAGGGACAGGGCTGGAGAATCCAAGCTTGGGACTTACAGGTTGGGGAGGGGGGACGTAGAGAGGGAAGGGGAAGTGGGGGGAGGGGGGAAGACAGACAGACAGACAGACAGACAGACAGACAGACACTCTGCTGGATGATTCTCTAAGAACCTGCCATCTTAAATGGTTCAAGTCATGATCTAACTTGAAAATACAGAAATGAAGCATGAGAGCTAGTCACTGCTTCTTTCATACTCTCTGAAGACAGAACCTCAGGCAGAAAGCTCAATGCCATGTGATAATAAATGCTAAATTAGAATGTTTTGACTTGAGTCATCTAATAGAGGCTGGCGGTTAGTGGTGTTCACATTTACGGTGTGCTTGCAACAGAACTGGCTAATCCTCAGGAGCTGGAGTCTATCTGGGCATCACCATTAGATGGTAAGCCCCATGTGGTCAGGGATTGTGTCTTCTAACTCCATGGTATTGTACTCTCCCAAGTGCTTACTACTGTGCTCTGTACACAGTGAAGGCTCAAAAAATGCCACTGATTGATTGTTTCTTGGAAAAAAATTTTATGGGTATGAAAGCAAGGAGGAGGCGGATTTGAGATCCTCGGAAGCCAAGCCAACATTTCTATCCCCCACTACCACCCATTTCCTGCCACTTTCTCTAATGCCCCTGCTGCTCCACTGGGAGCACAAGTAGAGGTGAGGGAGCTGAGGGGTACCCGCTCCATCAGTTTCTCCCTCTTAGTCATCCACTCTGTTTCCCCACCATACACCAGCTTGACTCTTCAGTCCTCTCAAGATAACCCTCTCACTGTGTCTCATTTCCCTTCTCTTCCACCACCACCTTCTTGCTCCTGCTGTTCTTACTTCCAGGAACCTCCTCCCCCAACATAGCCTACAGACCACACACCTCTCCATCTCCAAAACCTCCTAAAATCACATCTCTTCTAAAAGCCCCTCCACAACTCACCTCTAATCGCTTCACTTTATATTCCCCAACTGTCCCTTTGGCCCTCCATAATCACTTAAGTATTCACAACCTCAGGGGCACTTTACATTAATGCAATAATGATAATAGTAATAACTGTGGTGGTTAGTAAGCACTATTTGCCTAGCACTATGCTAAGTTCTGGGGTAGATACTAGCCAAGCTATCAGAGAAGCAGCATGGCTTAGTGGATAAAGTATGGGCCTGGGAATCAGAAGGACTTGGATCCTAATCCTGGCTCCACCACATGTCTGCTGTGTGACCTTGGGCAAGTTACTTAACTTCTCTGGGCCTCAGTTACCTCATCTGTAAAATGGAGATTAAGACTGTGAGCCCCATGTGGGACACAGACTGTGTCCAACCTGATTAACTTGTATCTACCCGAGAGCTTTGAACAGTGCTTTGCACATAGTAAGCACTTAATAAATGCCATCAAAAAAAAACCAGTGCCTGGCACCTAGTAAGTGCTTAACAATTACCATAATAATAATAATCTAGACCGTGAGCCCATTGTTGGGTAGGGATTATCTCTATCTGTTATCGAATTGTACTTTCCAAGAGCTTAGTACAGTGCTGTGCACACGGTAAGTGCTCAAAAATATGATTGATTGAATGAATGAATGAATAATAACAGGGCAAAACCAATATTTGCTTTTGTCTCCCCAAAACCTTCCAAGCCCAGATACATGTTTAATTATACAAACTTTTCCAGCTTCGTTTTCATTTAAATCAACAAAGGAGGTTGGAAATCAGTTTATTTCGCCATTTTGGGGATTGATTTCATGGGGCTTTTTTTGCATTTTGTACAAGACTGAGTTTTTGGCATTCAGAATATTAGCTTCTGGGTCCTTCAGATTGGCCTAAAGCATATCTGATTGTTAGCTGCTGCCCCGTTTAGGGGCTGGAGGGTGGTGGGGGGGGAGGTAGGTTGAGGGTGTTTCACTGTGCCCCCCAACCTGCTGCCACCTGTCTGACCTCTTGGGATGCCTGTGTGAGATTGAGGGACAAGGGTACAAGATTGGAAAGGCCCAATATCATTCAGTCAGTTGGTAGCATTTATCGAACACCTACAGTGTGCAGAGCACTTTACAAAGCCCTTGGATGTGTAACATACAATAGAGTTAGTAGACACAATTCCTGTCCTCAAGGAGTCTATAATATAGCAACCGAGAACAAAGTCATCACCTGCTTCCACTGGGCTTGTCACAGGTGAACCACCAACGAGTCCAGAGATGGATCCAGTAAAGGCCAAGAACACTTGGTACATCTTTCCCAAAGCAATGCCAAATCGGACTTAACTGTAACTGGAAATACAAATGGGAAGACCACCCAGGAGACAATGACAATGCTAGGGTACCTATATCCAAGAGCTCCCCACTCAACAAATGTGTCTCTGATTTAAAAAAAAAATTAAAAAAATTTAAAAAAAAGCCTTGCCTGAGCAGAGTATGGGTACGGTCCTGGATTTATGAGTGGATTGATTTTTTAGAAAGAACTGCAGTGGGTGGGGCTCAGAGGAACAGAGCATATTCAAGCTGAGAGGCAGTTTGTTATGTGCAGTGTGTGGGGATACCTGGTGGAAAGAGAATGGGGCTAGGAGAATGGACATGGTCATAATAATGTCTTTACAACAAAAAAGTAAGACCTGTGATGATGAACTGTTTCCCAGATGATGCATAGACCATTGAGGATCTGTGGCTAAAATACATTAGCTCTCCTCCCCAACCCAGAACAACAGGCAGATACCCGGGGTCAAACAAGCCCTATTGAGAGCTCACCTCCTCCAGGAGGCCTTCCCAGACTGAGCCCCTTCCTTCCTCTCCCCCTCGTCCCCCTCTCCATCCCCCCTTCTTACCTCCTTCCCTTCCCCACAGCACCTGCATATATGTATACATGTTTGTACATATTTATTACTCTATTTATTTATTTATTTATTTTACTTGTACATATCTATTCTATTTATTTTATTTTGTTAGTATGTTTGGTTTTGTTCTCTGTCTCCCCCTTTTAGACTGTGAGCCCACTGTTGGGTAGGGACTGTCTCTATATGTTGCCAATTTGTACTTCCCAAGCACTTAGTACAGCGCTCTGCACACAGTAAGCGCTCAATAAATATGATTGATGATGAAACAACCAGCTGCTGAAAGTGATAAGCAAAGGAAGATTATGTAGCCTTACTTGACACTCTGCTTATAGTGGTATTTGTTATGTGCTTTCTTTGTGCCAAGCATTGCCCTAAGAGCTGGGGTAGATACAAGATATTCAGGTTGGACACAGTCTCTGTCCCACATGGGGCTCACAGTCTAAGTAGAAGGAGTAGGATTTAATCTCCATTTTACAGATGAGGAAACAGGCACAGAGAAGTTAAGTGACTTACCCAAGGTAGACTGCAAATTGCTTATGGGCAGGGATCGTATCTACCAACTCTATTATATTGTACTTGAAGCATATAGTAAAGCATTCAATACTTTTTTAATGGTATTTGTTAAGTGCTTCCTATGTACCAGGCATGTTCCTAAGTGTGAGGGTAGACACAAGCTAATCGGGTTGGATACAGTCCATGTCCCACATGGAGGGGTCACAACCTTAATCCCCATTTTACAGATGAGGTAACAGGCATAGACACATTAAGTGACTTACTCAAGGTCACACAGCAGACGAGTGGAGGAGTCAGGATTAGAACCCAGGTCCTCTGACTCCCAGGCTCATGCCCTTTCCACTGGACCACTGCTTCTCTTGACTAACTGACAGGCCTCAATAACAGAATCGCTAAGGCATCCTATGGGCATCTTTGCTACAGAGTGAATTCCACTGCACTGAATTAAGTGGATCCCTGTTCATGTGGGCTATGCAGAAAATCCAAGAAATGGAACAATGCGCTGAATCACATTAGGAAAAGGATACCGTCTCCATTTGTCACAGCAAATGGGAGAAGGCGTTTTCTCTGCCTTTCCACTGCCTGCCCGAAGTGGAGAGAGACTAAGGAGTTCTGCCCAGGCTCTGTGTCAAACGGGGAGATTCCCACTTCCCCAGAGAGCTAGAGAGTAGGGGGGGAGGGGTCTCTGCTGCCTTCATGGAGCCGAAGAGTTACATCATCAATGGCATTTATCAAGCGCCTGCTGAGTGCTAAGCACAGTTCTAAGTGCTTGGGGGAGTGCAAATGAAGCAACACCCTCAGCCACTGTCCTCTAGAAGCTTCCAATCGAATGTGAGGGACAAAGGGACCAAAAGTCATCAACTAATAGAAGTCCACCATGGTTTCTCTACTCCATTGGCAGGACCCTGAAGGTCCACTCTCCTCCAGATGTGTCCCTCACCGCAGGGGAGTGGGTCTCAAAGCAAGAATCGTTCTTGGGTGCAGGTGGCTCCATTTCGCAATTTCACCCAACACATTCTGCTATGCGGATCAGAAAACACTGGCTCTTTTCCAGAAAAATGAAGAAGGCCGAACAGATGAATCTCACAGATATGAATAAGATCGACGCTTTCTTTTTCAGCAGGGGGGGAAGGGGGACCTCCAAGACTGATCCCTGAGCATCTCATCACTGGTTTGTGATTTCCCCAGTCTCAGAGATGCTACTGAGTACCAGAGAGGCTGGCTTCCTGGCCTGAGTATCTGGAATAAAGCAGATAGATTGCTCTGTACCTGCAGATTTAGCACTCTGGCAGGGTTGAATCATCATCCTCTGAAGGCAGATAACTGAGTCTGGTGCAGATTTCTGCCCAGGGAATGCAACTGCTAGTACCCTGCCCATCCTTCCAGATCCTCTGGTACTTGGGGATTATTTTTCCCTAATTAAATTTTTTCGGTTTTGTTTTAAATTCCCTCTCACGTTGCCCATCTCTCCACACCCTCTCCTGGCAAAACTCCCTTTTCTTGGGTGATCCCCTCCATCCCAGATGTGGCAGCGCAGATGGGGTAGAAGCGAATCCTGTATACTGGAAATTCTGTACATGCTACCCAGTCTTTAAGGGGACATCATTATTCCCTCAAAGCAGCTGCTTCTCCTCCCCAGTCCCTCCCATTCTGGATGCTTTGCTCATCATAACCACCCCAAAGAACTCTCCCAACGAAGGAAAACACCCTCTTTTTGGTGGCAACCAGATGGGCTAGAAATCTATTTGCCTGCAAAAGCCCCACCTTGGAAGGTCCAAGAGCTGAACAACTGGTCCAAATTTTAGTTGGCCTTTCTGCAATTTCATTTAAATTTGGTCCTACAGGTTGTCTGTGACCCAAAATTGCTCACTCTGTGACTGAAGCGCCTGATTTTTATTTTAAATATGGTATTATCTGGAAAAACTGATAAATGAATTAAAATGGCCAAGAAAACCCTGTCTTTTTCATATAAAAAGCCATCCATCATAAAGTAAAAACAGTGAAAAATGCTGAAATATCAGGCACAGAAATTGCTTTTAAGTACTGCCATCACTAATGGTTTCCATTTGATTGCATGACTCGCCATGATATTTTTCCTCAAAGATTTCCTGAATCGAGAGGAGTTGACGGAATTCTTGAGTGAATGAAACATTTGCCGTAACACTCTTACAACTGGTAATCCTGGCTAAAGCAAAAGGAGCTGGGGAACTTGGATTTGGAGACTCATACGGCGGTTCAACTTACTTTCAGCAGACAAGGAAAATGGCAGCATATTGAAACCAGCATCTGACAGAACAGTTACATAAAATGCCTTTCTCTATTCTGCATTCTATTACCCTTTACTCTTTCAGAAAAATGGTGTTATCAGCAGATGACCGAGAAGGCACCCAACATCTTTCCTGCCCAATATAAGCCAATCGCTGTCTAGTGATGAACAAAGCCTGACCATCTGCTCCTGAATATCATTACTCTTTTGGCTATTTGAACAAACATCCCAGGACCTGTCCTTTGAGGGACAAACAAAGGTTTAAGAATCTAAAATGAAATGAAGGTAGACATGAGGAAAATTACTGAGCAAGCGGCACTTCCCAGGGAAGGCCGCTTTAATTTAGCTGTTCTTGCTGGCATTATTTCTATTTTGGGTTGATAGTTCACCTTGGTGGAGTCCATTTTACAATGCCTCCGTGGGTTAAACAAATAAACAAAAAAGACCCCAACTTAATTCCCGAGTTTCCATGGTAAACAAAAAACAGAAGAGTGTGGGTGAAAATGACTCATTCTCTGCCCCCCCACCCCCGGCGCACGCACACACATACACACACACACACACAACTTCCTCCCTGATGATTCTCAGAAGGAGCACAGATCTTTGATATTTTTTTTCACCATGACATCACTGTGTTTCAGCATTAATCCCCTAAATTAAACAGCCGGCAATCAGCTGAAAGGCAGCTGCCTGTCGACTGGTGTTAGCCAAATCCCATCTGTCTGGCCAGGGCTCCCTTTCTCCTGCCTCCACTTTCCTCTGCTCCCAGATTTGTCTCCCCTCTTTGTTTTCGGGGCTGTCATGCACCTGAACTTTCTCTCTCTGCTGAAAACTTGTGGCCCTCGTCGGCCCTTCCTGTCCTCCATCCTCCCCAGCCCCTTTCTTTCCTGTTTTCTCTAGGTCTGGAGCTTTTTTTTTTTTTTTTTTGTCTGAATGCCAGCATAGCCGTGATGGTGTCACGGTCCAAGCCGGGGAGATGGCCTGGGGCTGTGCAGGTTGATCCGGTGCCAGGGCGATAGAGGCGGTGGGGATGAGGAGGGAAGCGGTGGGGTTGTGTGTTGGGGGGCTGATTAGAAATGAGGTGCAGAGGGACTGCAGATGAGCGCTGTCCACGCACACCAGTGCTGAAGCGCCGCAGCCATGGCATTGCAACAGGGAAGAATGAGAAGGAGGGGTGGTGGTGGGGAAATAATAAAGGCAATGGAGAGGCACTGGAAATATAGAAAAGCAAACCAAAATACCTTCACACGTCTGCCCGGCCTTGCTCTGGGGCGATTTGATCTGCAGGTGCCCTCGCTGGTGAGCTGGGTGGGTGAGATTCCCTCGGCTGGCAGGCTGGGGCTCGGATCCCTCTGGAAAGCTGTGAATGAGAGCGCCCCGGCTCCACGGGGCTGGGATTTGGGCAGGAGGCGGGTACACCACAGCCACAGTCTTCGTCCTTCCACAGGCAGCCTGTCTTTCCCCTGGGTCCTAAATCCCTCCATCGCCTTCCTCCAGGCAGGTCTGCGTAAGATACCTAAGTAGGGGGGAGAAACACAGAGACTCGTACCTTTCCATCTAAACCTTTCCAAGTCATCTAGCGCCCTGCCACTGAGCTCATTAAGGAACAGGGACTGATGCCATTAGTGTCAGATGCTCCTGGGGGTTGCAGGGTTGGGCAGGGAGAGAAGGGATCCTATAAGATTGGCCACGTCGAAGTCACTTTTTAATGAATACATTCCCAGGGAATACTAGAAATTTCTCCAGAAAGTGGGACCCCAAGGAATTTTACAGGAAGCACAATGGGACGCCAGTGAAAGTATAATGATAATGAGGAGGAGGGTATTTGTTAAGTGCTTACTCTGTGCCAAGCACTGTTCTAAGCGCTGGGGTGGACACAAGGTAATCAGGTTGTCCCACGTGGGGTTCACAGTCTTAATCCCCATTTTACAGATGAGGAAACTGAGGCACAGAGAAGTTAAGTGATTTGCCCAAAGTCACACAGCAGATAAGTGGCAGAGCCGGGATTAGAACCCACATCCTCTGACTCCCAAGCCCGGGGACCCATGACCCCTGAGTCCCAAGACTGTGCTTCTTCCACTGTCATACTGCTTCTCAATAATGATATTTGTTAAGCAGTTATGTGACAAACACTGTTCTAAGCGCTGGGGTAGATACAAGGTAATCAGGATGTCCCACGTGGGGCTCACAGTCAACCCCCATTTTATAGATGAGGTAACTGAGGCACAGATACGTTAAGTGGCTTACCCAAGATCACACATCAGATAAGTGGCAGAGCCAGGATTAGAATCCACATCCTCTGACTCCCAAGCCCAGGCTTTTTCCACTAAACCACGCTGCATAACCACTGGATGACCCATTCCGATGTGAATTATTTCAAAGCAGACCAGGCTGAGCTGAGCCACCTGAAACTAGGGTTTCCACTGTGGGGAGGTGAGGCAGGAGGGGACTGGCTGGATGGCCCCTCACTAGTAGGGCTGAGTGTGCTTAGAAGAGGACCCGGCCCCCCTGAAGCATCAGCCCAGCCCTAGGCCGCAGCACAGGACCCCAACTGCAGTTGGAAAGGCAGCCAGTTGGCCACCAACAGCCAGCCTGGATCCAGGTGGGCCAGTAGCAGGCCCACGCTCTGGTCCTTTGGGCCATCACGATACGGCTTTTGACCCTGGGATTGGCACCAGCCTGTAGGGTAAGCCCAAGTGTCACCACTCTGCTTTGAAATGTCTTGGGCTTGTACTTTATCAGAATCTTCAAAATGCCTTAGCTCTGCCCCCTAATCTGAGATAAATCCATTTTTTACTTTCATCCCTGGTTTGGGGAAATTACGGTGTCTTATAAGTGGTATTAACTTGGCGTTAAAAATAATTTGTGAAAGTAAGAGACTCTTCTGTTTTTAATGCTTATCTATTCTTTATAAATTCCACTGGTGCAATTTGAACTCCATTCTGAAGTTTTTTTCGGAATCCTCTTACCCTTCCAACCCAGATAGGAATCTGAACCAAAATCCAAGGACAATATGCCCAGGAAAATGCCAGCTGCCATCAAGTGCTTAGTACAGTGCTCTGTATACAGTAAGCACTCAATAAATACAATTGAATGAATGAATTTGAGGTTCTCGGTGAGTCCAGGCAACCTTGCTCAGAACATAGTCTTTTCCACTGTATTTTAATAGGGACAGTGGTTACTGAATGCAACAGCATTGGTTCCTAAGATGCCATTTTGTTCCCATGACATTCAACACCTGGCACCTGGAACTCTCACATCACTTTACATAATGCCTGCTGTCTTTCAAGCAAAACTCACTTTTTCCCAGCTCCAAGCCACCACAGGTGGCATATCTTCTCCCTGGAAGCCTTTCCCCTTCCTTCAAAATCCTCTTTAAACCCCTACCTTTCTAACCTCCCTAGCTCCACCTGGCCCCAGACAATCTGATCAATCGATAGCATGTCCCAAACACCTACTGTGTGCAGAGAACACTGCAGTAAGCACTGGGGAGGGTTGTTGTCTTACGCTGTAGAGTCATGTCTGACCCATAGCAGTGCCATGGACACACCTCTCCCAGGATGCCCCACCTCCATCTGCAATCCTTCTGGTAGTGTATCCATAACGTTTTCTTGGTAAAAATACGGCAGTGGTTCACTCCTGCCTCCTTCCGCGCAGTAAACCTGAGTCTCCGCCCTTGACTCTTCCATGCCACTGCTGCCCCACACAGCTGAGTTTTGCATTGTAGCAGATCGCCTTCCACTCGCTAGCCACTGCCCAAGCTAGGAAAAGAATGGACTAGCCTCTGCTTTACTCTCCCTCTTGTAGTCAAGACTGGTAGAGTACTGGAAACTCTCCAGGTGCGACCCTGAGAGGCTGGGGAGGGTACACCAGAATTAATGTACAGGAGCCCCCACCCCCCCCACCCCCCCCCGTATTGTACACTCTAGCAACTCCCTTTAGCTATGCATCATTAACGCGCGAACTGGTTACTTTTTAGGTTAGTCCATTGTTCCTGATTATAGTTTTTTTCAGTGTGGTTTTAAATTTTCCATTGTATGGCAATGGCTTGAAGGAAGAAGACTATTCTCGTTCTTTGAAAACCTCCTCACTGCCTAGTATCATGCTTTGCACGGAGCAGTGCCCAATAAACACACCAGTGCCTGAGAAGCGCTCAAAGAGATGGGTCTGTCCAGTAATTTAGCTACTTTCACCAGCTCTTTATCTTTATTCCAATAAGAAACTATTTCATTATAAAACTAATGAGAACAATAACTCTTCCAAACTATTCACAGCATGATAATAAATTGATCTAGCAGAAATTGGAAACAATTGTTTCTGGGAAAAGAGAAATTTCTCTTCAGACCCACTAGAAAACTTCAGTAAGTGTTTTAATTATCTGTTTCTTTTCTTCATCGTTTAGTATTTCATTTATAACTATTTATCTAATTGGAAATCGATCCTATTTGAGTCATAGCATTGAATGGCAGAGTTAAGCAGACTTGGGGCCCGTGGGGTTATAAGATAGACAAGGTATTTCAAGACCACCATTTATCTTTCACTAGAATCACTTTCCATGACAAATTCTGCTGTGTTCATGTTATACAAGTGTTCTTGAAGCCACATGCACATGTGTGTGAGTGTGTGTGTATTTAAATGTGCATTCAAAATTATTCAAAATGCTTTAGGAATTTGGGAAAATACTTTGGATATCAATTTCTTTGGGGCAGCTACAAAGCTAATGCTCCTTCAAGTCCACTAGAGCTTTTGAAACACTTTAAACAGGAAATAAACAGGGAGTTATTACAGATTAGGGAAAGATAACGGCCTCACATTTCCTCCAAATATATTATTAAAACTAAATTGGTCATTTTAGCTGCTCAGATTAAAAAATCATAGTACCATTTATAGTTACTACTTTGGCTTTCCAAATCTCCTACCTCCAAAGGGATGGTCAAAAATCTCAAAATGCGTGAATCACAAAGATGGTGCTTTTGCAAGTTATAGGGTCATTCATTCATTCATTAAATCATATTTATTGAACGCTTACTGTGTGCAGAGCACTGTACTAAGCGCTTGGGAAGTACAAGTTGGCAACATATAGAGACGGTCCCTACCCAACAGCAGGCTCACAGTCTAGAAGGGGGAGACAGGCAACACAACAAAACATATAAACCAAATAAAATAAACAGAATATGTACAAGTAAAATAGAGTAATAAATATGTACAAACATATACATATATAAAGGTGCTGTGGGGAGGGGGAGTAGGGGGAGAGAAAGGAGGGGGCTCAGTCTGGGAAGGCCTCCTGGAGGAGGTGAGCTCTCAGTAGGGTTTCGAAGGGAGGAAGAGAGCTAGCTTGGTGGATGTGCAGAGGGAGGGCATTCCAGGCCTGAGGGAGGACGTGGGCTGGGGGTCGATGGCGGGACAGGTGAGAACGAAGCACAGTGAGGAGATTAGCAGCAGAGGAGCAGAGGGTGTGGGCTGGGCTGTAGAAGGAGAGAAGAGAGGTGATGGAGGAGGGGGCGAGGTGATGGAGAGCCTTGAAGCCAAGGGTGAGGAGTTTTTGCCTGATGCGTAAGTTGATTGGTAGCCACTGGAGATTTTTGAGGAGGGGAGTAATGTGCCCAGAGCGTTTCTGGACAAAGACGATCCAGGCAGTGGTGTGAAGTGTGGATTGAAGTGGGGAGAGACAGGAGGATGGGAGATCAGAGAGGAGGCTGATGCAGTAAGTCTAAGTCTCAGGCTGTGCTAGCTACTGATCACAAAACCCTGGACAATGGAAAATTTTGCCTGAGATTTTGGGGAAGCAGAAAAATTTTAGGACGATGGTACCATAGAAAATACACAATAGGTGATTATACAAATTCCTCCTTAACGTGGGCCTGACTTTGGAGATCATGCCTCCACTCACTGAAGTGTTCCCAAAGACCCGTTAAAGAACTGGATCTCATTACAGTCTTAAAATGAGGATTTCAGGAAGGCCAGAGGCTCTGAAACCCATGCAGTGAACCTTCATCACAAAAAGAGGATACATCTCTGCATAGCTAAACATAATCTAGTTATTCTTCATCACAGAATCAAACTCCAGATATCCCTCTACTAGTTGGCTAACTTGGCCTCTGTGCCTTTAGGACACTCTAGATTTAAATTAGACTTGGAAATAAACACTGCCCCATGTTCTTTGAGTTTAAAAGGAAATGACTTAATACTATTTGAGTGCTCTCTCTGAACAAAGCATTGTACCACTAAGTGTTCAGGAGGGTATTGTAGAGTTAATATATTCCTTGACCTCAAGAAGACCAACAATATAAAAGAGTTACCAGTGTGGAGAAGCAGCTGAGTTTAAAAGATATGGACCTAAGTGGTTTCTTTATTTTTTGGGGGGGAGGGGGGGAGACTAAGTGCTAAGGAGGTAAAGACTGAAGTTCATAGATGATATAGTAGAGAGGGGAATTGGATGGGAAGGTAGGAGATTAGTCAGGGAAGACTTCCTGAAGGATATGTGATTTCAGAAGGGCTTTGAAATTGGGGAGAACAGTGGACCAACTGATATGACATGGGAGGAATTCCAAGTGGTCAGGAAAGTGGCTGATCTGCATTTCCCCAACTCCACTGTGAGGCATTAGAGGGGTAAGGCACACAGGTTGTTGTAGTGGGAGAGAAGAGAGGATCAGTGGAGAGAGAGCTGTGTGCCCCAAAGTCAAAGGCCTGGAGTTTCTGCCCGAGGCAGAGAAGAATGGGCAACTACTGGAGGTTTTTGAGGAATGGGGAGACAGGCACAGAATCGTCCTATGTCAAAAAGTGATATGGGCAACAGAGTGAAATACAGACTGGAGAGGGAAGAGGCTGAAGTCAAGGAGGTCAGTGTCTAGGCTGATGCAGTAGTCAAGAGGGCAGAACAAAGGAAAAGCCAAGCAGTAGTCCCTGAAAAGATGGACTAAATTCTGCATTTCCTGCCTCTGTCTTTTTTTTTTTTTTTTTTTTGGAAACCTGTGTTTGTGGGGAACTGTGAACTGGCTGCAGACAGGCTTAGGTTATTTTCTCTAGCGATTTGGGAGCAGTTGGAGATGGAGGTGGCTGAGAGGGGATGGCATTAGAAAGTGTGGTGAAAATCAATGCAAATTTGATTGGATCAACACAATCTCTTTTGGGCCGGATGATTTGTGAGAATGATTTGCAAGGGAGAACCAAAGCATTAGGATTGATGCATGCCCATTCTTTTCTTAAAAACCTCCCTGAAAGGAAAATCCACATCTTCCCTTAATCACCTTATCACATTGATCAGTCACTACTCTCAAGAGGTCCATTCTTAATCTAACCTGTAACCCTCCTGCTGCAAATTAAGCCTATTTCTACTGGTTTCACCCTCCCAGGAGTTGGAGAAATGCTGATCAGCCACTTTCCTGTAATTGCCAGTCATATGCCCGAAGATGGTGACTGGGACACCTGTCAGTCATCACTTCATCTCTTCTCCAGTAATCCCAAATCACTTAACTCTTCCTCCTAAATTCTATTTAACAATCCTTCAATCATTTCTTGCTCTTTTTCTCAACTCTGTCATGATCTCAGCATTTCTATTGTCTTCCCATTCTTCCTGATGCTCTCCTCCTTGCATTGTTGCTACTCATCCTTTGGCTGTATTTTTCTAAATGCTAGCATTGTGCAGGTCACCAGTGTGTGCTCAACAAATACCGTCACTACTACTGCTGCTACTCCTATGCTGCTGGTCACCCTATGCCTATATTTACCAACAACTAATAAATTCTTGCACTTCCAAGCCACTCAATTCTCTCAAGTAGCCAGGGCCTTGAGGGTCTTTAGGAGTTGAGTGAGCTCAAAATAAGAAGCAGAGTGGCCTAGTAAATAGAGCACTAGCCTGGGAGTCAAGACCTGGGTTCTAATCCCAGCTCCACAACTTGTCTGCTGTGCAACCTTGGGAAAGTCACTGTGGGGGGGTAAGGGTTATTTGGGCAATCAATAAAGGTGGGCGTGTTCTCTGCCTCTTTGCTGGTCTTTGTCACTCATTCTTCTGTCCTGTCCACTCTCCATATAAATCTTACCATTAGCTAACAAATTGGGCTGACTGTCTTGGGAAACAACACTAAGTAGAATGCTCAGAAGCAGGAAATGTAGGGACTATAGAATTTCCAAAAATGAATTTTATAATATGCATGGCTAGGAAGCCAACAAATTGATGGCCAACCATATTAAACAATGTCATGCTCTTTTGCTTGCCACAGTGACAGAAAAACAATGAAACATCAGTTTAATAAGAAGAAAATATTAGCGTGGGACATTGGCTGAAAGAAACACCCTCTCTTTGGTCACGTTTTTGATTAGGCTAAGTGTGTAGTTTGTGAGGGTCAACAGAGCAGTCAATGGCATGAATTTAGGGTGGATTCCAGCCCCAGGGGTTACAAAGTATCTCTTAACCTTGTTCTTATTTGACACTTTTCTCATGGGCAAGAAGCAGACAGTTCAAGATAGGGTTGGAGCGAAGCACCCCAAACTCCAGACACTTCTGAAATAATTTTGACCATTTGGGGGGCAAATTACTCCATATTGTAGGACTTTTATTTCCTTTAGGCTTATTAGTAATGATAATAATAATAATTATTATTATTATTTATTATTATGGTATTTGTTTAGCACTTACTATGTGCTGGGCACTGTACTAGTAATGGGGTGGATACACAAGCAAATTGGGTTGGACATAGTCCCTGTCCCACCAGGGGCTCAGTCTCAATCCTCATTTTACAGATGAGGAAACTGAGGCACAGAGAAGTGAAGTGACTTGCCCAAGGTCAGAAAGCAGACAAGTGGGGAGCCTGGATTAGAATTAGCGGCCTTCTGATTCCCAGGCCTGTGCTCTATCCACTAAGCCATGCTGCTTTTCAGCATGCTGCTATTTACCCATCTCCCACCCTCAAAAGAATTATGTCTATCCATCTATAATTTAACGTCTGTCTCCCTTTCTAATCTGAAAACACCTTGAGGGTGGGGATCATGTATGTCAATTCTGCTGTGCTCTACTGTATTCTCCCAAGTGCTCAGTACAGTGCTCTGCACATAGGAAGTGCTCAATAAATACCATTGATTGTTATGACAACACAAAACAGGAGACAGACTTTGCCATTTTATCTTACACTGGAACATTTATAGTCAGGAAATGACAAAGGCAACTTCTTCAAAGACTCAGGAGTTGCAGTAATCTTTCAAATCCCTGTTGGTGTGAGTATGTCCGAAGGTTATCTGGAAGTCATGAATACTGTCAAACTTCGGAAAGGAATTAGGCAGTAATGTATAAATTTGCAATATGATGGCTCAGCAAAAGTATGGAATGAGGAGTCTAGCCTGCAGGGATTGGGTTCTCAAAGAACTTTATGCTATGAGAAAAGTGTGTTCTAGTAACCACTGTTGTAAATGGAAATTAATGACACCACGACTGACAATTTCCAGACAAGTTCCTTTATCAATCAATCAATGGCATTCATTGAGTGCTTACATTTACTGAGTGCTTACTGTGTGGCAGAGCACTGTACTAAGTGCCTGGGAGAATACACTACAACAGAGTTCAGATGTGATTCCTGCCCACAGTGATCTTAAAGTCTAGTAGGGAAGACGGACATTAACACAGATAAATTACAGATATGTATATAAGTGCTGAGGGTAGGTTGAATACCATGTCCAAGGGATACAGATCCAAGTGCACAGACACAGAATGAAAAGGGAGTTAGGGGAAAGAGAGTTTAATCAGGGAAGGCCTCTTGAGGATATGAATTTAGTAGGACTTTGAAGGTGGGGAGGGTAGTGATCTGACATATAGGGAGGGGGAAGGAGTTCCAGGTTAGGGAAAGGATGTGGGAAAGGGGTCAATGGTGAGCTAGATGAGATTGAGGCACAGTAAGCAAGCCGGTGCTAGAGGAGCAGAATGTTAGGGCTGGACTATAGTAGCAGGGGAGGGAGATAATAGCAGTATCATTGCTATGGCATTTTCTGGTATTGGTGAACCATGTGCCACTTACTACGTGCCAGGTACTGCACGACGCCCTGGGTTAGATACAAGCTTATTAGGTTGGACACAGTCCCAGTGCCACAGGGGGCTCACAGTCCTAATCCCCATTTTACAAATGAGGTAACTGAGGCACAGAGAAGTGACATGACTTGCCCAAGGTCACATAGCTGACAGGCTGGCGGCCTGGCTCAGTGGAAAGAGCATGGGCTTTGGAGTCAAAGGTCATGGGTTCAAATCCCAGCTCCACCAATTGTCAGCTGTGTGACTTTGGGCAAGTCACTTAACTACTCTGTGCCTCAGTTACCTCATCTGTAAAAATGGGGATTAAGACTGTGAGCCCCCGTGGGACAACCTGATTACCTTGTGACCTCCCCAGCGCTTAGAACAGTGCTTTGCACATAGTAAGTGCTTAATAAATGCCATCGTTATTATCTAATCCCAAACTGGGATTAGAACCCAGGTCCTTCTGACTCCCAGGCCTGTGCTCTATCCACTAGGCCACCCTACTTCTCTTATGCTATGACCCCCCACTAGTAGAATGCTTTACACCCTGGATGCTCATTCCTATTTTCCTGTTTTAAATGCCATAACATTACAAAAATACAAAGAAAGCCGAAGTGCTGGATGGCAGCGGATAGCAAGGCTGGGAACTGCAGCAGCCCCAAGCCTTGAGTGACAGACAGGCAGTCACTTCTTCCTCCACTGAATCTACTCGTACCGTGGTGTGCAGACTGAGTTACACCAGAACGGACTTGTGTTGTGGGAAGAATGTCCCATAAATCTTCCATCACGACATATCTCTATCAAGTAATGAAAGCTCCTGTTACAGTGGAATTGGCCATTCATTCATTCATTCAATCGTATTTATTGAGTGCTTACTGTGTGCAGAGCACTGTACTAAGCGCTTGGGAAGTACAAGTTGGCAACATATAGAGACGGCCCCTACCCAACAACTGGCTCACAGTCTAGAAGGGGGACAGACAACAAAACATGTAGACAGGTGAAAGTATCATTGCTGACAGAGCAGGAACACATGGTGACTAAAATAAATAAGTAATGGTCCACTCTAAATGTACACTCCTTGTGGGCAGGGAACAGGTCTACCAACGCTGTTATACTGCCCTCTCCCAAGCACTTAGCACAGTGTTCTGCACACAGCAAGTGCTCAATAAATGCAATGGATTGATCCCCATATATAGGGCTCTAATGAAAACGCCTAGAATACCAAAAATGTCTGTGAACACCCTAGTTCTCGGTGAGAAGACACAAACCAGAAAGACTTTTAGAGATGATGGAGGTCATTTTGAAAGGGATTAAAGAATCAGAGAGACAAGAAGTCCACAACTCTGAGAAAGATTTCAACTCGAGGAAAGAGAGGATTGATACTAGAGAGCACCCCCAAGAATAATATGGGGAAAAAAGAGTCAGCATGGCAATCCACACTTCCTGCCCAGGCAGACTCCAAATAAGGGCCAAGGTCCCCAAGAAAAGGCAAAGATGACATCACCTGTGAGGAACAACCATGGCAGAAAGACAAGCCGGTGTGTTAGCGGAAGTAATCCTGGGCTGGGCAGAAGGCAGGCAGAACCAATGCAAAAGGATCCTTCAGTCTCTAATTCTGGTAATTCAATAATGATGGCTCCACCTGGAAGGAGTCTGGTTACTGAGCTCATCTCAACAGAACCACATGGGGCTAAATAATGTTTCACACATTTCTCTGCTGCTTTTAAGGTGAAAGATTCCTTTAGCCAAAAAGATCTGGATTTTCTTAATTTAATTATATGAAGAGACACATGGACTTGAATGGAGTATGGAACACTGCACAGAACTTGAGAAAAATCAGAGTGCTGCCCCCTTCACCCCCCCCCCCCCCCTCCAATACACTTATCAAAAAACCCTTCTCAGGCTGCCTTTGTGGAAAAGATAAACCGAAACCTGCTCGATAACTCCGTTGTCAATCCCTCAAAATGCACTTACAGTTTAGCCTGATGGTCGAGAAGGGAAGAGTAAAAATGGAAACATGGGGACAATCCACAAAAGGCTTGCAGCAATTTGAGAGAGAAGATGGTGAAGAGATTGTGGGTGGGAGATGAAATACTAGTTCAAATGCTTTATGTTCCTAGAGACTTCATCCCCAGGAGCTGAATGGTGAAGATAAAGGCCGCTCTGTGACTGGCACAATCTGCAGTTCAGCACGCAGAGCAGGTCTGTTCTCTGAAAGGTCCCAGGAGACAGCGTCTGCTTGGCCCTGTCCCTCCCTAACCCATGGTCTGCTCAAGGAGAGGCAGTCCTGGATTATGTCATGCCAGTACTGATTCAAGATCCCCTGGCTACCAGCTGGGCTTCCTTGTTTCTGGAAGTGTCTGGCTTGAAGTTCTGGGGGACTCTGGACTGGGCAATAGGAGGATGCAAGCCCTCTGCCCTCTCTGAAGGAAGCAGACACCCCTCTTTGTCTTTCCTCCAAATGTCGGTCAGAGAAAGGCACAGGGGCTGCTGTTGGGACATGACCAAAAGTCTACAAAACCGCCAAGGGGGGGGACACAACAAATGGCACATCAAACATGGAATTGTTGCTAACCAAATCTCCACCCCGATGACAAGGGGACACACACTGAATCTTGAAAAGGTGGACAGTTCGAAATTAGCCAAAGGAAACACTTCTTGGCCCAGCAGATGGAAGCATCTGGAACCCATCGCCTCAGGAGTTTGCAGGCTGATACTCCCGGCAGAGATCCGAGGAGTTTGGATCAATTCATGCATGAGCGGTCTATGATGGCCAACTAGGGGGGAAGTAAGGGCTAGAGAGGGAAACATTAAGCATTTTGATGGCCCTTTCCTAAACATCAGCCTGGCTTAGTGGAAAGAGCACGGGCTTGGGAGTCAGAGGTGGTGAGTCCTAGTCCCGCTTCTGCCACCTGTCAGCTGTGTTACTTTGAGCAAGTCACTTAACTTCTCGGTGCCTCAGCTACCTCATCTGTAAAATGGGGATGAAGCCTGTGAGCCCCATATGGGACAACCTGATTACCTTGTATCTACCCCAGTGCTTAGAACAGTACTTGGCACATAGTAACTGCTTAATAAATGTCATTATTATTATTATTATAGATATCCAGGAGGGCAACCATCAAGCATTCGGTGGCTATTTGTCAGAGGAATAATACCGAGCTGGATGAGCCCAAGGTCTGCCCTGGTGATGGTGCTGGCGATGGAGTGGATGATACCCTGGCTGGCAGCGGGAAGCCTGGAGGGGAGAGGCAGGATCCCTGAAGGAAAGGGGTGGGTGCTCGCCAGCTTCTCGGGGCCTGGATGCCAAGCAAGCTGAGTCCAGGTCTCATCCATCTTCGCCAGCGCCTCAAGTGACCTCTGTCTCTTGGCACCTCTGTTTTCTCTATCAATCAGTGGTAGTTACTGAATGCTTACTACATGCAGAGCACTGCACTAAGCTCTCGGGAGAGGGCAATTGGCAAAAGGAAAGCGAGGTGGACTTAAAATGTGCTGAACTTAGAGCTCCAGGTGAGCGAGGCAAATAAGAACCTGCAGGTCTTGCGTAGGGTAAAAGAGCCTCAGGGCCCACCCACTCTCCTTGTGGCAGTTGTAGCAGGGAGGAGGGAGCGAGCCCATCTCTGTGGAGCTTGGAGGGCATTGGGGAAGAAGGCAGGGAGGGTTTTAGGGTGCTGCCCTAACCATTGTTCTCTAGCTCGCTGAGGGCTCTTCTGGCTCATTTTTCACCTGCCAAGCTTAGCAAGTCCCCGGGGAGAGTGCCCACGCCTCCCCTTCCAAATGCTTGCTGATACAATCACTAAAATGTGCACTCATTTTCCAGCCCCAAGACTTACCCACCACAGCAGGTCTAACTAAATAGCCAGTAAGAAATTATCTTAAATCATTTAAAGACCCTCACCATCTCCACCCGGTTCCCGGGCAGTGACAGGAGCAGACGGGCAGCAGGAACCCAGCACAATGACTGTAGTGCACGGAGAGCAGCTGTCCTCTCATTCCTGCCCTGGGGGTGAGGGGGCCGGAGGGAGGTAACCCTAATTAAATGTAAAAGCAATAATGGAGGGGAGAGTGGCCCAATCTTGGCAGCATCTTTCAGTTCCCCCGGGCCCCCATTTTCTGGTACAAGGGGTGAAGTGGAGAGGCGTGTGTCCCTAGAGCTGATTTACAGGCACCGGGGAGGAGTGAGGTAGTGCCAGGTCTCAAATCTTCAAGATGAAGATCAATCTCGCTGACAGTTCTTTATTGAATCCCACGGGAAATGGACCAGATCCTTTTTAATTCCGGCCAAGACCCTTAACTACTTTTTGCCATTAGAGTTAACAGCTCTGCCTATGGATGAATACCAATATAGTGTCTGTCCACTGACAAGAATCATCGCACTTTGGATTTGAAGATGACTACTGTAGCTGGGGGTGGGATGCGGTTGAAAAGATCATTTCATGAAGAACAGCTCTTTTTGCACGATGTCCACATAAATGTATCGAACGTTTGATTGTTAGGGCACCGATGATCCGGGCCGGGGGCTACCTAGCTCCTTCGTCTCTCCTCTTCCTACCTTCGGGCGGCTGGATGCCTTTGGACAATCACCACCCAGCTGTTTCTCCCTCCAGGGATGGGGCTGGGGAAAGGAAAGAGGTAAACTTGAAATCGGGCTGTTTCTCTGACTTATTTGCATCTCTCAAGTGCGAAGAGGGAGCGGAAACTAAAACCTAGAGCACAAATGAGATGGGGAGACCAGAAGGGCAGGAGGTTTAGAATGGGTGACGAGCCCCCCAGGGTGAAAGGGTGTTGAGTTTACACTCCATCCCACTTGGAAGGGCTCAGGAGCACAATGTTGGGAATACGTTTGGGGCCTCTGGGCAAATGGAGAAAGGGGATTGAGCTTTCCCAGCCCCCAAATCAGAGAACTTGCCAGTAAGCCCCACTAAGAACCCTGCAGCTTGAGTGAGGTAGTAGTGGGAAACGGGGAAGAGGCCTCTACAAAGCCAGGTGTAAAGATACAGTGCCTCGCCTCCGATTCTATCCCTCTTCCCCATCAGCAGCCAGAAGCTGGCCGAGCTTGAAAGCATCTGAGGAGCCATGCAGAGAAGCAGTGTGGCTCAGTGGAAAGAGCACAGGCTTGGGAGTCAGAGGTCATGGGTTCGAATTCCAGCTCCGCCAATTGTCAGCTGTGTGACTTTGTGCCAGTCACTTAACTTCTCTGTGCCTCAGTTACCTCATCTGTAAAATGGGGATTAAGACTGTGAACCCCACGTGGGACAACCTGATCGCCTTATATCCTCCCCAGCACTTAGTACAGTGATTTGCACATAGTAAGCGCTTAACAAATGTCATTATTATTATTATTATTATTATTATTATTATTATTATTCCGGATACTTTTGAAATGTTTTCAGAAACATAACTGGCGATTCCTGAGAGCCCACCCTTCAGGTGTCCCCATTTCCCCTAAACAGAACCTAAGTCACAAAAAGCACCCAATGAACTTGGTCAAAGGTGTCCATAGCTCTCCGTCAAAGAGTTTCACAACTCCCTTTTACCCTGCCAAGCCACACTGGCATTTCAATAGCCTACTCCATTGCATTAGTGATGAATATAGAGCAGCATTACAAATTGTGCCCAGTGATAGAGATGCCAGGGTAACAAATGCACTATGTCTGTCACTCTCACATTACATTTTGTCTTGAAGGCTGTTCATTCATTCATTCAATCACATTTATTGAGCACTTACTGTTTGCAGAGCACTGTACTAAGCACTTGGAAAGTGCAATTCAGCAACAAATAGAGAAAATCCCTGCCCACAATGGGCTCACAGTCTAGAAGGGGGAGACAGACAGCAAAACAAGTAAACAGGCATCAATACCTTCAATATAAATAAAAAGAATTATAGATGTACACACATCATTAATAAAATAAACAGAATTATAAATATGTACCTATATACACACACAAGTGCTGTGGGGGAGGAGGGTAGAGCAGAGGGAGGGAGTAGAGGCGATGGGGAGGGGGAGAAGAGGAAAGGGGGGGCTTAGTCCAGGAAGGCCTCCTGGAGGAGGTGAGCTATTAGTAGGGCTTTGAAGGGGGAAAGTGTGCTAATTTGGTGGATTTGAGGAGGGAGGGCATTCCAGGCCAGAGGTAGGATGTGGGCCAGAGGTCAACAGTGGGACAGGCGAGAATGAGGCACAGTGAGCAGGTTAGCACCAGAGAAGCGGATTGTGTGGGCTGGGTTTTAGAAGGCAAGAAGGGAGGTGAGGTAGGAGGGGGCAAGGTGATGGAGAGCTTTGAAGCCAATAGTGAGGAGTTTTTGCTTGATATGGAGGATGATAGGCAACCACTGGAGATTTTTGAGGAGGAGGTGACATGGCCAGAAAATTTCTGTAGAAAGATAATCCAGGCAGCAGAGTGAAAGAAGCAGCATGGCTCAGTGGAAAGAGCATGGTCTTTGGAGTCAGAGGTCATGGGTTCAAATCCCAGCTCCACCAATTGCCAGCTGTGTGACTTTGGGCAAGTCACTTCACTTCTCTGGGCCTCAGTTACCTCATCTTTAAAATGGGGATTAAGACTGTGAGCCCTCCATGGGACAACCTGATCACCTTGTAACTTCCCCAGTGCTTAGAACAGTGCTTTGCACATAGTAAGTGCTTAATAAATGCTATCATTATTCAGCGCTTAGAACAGTGCTTTGTACATAGTAAGCACTTAATAAATACCATCAAAAAAAACCAGTATAGACTGAATTGGGGAGAGACAGGAGGTTGGGAGATCAGAAAGAATGCTGGTGCAGTAATCCAGCTGGGATATCATAAGTGATTGTACTCGCGTGGTAGCAGTTTGGATGGAGAGGAAAGGGCAGATCTTGGCAATGTTATGAAGTGGCCCTTGGCAAGTTACCAGAGAAACAAACAATTTAAGGGGCAAATAGGAAGCCAGGTTTGATTTGAACAGTGCGTCCTGACATTACTGGTCACCCCTTAACCAGGCTCCCAAACCAAATCCTAATTAAAATCCAAGTCAATAAATGCAGAAACTTATCTCCCTTTGTAGAGCTTCCATTTTGACGTTGGAACAGGAAATGTCTCCCATAACCTTCAAGTTCGGAATGCTAAATGGGCAGCTTCATTTGATACAGAGCCAATACACAGCTTTGGGACATTCTGTACAGCATTCATCCGATAAGTGACATGACAGTTCTAGATCTTTTATTAAAAGTCATTTGCCAAAAACTAAAAACCTACTCAAAATGATCCAAAGAATGCTGATGATGCATTGTGTCCTTTCAGTCTGGTTTGGGGTGATGCAATCAATTCTGTCCAGGTGACAATGCCTGTTTTCAGACCAATCAAAATCAATATTTAAGGTCATTCACGGGAGACATTGCTGTTGAACATGAAAATGCTATTTGTCCTAACACTCACATGCCCACGGCTCACCCAAAAGAAAAGCTTAAGGTTCTTACAAAATGCTATTTCAAGAAGGAAATCTGGAATGGCACATTTAGGGTTTCATTTCCTCAGCACTCCAATGAGGCAGGAGGCCCAACAACAAATGGCTGAATTCCGTTTTTGAAATTCTAAAATTGCATCTTCACTAAGGCAACTCATTGTGACCATCCAAGAAACAGCATTTCTAAACTAAGTTCACAGAAAAACCACACTTCGTGGCGTCCTCAAAAAGAAAGAGAACGGACCCCTCTCTAAACTGAGAGCTCACTGTGGGCAGGGAATGTGTCTGTTTATTGTTATATTGTACTCTCCCAAGTGCTTAGCGGAGTTCTTTGCATACGGTAAGCACTCAATAAATGTGACCAAATGAATGAATTAATGACCCTACCTACAGCTTCACATTTCTCTAGTGAAGGGACCAGAGAGGGTGACCCAATGTCGCACAGACATCAGCTAGCTTCAGACTGGGACAGGAAACCAGTATACACATTCACGCCCTCTTTGTCCTGGAGGTGCGGAAAAACAGCTCTTGGCTCAGAGAAAGAAGCCTCGCAGGGTTGACCCTGCCTATGGAACTTGGGGAAGAGAACACACTGTAATTCCTCAGGTCTTCCCTACTGGCTGAGGAGCTGGGCTGTTGCCAGTCTTACGGAGGGGCAGCAATGACTAAGACGTAGTGGAAGGTCAGTAGTGTGTGGCTGGTGTGTGCAAATGTGTCTGGAAGCTCCAAGAAGTGAGAGTTGTGAATGGTAGGCCTTGTAGTAGTAGCAATAGTAATAGTATTTGGGTGCTCACTTAGTACAGTGCACTGAACTGGGGGTTTGGTTTGGTCCTAGGGCCCGTGCCTCTGCTTGCCTCCAGAATCGGCACCTGCTGGGTCCACGGTACCTCATTTCCAGGTGAACTTCATTTCAACCTGGAAACACCCAGCTCCAGAACATTTTCTCAGCCGACTTCTCTTTAGTGCAGAGGCTTTAGCAGCCTGGGGTCTTGGTTACCACCAATGTCTTTAACCAATAATGGTTGTAATGAGCCGGGGAAAAACTGGGCTCCAAACTCTTGCATCTGGAGACTTTTTTCTGCCACTGGGTATGAAGCCCACCTCACGGTTCGAAGGATACACGTGACATGGAGACGACCTGCTGCTGCCTCCACTCTCACACACACCCTAGACTGAGCAGTGGTTTTACACTTAACCAGTATAGGACGTGCCTCCACATTGGTGACAAACCCTCCTGGGTCTGCAGGATCATCAGCCCAATGGCACACCAGCCTCACTGACAAGACATCCTACTTGAAGAGAGGGCCTATTAAGAAAGAAGCGAAGGCATGAAAGGTGTAGCTGCTACTGCTCTCTATTCTCTGCTCAAAAGGATGGCTTGTATAAATGTCTTCTGACAGTTAAGGACTTAGTTAAATGGCAAGGGATACAATGCAGAATACTAAAACCTTTCCAGGCTACTTAGATCACCCAGGACTTACAGCTTCTCCCTCAATTAGAAAAGTAAGGCTCTCGATACATCATACGGACCCAAGTTGGGGAGAAAGCAGCCTGATAAAGTGGCCTCCTCCTGCCTCTGAAAAGCCAAAAACAAAACACTGACCTCCAAAAATGATCTACAGATATCAGATCCTTTCATCTTTAATTAAAAATCTTGTATTTGTATTGACTGTATAATGCTTTGTTTTTTCCCAAAAATGTTTTCACATCAGTTCTCTCATTTTCTCCTCATAATATTTTCATGAGGGGGCGGGAGGAGGGAGGGGGAAAGAGCAAATATTTATCCCTCATTTTACAGATGAAGAGACAGTAGCAATAGAAAGGTGAAGTGGCTTTGTCCAAAGCGCCACAGTAGGACAGCAGCTGAGCTGGGATTAGAACCCCGGTCTCCTGTCTCCCAGCCCTACACTCTTTCCATTGAATTTCTGAAAGGAAGTTCACATGACTACACACATACCCACATCCTCATCCTCAGACTTATAAAGGGCAGGGGCACACAGGATATTTGCTTAACACCCACCTCTGTGTCCTTTGCACAGTGCAGAGCTCTATGAAGTACCACTGCAGTGTGCTTTCAACAAAATGATTCCTGGCTCCCTGGGCCTTGGCAGAGCTGGGACTAGAACCCAGGTCCTTCACTGTAAGGGGGCCAAAATCTCTGAGCAAGTTAGGCATTGGCAGCTTCTCCTGGCACCTTCAGATTCTGAGCTTCCCAATTTTCCCTTTTCACTACAGCTGAACCTGGCCAGCCAAAAGGAGCCCTTCCTGGAACAGTTGGCCTGCTGACAGGGGGTACCTCGAACCCCAGGCAACCTGAGGAGAGGCTGGTGCTCCAATCTGGTGGCTGCCACGAACCAGCAGCAGGCTGATGATGGAAACATTTGCCCCAGGGCTCTCAGGACAACTCCTCTATCCCGATGCTTAGAACAGTGCTTGGCCCAGAGAAAATGTTTAACAAGTACCATAATTCTTCCTGCCCGATATTTTGCTCTCAGTCTCATTCTTCACTGCAGAGGGAGCCGAGTTGGAGATGCTCAGCCCTATCCTTCAAATCCCAGCTGGGGAGATAAGCAGGGGCGGGTCTGGATTGGATTTTATGGCTTCAGCACACCACATTCACCCTTCTGCTGGTCCAAAGTGAGACATTCTGGCTTGTCTGTGTGCTGAATACCCTTCACCCTCCTCACATGGTGGCCCATCCTTTCAGAAGTCACATTGCATTTTCAGCTAAAGGGCTGTAAGAACCCTCACATACCTTGGGCTAGGGATGCCAACCAAATAGGTTAAATGCCACCAATAATGCCCATAATACAGTGACAGTCAGCAAATGCTAGTCCCATCTTCTCTGTGTGGGCTCTTTCAAAATGGAGGAGACACACACACTGAAAACTTCCAACTCTCAAAAGTGGCCGAAAATGTCACCGACACAAAATTCTATCACTTGCTGTTCAAGAGCTTTTCTTGAAACAAGAAGCTCAAAGCTTACATCCCTGACATCCTTCTAGCTTGGAGGGGAGAATGGAGGGAGAATGTACCTGCCTCAGTACAACTAGAAGATTGAGCAATAGCAAAAAACCTGCTTCATAGGTTTTGTCCATAGAAATTACTGCCATTCGGTCCAGGGCAACCTGCTGCACTTAGAATAAGACAAAGAAATTATACATTATGTACTTATAAGAATGTCTGTCTCTTCCTCTAGACTGTAAGCTCATTATGGACAGGGAACGTGTCTGCTAATTCTGTTATTTCTCCTAAGGGCTTAGGACATAGCTCTGCATATAGTAAATGCTCAATAAATACAATCGATTGGTTGACAGGTAGAATACTGTCCCAGACAACAGTGATCACAGATCTCATGGGAACTTCTAGAGGTTTCCATGGTGATGGCTGAAAAGCTCTGACCCATCTCTGATAAACAGAGCAGATTCAGGGTAAAGGACTACACGAGGGAGTTGAGGAGTTCCACAATTCTCTGAAAAACAGACACCTAGCCAGCAGCCCTAGATTTAATAACTAGGATGCTTTTTGCTCCTATTTATTTGCTCTCTGAGGTGTCTAGATAAATTCACCGAGGTGAGAGTCACTTACATGATTTTCCAAGGGCTCCAACAAAGAAAACAAGACTGAGATGTTGGCTGCAGGCGGTTTACTACACATGGGTAAATACTGACGTTAGCATGTGAAATATAAGTAGACACTGATTTTAGAGAGCACCTTGGAAATGATCACGAGTCACTTTCTAACTCTTATTGAATTAGCTCATTTAATTAATGTAAATTAGCCCAGACCCAGAGGCTTTGGGCATGAAAGAAATTAAGCTGCCTAAGTCGACAACTCTCTTTGCCAAGGATGGTTCCTAGGTGTGGTCCTAAATCAGGAAGGCAAGTGGAAGAAATTCTAAAAGTCAGTGTGAGAATGGTCCCGATACCAGGAGCCGGGCATAAAAAGCCACTGCTAAAGTGGTAGTATTAATAGTATCTATTGAGTGCTTACAGTGCACTATACTAAGCTCTCAGAAAGTCTAAAATGGACAAGTGCACATTCCCTGCCCGCAAGGAGCTTATGATCTTCAGCAAATCCCACTTAAAAGGACACCCAGGACTCACTGCATTCGGGTGACTGAGCTGTCAGAGATTCCACTGGTGTGGCTTTTGGGAAGGGGTGGAAAACAGCTGGAAAAGCCTGATGTGAGTTATTCGATGGACTGAACCCTTATGCCAAGAAAAAAACCCTCTCGATCAATGGTATTTATTAAGCACTTATATATGCAGATCACTTTACTTAGCGCTTGGGAAAGTAAAATACAGCACAATTAGTGGACATGTTCCCTGCTTATAAAAGCGCTACAGTCTTAACAGCCCGATGTGGTGGCGTGGGCAGAAAGAGAGCTTTTCATCACTCCGCAGAGGGTAAACAAGGGACGTGAGGGGTTTTCCTTACCACATGGCAAGTTGGTGGAGCATCTGAGTTCAGTTTCTGGCCTGGGCACTAACTCCATTATATGCTTCCAAGCATCAAATGAACATTCAATAAGAACTACTGACTGACTGACTTATCAAACTGCTTTTCAGAACAGGAAAGCAACTTCTGAGTGAATTATCCTCTGCCATTTGGAAACCCAGGTGAGCTACAGAATTTAAAAACAGAATTTAGTAGGCTAGTGGCCTAGAGGAAAGAGAATGGGACTAGGAATCAGGATGCCCATGTCCTAATCGAACTCTGCCACTAGCCTGCTGAGTGACCTTGGCTAAGTTATTTTAACCTCTCTATACCGCAGTTTCCTCATCTGTCAGATGGGGATAAGATGCCTTCTCTCCCCACCTAGTAGATTGTAAGCCCAGGCAGGGTGTGTGTCCAATTTGATTACCTTGAGTTAAACCTTAGAACTCTGCACAGAGTTTTGGTCCATATTAATAAATATGGTTTAATAAATGCCATTAATTATGACTCCAGAGATCTCACAATCTCAGCCAAGAATGCCTTGGGGAAAATGGCAAGGGAATGAGAAACAGCAAAACCGAGTGGGGGAAAATGCATGCAAAACCACATTCTTACAACACAAAATTGTTCTTGAAAAGTAAGATAAGCGATGATCTGGAGGTAAATGGTTTTTCCTTCAAGAACGGATTAACTGATGATAGACTTTTCAACTAGCCGGTGAGCAACACCAACATATGGACTGAGAACCCTTCATACAATTCTCCTACTGGTGTTCTCTGCCCCAACCACACCCCCCTCCTTCACTGGGAAACAGGAAATGCTTGTAAGGAGCCAGGAATCCACTCCTAAAGCCAAGTGTGGATCCTTTCAAATTGCCATCCTGGGTGAAAGCCCGTTTGTATTTAATTCATTCTTAGAGTTCTTCCTCTCTAAAGAGCTCAGGGCAGATTAGAGAAATTAAACTAATCCTCACCGCCCCGCTGCGAGGAAGCTGGATTACACTGACAGGAAGGAGAAAAGCATGGAGGGTGAGAGAAAGAACCATAAAAAGTCCTTTTTTGAAATGAGTCAAATAAACCAGAGGGTTTCTCTTAATAGCCATCCAGTCAATAGGATTGATCAAACACCTACTGTGTGTAGAGGTCTGGGTGTTTGGGGGGAGAAGAGCAAAAAAGGAAAATCCCAGCCCCTGCCCTCGGGGAGTTTGCTCCTGGAGACTGGGAAGGGAGGATTTTAGAGTGTGACGACAAAGCCAGATTCCCCGGAGGACTTGGTCCACCAAAGGATTCCATGCCTCAGAGTTTGATCCGCTACACAAAGCTAACAGCAACAAAACATCACTGTGGTTTCTTCCTATCAGACCTCCCCTTCCATCTCGGGGACAATCCAAGAAATTTCATACTACCAAGAAACTACATCCACTGACCTTTCCATGCCGGAGTTTTCCGCTGGTGGCCCAATGTGTGCTTTGTCCTAGTTCTCCTCAGACTTTGTTAACGTGAACTACATAAATGCATCAGCTATGTTGGAGGACAAGTCATTTGCTCTGATTGAGTCTATGCCTAAAGGCTCTCTTGGGAAGAAAATCTGCTCAGATTTCCATGATCTGTTATGTTTCTGTCCTATTTGTTCACTTAGAGAGGGGGAAAGAAGTTCTTTAGGCTACCGTGTTTATTGGATTCCTCTGTCCTGGTGATTTTTTCCTAACATACGATAGACTACAATCAGTTACCTGTAAGAATCAATCACTGGGGCCATAAATAACGATTTCTAAGACAAGCAGCATGGCTTAGTGGATACAACATGGGCTAGAGAAGCAGTGTGGCTTAGTGGACAGAGCACAGGCTTGGGAGTCAGAAGGTCATAGGTTCTAATCGCAGCTCCACCACTTGGCTGCTGTGTGAACTTAGGCAAGTCACTTTACTTCTCTGGGCCTCAGTTACCTCATCTGTAAAATGGGGATTAAGACTATGAGCCCTATGTGGGACAGGGACTATGTCCACCCTGATTAACTTGTACCTACCCCAGAGTTTAGAACAGTGCTTGGCACACAGTAAGTGCATAACAAGTACCATTATTATTATTGTTATTCTAAGTGAGACATTAACACTGAGGCTCTCAGGAAAATCTCAGTATCTGAACGTGCTATGATGAAAAATATGGCATGTATGGTTGGTATAATCTGGGAATTCCAGTTCTTCAAAGGGAACTTGCATTCGCTATCTTTGTTTTCCCAAGGTTAAACTGCCAAATTTTCACCCTGATTTTAAAAACCATTTCTACCCATATCTGTGAGAGTTTAATTTAAACACTGTCAGGACCAATAGCCTAGGGATTGATGGGGAATACTAAGGTCTTTTTTTCCCCTCTCCACTTGGCCCCCTTTCCCTAAAGCTGCCGTGATGCTATAAGAAGTCCCTGAGCATGAGGGTGTGACCTGCAGAAGGAACATCTAGAGCTGACAGTGTCCCCATCCTGGAAATACTTTGTGATCTCCAATGTCAGCAAAGGAGTCAGCTGAGGGGTTATTGGTGATCATTCTCACATGGTTAAGACTTGTGGCTCAGACCCAGATTCTACCCTAGAGGCGTCTCACGAGCAGAGGTGTCTACGCCACAGGGGGACCCGGTGCCATGAGGGGATCCGGTGCCATGAGGGAGCTGCCATTAATTCTCCCTCACAGTTTTCTGGGTGAGAAGTGGCCTGCCGCTGCAGCCCTTTGAGCAGGAAAGGGGCTGGGGGGTTCGGGTCGAGATGGCGGTTCCGTTGGTTGGCTTCAGCCCTGGAAATGGGGATGGGGAGAGGGGTGGTCCCGACATCCTCACCGGACAGCAGGGCAAGTGGGAGCTGCTGTTGCCACCCCTTGCTCACCCCACTGGCAGAGCAAAGCAGCACCGAAGCTGGAGAGAAAGATTCACCCACAGTGGGAGCCATGTCCAGAGAGCAGCGGCTGGAGTGGCAGCATAGGAGGAGAAGGAGGAAGAGGAAGAGGAGGGGCAGAGTGAGGCACAAGTCCAACAGGCACAGTGTTTGTCTAATAATAACTAGTTAAGTGCTTACTTTGTGCCAAGCACTGGACTAAAGTCCTGGGGTTGCTACAAGATAAACAGGCTTGACACACTGGCCCCTACACTCCTCCCTTCCCAAATGAACCAGGAATCACTTTATGCACTTGCACACATGTGCTCTCTTTCTCTCCCCCTGTGTTTTTTTCCCTCCTTCCCCCGCATCTTTTGTTCAAATTGTACAATGGGATCTTGCCACCCCAACTTCTCTAGTTTCCTTTCATTTAGCTCTCGTGTGAAACATTTGCAGACCTTGACCTTAAACCAGATGGACTTTTTTAAGGGAAATAATCATCATATCATGGTATTATGGCATTTGATATTATGTTATATGGTATTATGGTAATTATGGTATTTGTTAAGTGCTTACTATGTGCCAAGCAAATGAATCCCATTCCAAGAAGGTGATGTGAAGTAGAAAAGGGGGGTGATTTGACAGATTCAAAACAAAGAATCAGTTTACACTGCCGAAACCTGATTCCTCGGAATATTATCATATATTAACGGCTAATATCTGCAAGCTGACTTTCCTAATAAAAGCAATAATTGAATCATTCATTGTGTTTGTTCCTTTCATTCTGTTGAAAAGAATCAATTTTCTTGTAATAATTATGCTATGACTAGTTTCTGGGCTTCAATATCCCTGGCATATTAAATTAACAAAGGAGCCACTTGCAAAGCACCTAGAAGCAGAACTCGGTTGGTCGATTTTGTTCAGCGTTTTGACATTTAGTTTGTGTTCAATCACGTGTTCCAAACCCTTCCTCCTGAAATCATTTATGTCCCCCAGGAGTGGTGCTCATGCTTTTCCATCTATTAATGTCCAGTATTTCCCATTTGGGGAAGTTCTTCGTGGGGGCAGTGTTGGAAACCCAGCAGCTCCAATGGACCTGGAATTAAGGGCAGATGGAGGAGAGGGTTCTGGGCACTTGGACAGGGCTTTTGGGTGGGTAATCAATCCGTGGTATTTATTGAGTGCTTACTGTGTGCAGAGCACTGGGTAAGCAGTCACGATGAAGGGACAAGTCCCTCGGAGGGGATGACGGTTGAGGTAGGAGTGTGACGCCAGCCACTGTCATCCCTCAAGGCATGTTCTCTTTCAAGGTGGTTGTGGATTTTGGAAATGTACTGAAGCAACCTTGAGTCTCATTCCTGCATTCTAGGGGTGCTGATTTTGATACTGGCATAGAAAGTTGCTTTCTTTGTGAGTCTCGTGCCTTCTTTCAGCCTAATAGAGCCTGGGAGTCAGAAGGAGCTGGGTTCTAATCCCAGTTCTGCCACTTGCCCTCTGTGTGACCTTGAGCAAGTCACTTCACTTCTCTGGGCCTCAGTTCCCTCATCTGTAAAATGGGGATTAAGACTGTGAGCCCCATATAAGACAGGGACCATGTCCAACCTGACTAGCTTGTATCTGACCCAGTGCTTAGCACAGTGCTTGGAACATGGTAAGCGCTTAGATACCATTATTAATATTATTATTACCACTGAACAAAATTCTGCAACAACAATGTCTTAAGGCTCTGATTAGCGGGTTTCCTAAATTAGATGGCAACTTGAATGGTAGCAGTGAGGATTTCCTGCTCAAATTCACTTCTGGTCTCCAAGCAGAATCTGCTTAAGTCAAACACTAATACACCCTCCTCCAGTTAGTGGTGTGGACAGTTGGAGGATAAATTTGCCCGTGAAAAATGGTTCAAAACAGGGCAGCTTGGGTCAATTAGCTGGAATCAGGGAAGAGTCGTTACTATCAATTGCAAAGAAGAGGTATGCAATTTTTGTGTCCAAAGCAAATTTCTGCCTCGCACTCGTATAAGTGGGGCTCTTCAAAGATAACGAGGTTTCTGAGGAAAAAAAACCAGTGAATCGGTCATCAAGCAACTGGGTGAAGCTGATGAAGGCGAGCCCAAATTGATACACTTTAAAAGGGGGCACTTAAAATAACTGGCATTCAATGACAAGGTGCATTCCCAGATGGCTCTAAGAATGACAAGCCCCGAGAAAACCCTCGGGGTTTGTAAAGTAGTAGTTCAGACGGTGACTGGCTTTAAGGCTGTATGACAGAGAATATATCATAAAAGGGTGATATAGAGCAAATCAATACCCTGATTGGGAGTAACAGATTGTCTACCTTGAAGCAACAGAAAGGACATGAAAACATAGGCAAGGAGAGGAAAAGAAACGATTCCAGGTGGGAAGAACTGAAAGACGCTAGGGAAGAAAAGAGGCAAATGGGAGAGGATCACTGATCCCGTGAGGGACCCAACAGCCAGTCAGGCAGACAAAACACTGCAGAAATGCACCAGGAAAAATGTCATTTCCTAAAGTTTTCCTGCAGCTAGAAGAATCCCATCACTGGTCAGCTGGCTGATTTTACATGCAAACACGACTTCAAATATTCTTCTGAGCCTTGGTTGCTTAGAAGGGTGGCAAGTGGTGAAAAAAGTTCCTAAGCTTCCCCAGCCATGACCTGTAGAGCTACAGACTGAGGCTCTGCCTCTCTGCTAACTAGGACACCAAATGGTTAAGAGCTTGCTATGTGCAGGGCACTGTTCTAAGCGCTTGGGAGAGTACAAGAGAAAAAGCAGACATGTTCCCTGGCCATAATGAGCTAAGGACAGGATGGACATTATTAATTCATTTCTATTAATGTCTCTCTCCCTTTCTAGACCGTAAGCTTGTTGTGGGCAAGGCACTTGTCTACCAACTTTGTTTCACTGTATTCTCCCAAACACTTAGAACAGTGCTTTGCACACAGTAGGTTCCTAATAAATACTTTTGATTGATTGATGGCTGCAGAACCCTGTTAAATGACAGGGTTCTGCTGTCCTTGATAAAATTCCCCACTGCTGACATAGAAGTGGCAGGCTTCTTGCTAGTTATCCGAGTCATTCAAACCTTCCTACTTCACTGAAGTGCTTCTCTGCCCTTAAAGTTCAGTTCCCATAATGAGGAAAACAGAGCACACCCCTGAGAAGCAACTGTCAAACCTCAGTGTGGGCTTATCGCGGAATAGAAGATGAAGATTTCAGACTCAGGCTGCCAAGAACGTTGGTCAAATCTTCCCTCTTGAGGAAGTCATTTCCTTCAGGAAGGGGGAGAGAGGTGGTTGGGGTGACAGCATGCAGGAAAAGGGAAGAAGTAATCCTCCTATCATATCAGCTTTCCTATAGTCACTTCTGATCTCTTCATAACTTCCCTACACTGCAAAGGGAATATCTGCCTCCCCCTCTAGACTGTACTCTCCTTGTGGGCAGGGAACTATTGACCAACTCCATTGTATCATCCTCTCCCAAGCGCTGAGTATAGTGCTCTGCGCATAGTAAGCCCTCAATACATACCATTGATTGATGCTAATAATAATAATAATCGTGTTATTTGTTAAGTATTTACTTGGTGGCAGGCACCATACTAAGCACTGGAGAGGATACAAGCAAATCAGGTTGGACACAGTCCCTGTCCCACATGGGGCTCACAGTCTCAATCCCCATTTTACAGAGGACGTAACTGAGGGACAGAAAAAGTGAAGTGACTTGCCCAAGGTCAGTGGTGGCACCGAGATTAGAACCCATGACCTTCTGGCTCCCAGGTCTATGCTCTCTCCATTACATCATGCTGCTCCGGATATCTCTGTGCCCCATATTTTAATTTTCAGCCATGTTCCTCAGCTCAGAATCAATCATATTTATTATCTGTTGCCTGCAGAGCCCTGTACTAAGCTCAGAAGCAGAGCCTGTGCCTCCAGGGGTTGAAGATGGGGACACAGTGGCTCGGCAACAGCTATGGGGCTCAGGGCTGCCCCTCGGAGTCACACTCCAGCCCCCGGCAACTTCCGTCCGAGGTTCCATATGACACAATCACTTCTTTCCAGCTCACCCACCACCTGATATAATAATAATAATAATAATAATAATAATGATGTTGGTATTTGTTAAGCGCTTACTATGTGCCAAGCACTGTTCTAAGCACTGGGGGGGTTACAAGGTGATCAGGTTGTCCCACAGGGGGCTCATAGTCTTAATCCCCATTTCACAGATGAGGTAACTGAGGCACAGAGAAGTTAAGTGACTTGCCCAAAGTCACATAGCTGACAAGAGGCGGAGCCAGGATTTGAACCCATGACCTCTGACTCCAAAGCCCGTGCTCTTTCCACTGAGCCACGCTGCTCATCAATCTCTTCACTTGCTCGCTGAAGGACCAAGAGGGGTGAGGTGAAAAGGGATGGGGAGAGGAAACCCCCACCAAATCACCAGACACAACACGTATGCTCCTGGTGGTCAGCTTCTATCCCTGAGGATGTACAAAGATTCCTTTTCACTTAAACATCAAATAGGAGGTAAAAATAGAAGCGGTCCGGGAGTATACTATCCTTCTCTAAATTTCACCTCATTAGCCCCAATGGCAAAACATTCGGGGTTTGAGCAAACAGGCACTTAAAGCAAAAATACAAATTGTTCAAGGATCCCATTGTGGGTAGGGAATGTGTCTGTTTATTGTTATATTATACTGTCCCAAGAGCTTAGTACAGTGCTCTGCATAGTCAGTGCTCAAAAAATATGACTGACTGATTGACAGGGCTGCGTGTTTCGATGCTTTAACGCTGAGCCCAGAGGAAGAAAAATATGGATTTGAAACTCATTCTATCATGTACGACCTTTATGTGTAGATGTACCCCAAATGTGAGTTTCATTGATTATCTTTCTCTCCCCATTAACTGAAAATAAAAAGGTTTATTTCAAACCACCAGAAAACCGTCCAATTTGTGGCTTCCCAAAGCTTAAGGGTGTCTTCTTGGCCTATAAAATTCAGTTACTTTTAATGTCATTATTACCCTTTTCTGTAGTTATTCAATATTTTTACGTATCACTGAGCCAGGGCCTAATGAAACATTGTGAAATTTGGAAGTACCTAGCCCATTTAATTTTAGATTTTAAACTTGGCCTGAGCCAATTACATAATGGTGTCCAGATTACTTGTATTAACCATGAAAATTATTTCTTGGATTTTTTATGGTATTTGGTAAGTGCTTACTATGTGCTAGGACTGTACTAAGCACTGGGGTAGATATGAGATAACTGATCATGGACACAGACAATGGATATAGTCTCTGTCCCTCAAAATCCCCATTTTACAGACAAGGTAATAATAGTAAAAATTGTGGTATTTGTTAGTTGCTTACTGTGTGCCAGGCAATGTACTAAGTGCTGGGGTGGATACAGGCAATTGGGGCTGGACACGGTTCCTGTTCCACATGGGGCTCGGTCTTAAATCCCCACTTTCCAGATGAGGTATCTGGCACAGAAAAGAGAAGTGACTTGCCCAAGGTCACAGCAGACAAGCGGCAGAGTTAGTATTAGAACTGAGGTCCTTCTGATTCCCAGGCCCAAGCTCTATTAATGCAATAATAATAACAATGGTAATAATAATAACTGTAGGATGTGTTAAGTGCTCACTATGGCCAAGTCCTGTACCAAGTGTCAGGGCAGATACAAGATCACCAGGTTAGACACAGTCCCCATCCCACCTGGGGCTCACTGTCTAAGGAGGAGGGAGACTGGGTATTGAATCCCCATTTTACAGATGACTGAGGCACAGAGAAGTTAAGTGACTTGCCCAAAGTCACCCAGAAGGCAAGGGGTGAAGCCAAAATTAGAACCCAGTTTCTCAGATGCCCGGGCTCCTTCCTCTAGACCATGCCTACAGCTGTCATCCTCACTACTACTTTGTTAGAGAAGCAGTGTGGCTCAGTGGAAAGAGCCCGGGCTTTGGAGTCAGAGATCATGGGTTCAAATCCCAGCTGTGCCAATTGTCAGCTGTGTGACTTTGGGCAAGTCACTTAACTTCTCTGTGCCTCAGTTACCTCATCTGTAAAATGGGGATTAAGATTGTGAGCCGCCCACGGGACAACCTGATCACCTTGTAACCTCCCCAGCTCTTAGAACAGTGCTTTGCACATAGCAAGCGCTTAATAAGTTCCATTATGTACTATTGTTTGAAAATCAGAGCAAGTTTGCTAAGATGAAGACTGTAAGCTCACTGTGGGCAGGGAATGTGTCTACCAACTCTGTTAATTTTTACTCTCCTAAGTGCGAAGTATGGTGCTCTGCACACAGTCAACACTCAAAATACCACTGATAGATTGGGGAAAATGGGGAATACTTTGGAGGAAAGGTGGAGGGTAAATTCAGGTCCACATCACAGTTATTTTGAATATTATGCAGAAATAATAATAATAATAATAATGATAATGGTATTTGTTAAGCAGTTACTATGTGCCAGGCACTGTACTAAGCGCTGGGGTAGATACAAGCAAATCTGGTTGGACACAGTCCCTGTCCCAAATGGGGCTCATAGTTTCAATCCCCATTTTACAGGTCAGGTAACGGAGGCACAGAGAAGTGAAGTGACTTGCCCAAGGTCATACAGCAGACGACAAGTGGCAGAGCTGGGATTAGAAGCCATGACCTTCTGACTCCCAGGACCGTGCTGTATCCATTATGCCATGCTGCTCCTCTAAGGGAGATGAACTCGTGTTCATTTTTCTTTCGGCTGACTTTTAGACATGAAGTGAGCTAAACAGCTTAGTCGCTAAAATATTAAGCCATTTTATTAGCCAATTTCTTTTAGGAAGGTCTTCAGCTATTACAGATTCTGCCAGGAAAGAAAAAAAAAGTAATATAGTTTTGGTTTAGTTCACACTTCCTTGTCAGAATCCTTTCTTGAAAATAAATGATATGGCAGCTGTTTGCACAAAGCCTGAGGGAGGCCCAGTTCATGTTGGGTTTTGAAGTCTGCCTCAAACGGCAGCAGAAAATCCAGGAAATGGGTAATTATACAGACTTGATAGGCACTCTTCCCAAAGTTGCCAGGGAAGAATCACAGACAAAAGTGACACCACCCATGCGCATATATGGGGAGATATTTGTTTTGATGAATTTTTTAATTTTGTTGAATAACAAGGGGGGACGATTTGATATTCCGGAAGAGCTCTAGAAGTGGTCCATAAAGCCAACATCTATCCCTTCCTACTCTTACGTATTTTCATTCCTTTATTGGACTTTTGCTAGTGATTAGTACATTGCAGTGTACCAAATGAACATTCAATCAATCAATCACTCCATGATATTTACTGAGCACTCAGTGTATGCAGAGCTAGGGAGAGTACAATACGAGTTGGTAGACATGATCCCGGTCCTCAGGGAACTTACTACCAAGTGGGGAAGATGGATGTTAAAATAATTTACAGGCAGGAAGCAGCAGAGTATAAGGATACATACATAAGTGCTGTTGGGGCTGAGATAAAAAAAAAATCAAAGTAGTTAAGAGGTACAGATCCAAGTGCACAGGCAACGCAGAAGGGAGGGTGGATAGAGTTGGGAAAGAAGAGGTTAGCCAGGGAAGGCTTTCTGAAGGAGATGAGATTTTAGGGGGATTGAAGGTGGGGAGACAGGTTGTCTGTCAGGGCCTAGTGGAAAGAGCAGGGGCCTCGGGGTCAGAGGACCTGAGTGCTAATCCTGGCTCTGCTACTTGTCTGCTGTGTGACCTTGGGCAAGTTACTTAACTTCTCTGTGTCTCTGTTTCCTCATCTATAAAATGGGATTTAAATCCTATTCCCTCTTACCTAGACTGTGAGCCCCATGCAGGAGTGGGATTACGTCCAAACTGATAATCTTGTACCTACCCACATCTTAGAACAGTGCTTGGCACATAATAAGTGCTTATCAAATATAAGAATAATAATAAGGAAGGAAGTTCCAGGCCAGAGGGCAAGGGGGTCAGTGGTGAGCAGATGAGATTGACATAGAGTAGGTTGGCTGGTTGCAGTGGATGAAGAACGAGCATAGATAGGTTTGGGAGAGCTGAATTAAGTGCCTTAATCCCAATGGTCAGGAGTTTCTATTGGTGCAGAGGTGGATGGGCAACCATTAGGAATTAGGAATTTGGGAGCAGGGGGATATGCACAGAACCATTTTTTAGAAAAAAATGAAATACAAAAAAAAAACCCCAATACTACTCAAGCAGCGTGGCTCAGTGGAAAGAGCACAGGCTTTGGAGTCGGGGGTCATGGGTTCGAATCCCAGATCTGCCAATTGTCAGCTGTGTGACTTTGGGCAAGTCACTTAACTTCTTTGTGCCTCAGTTCCCTCATCTGCAAAATGGGGATTAAGACTGTGAGCCCCCCGTGGGACAACTTGATCTCCTTGTAACCTCCCCAGTGCTTAGAACAGTGCTTTGCACATAGTAAGCGTTTAATAAATGCCACCATTAATACTATTATTATTATTACTCTCTAAGTGCCATTACTCTTACTGCTGTTCTAACCATTAAGGATCCACAGCCAACAAAGTTGGACCTCCTGTGTTGAAAGGCAAGTCCATGTCACATAATGTAGCCAACAAATGAGCAAAGGTGGTAAGCAGCACCACCCTGCCACATTCACCATCTTCTCCCTTTTGACAAGTCCAAACAGCCCTAAAACAGGTGGGTTTGGACCATATGAGAAATTTCAGGCCAACTTATTAGAGCTAGGCAGCTTACAAAAAGCAAATTCTCCTCGCCTGAAAGGCTATTTCCACCTTCCCTGCCCCTTGCCACATCCCATCAGAAGAGTCACCAGTTGAAATGTCTCAGATTAAGATATTCTCCACGCTGGGAAGCAGTGTGACCTAATTGAAAGAGCACGGGCCTGGGAGTCGGAGGACCTGGGCTCTAATCCCAGCTCCACCACTTTCTGCTTTTTGACCTTGGGCAAATCACTTAACTTTTCTAGGCCTCAGGTTCCTCATCTGTAAAATGGATGAGCCCCATGTGGGACCTGATTATCTTGGATCTATGCCAAGGACTTAGTTTAGTCCTTGGCATGCCGTAAGTGCTTAACAAATACCACAATTATTATTCATTATTAAGGTATCTCATCACAGGGCTATCACTAAAATCCACGTGGCATTAATGAAATGATGGAGGAACTAAAGGAAAGAATTCATGCTTATCCCAGTCACTCACAAAACAACTGCATGGAACTCCCTCCCCCTTCAGATCTGCCAGATTTCTGCACTCCCTTTCATCAAAGCCCTCTGAAATCCCATCTCACCCAGGAAGCCCTCCCTGATTAAGTACTTAGTACAGTGCTCTGCACACAGTAAGCGCTCAATACAATTGAATGAATGATTAATAATGAGGCACTTACTATGATTACTATGATTAATTTCTCTTCTCCTGAGTTATACCCACACAAGTTGCATCATTGCTCTTTCACATTCACAACCTCCTGTTGTACACTTTTGCACACATTTTTTACCTACTCTACCAATAGTACTTATTGAGCACCTAACGTATGCACAGCACTGAACTAAGCAGTTGGGAGAGTACAACAGAGTTAATGGATATGAACCCTGTCTACAAGGAGATAATCTAGCCAGGGATATGGACACTAAAATAAATTTCAGGTAGGTGGAAGCAACAGAGTATAAAGATATATACATAAG
Organism: Tachyglossus aculeatus; assembly: GCF_015852505.1. Classification (NCBI taxonomy): domain Eukaryota; kingdom Metazoa; phylum Chordata; class Mammalia; order Monotremata; family Tachyglossidae; genus Tachyglossus; species Tachyglossus aculeatus. Next base: position 19,760,814 of record NC_052090.1, on the reverse strand, counting down.
CACTACAGGGGGAGGGGAATTGTAAGTATCCAAGTGCTTAAGTGGCATTTGGGGAGATAAAGCCCGGGATGAGGAGCAAAAAATCAGGGAAGGCCTTTCGAAGGAGATGCGACTTCTTCCTCCGAAAGTATTATGTGTCTGTTTCCCCTATTAGACTGCAAGTTCCTTTTGGGCAGAGTTGGTGTCTTCTCCAGCTATTGGAGTCTTCCAAGCGCTTAGCATATTGCTCTGTCCATAGTTGGTGCTCAAAAAATACTACTGATAGATTGAATACAAAGGGAAACAGAAAAAGGGAAATACAGGCAAAATCCACTTGCTTAAACTTCTCTAATTACACCCCCGTTGATAAATTCACACCCACCCAGGACCCGCAAGCAAGGAAACAAACTTCCTCGCCCTCCTTCAGTCCCTTTTCCTTCTCCCTCTACCAATGCTATCACCTGAAGGGGAGGAGCCTCCTGCTGCTGCCCAAGGAGGACCAGCCCCCGGTCCCTGTTTGGTTAAACCATTGGTGAGCCTCTGGCAAGATGCCCAGGGGGCCCTGCCTCTACCTCACATAGAACAGGTTCATTAAAGTGAAGCTCCAAGATGGAGCATGATGCTTTCTTCATGCCCTTAAAACTCTAGGCTGAGACTGAGACCCAAATGCTTTGCACGTCATAAGCACTTGATAAATTACCATCGTGTTTAGGAAGGGCAAGAGGTGTTTGGCTCTCTTCCTAAAAGGGAGGATGGTGCCAAGTGAGAAGTCCTTGGTGGGGGTGACATAAACTAAGAGAACACCATGGCTCATCTGCCCTAGAAAAGTCACTAATAGTCACCGTAGTAGTAATAATAATCCCACTGTGGGCAGGGATTGCCTCTCTTTATTGCTGAATTGTACTTTCCAAGCACTTAGTAGAGTGCTCTGCACACAGTAAGCACTCAATCAATACAACTGAATGAATTAATGAACAATGATAGTAATAATAACAATCATGGTATTTGTAAAGTACTTACTATGTACCAAGCACTGCAGTAAGCAATGGAGTAGATACAAAACAACCTCATAGGACACAGTCCCAGTCCCCACATGGGACTCACTGACTAAGAAGGACACTTCTCACTGTCTCTATTTTACAGATGAGGAAACAGGCACAGAGAAGTTAAGTGAGTTGCCCAAAGTCACACAGCAGACACGTAGTAGAGCCAGGATTAGAAACCAGGTCCTCCGACTCCCGGGTCTATGCTCGACTAGGCCCAGCTTCTTCTCATTGCAAAAACACTGCCCTACATCAGAAGGGTAAGAAATAAACTATCGGTGAATTGAAACCCCTTTACAAACAAGTACACCAAATTCCTGAACGGTAACCATTTTCTCTTCATCAAGTATGAGTAACCCCCATCAGAAGCCCAAATTGGTAAAACTTTGAGGGCTCTATTTCCTTACTAGAAATGTACTGCAAGGGATGGTTTGAATAATCCCATCTTCCACATCACTCAAATTAGCTGATTTAACACAGTAAAACTTGGAATAGACTCCGATACAGAGTTCTCCAAAATTCGCAAACCATCCTCAAAGTGGATTTGGTGACTAAAAGCCAATGGAGAAAGCAGGGAAAATGAGCACAGCGCTGCAGAGAAGAGAAGTTATTAGCAGGGAATTGTGGCCTTACAAAAGCTGGGGAGCAATGACTAACCGAGCAGGAAGTTGTTTTAATGGAAAAGTAGATGCCCCCTGTGTGGTGCAAATGGCAAGTTCATTGTGTTCCATATAATTATGATTTGGGGACTTACTAAGTACTACTAGCCTCCAACAGTCCTGCTGTTTGTCTAGTGTAAAGAACACTGCTCTGCGGATCAAGAGACCTAGGTTTGAGCCCCCATTCTGCCTGCTATAACACTGCAGCTATCAACTTGGCCCTAAGTGGCAGCTGAACATAAAAAAAGGAAGGCTCTGCATGGAGAAGCAGCATGGCTTAGTAGAAAGAGCACGGTTTTGGGAGTCAGAGGATGGGGGTTCCAATCCTGGCTCCACCACTTGTCCGCTCTGTGACCTTGGGGAAGTCACTTAATTCTCTGTGCCTCAGTTACCTCATCTGAAAAAACAAAAAACCCTTAACACCTCTCTCGGGAAAATAATGCAAAAGAAAATCCCCCTCCCTGGGCTATTCCTTAAACTGGGAATAATATCTCAGGCAAAGCTCTCTTCATTTAATTGCCCAACCCATCCAACACAACTCACAAATTCTAGTCCCCAGGATGAGGCTTTATCTCGAAAGAGGGTACAAAAAAGAAAGTCCCAGTTTCACAGGCACAAAAAGGAAAATCTGTTTAGATGGGAAGAAAAGAGCACACAGTTCCACCGGGAGCCTTTCACGCACTCTATTATTGGTTAGCCAACAATCCGCCTAACCTGACCTAGAAAGATGACCCTTGCATTACAAGACAAACTATTTCTAACCCAAGCCCTCTGATGCAAGAAAATGTGTCTCGGCTAGGCTGTCCCTGGCATTCTTCTCTGTGGGTCCCCCTAAATTCAAAGCCCTATCCAGAACCATCAATGCATTTATCAAGCTCCATAGGCACAGTCTAATTTGGTATTAAAACCCTCCTAAAATCATACCTCCTCCAAGAGTCCTTCCCTGACCAAGCCTTCATTCACCCCATCCATCCTCCCCTCTGTGTACCCCTTAAACACTTTGATACTCACTCCAGCTCCACAGCACTTATGTACATGTCCTTATTCTCTATTAATTGCCCTACCTGCAATCTATTTTAATGTCTATCTGCCCCTGTAGATTGTAAGCTCCTTATGGGCAGGGATCAGCGTGGCTCAGTGGAAAGAGCCCGGGCTTTGGAGACAGAGGTCATGGGTTCAAATCCCGGCTCTGCCAATTGTCAGCTGTGTGACTTTGGGCAAGTCACTTAACTTCTCTGTGCCTCAGTTACCTCATCTGTAAAATGGGGATTAAGACTGTGAGCCCCCCATGGGATAATCTGATCCCCTTGTAACCACCCCAGCGCTTAGAACAGTGCTTTTCACATAGGAAGCACTTAATAAATGCCATCATTATTATTATTATCCCAACCACAAACTCTATGATACCAAACTTAGAGTGCTCTGAGCACAATACTACTTATGATTGACTGATAACTGTGTTGATCATGGGTCAAACAGAGAAGAGGTGTCTCATTTAATGGCTCCCCTTTAACTAGAACCACATAGGCAGGACTCGTAGCTCGCGGGGAGGAAATGGTGTGAGAACACTAGTGGTCCCTATATGGAGTTCTGACTACCCAGGCCACATAATACCTCAAAAGCAAATCTCAGATTTTGACAGGGACTTGGAGGGATTTTCCTGGTAGGGTCTGCCCACCCCCGGCGACCACACTTCCAGAAGCTGCCACTATCCGTCCTCCCCCCTCACCTACCTGCTGTTCCCTCACTTGCCCCCCACCACTGCTCCTTCAGAGGCTGCTGCTCCTTCCTGCCTCCACTTTCGTCCAGTGCTCCTCCAGAGGCTGCAGCTGCACCTCTACTGCCCTGCTTCTCCAGAGGCTGACACTGCTCCCCATCCCCACCCCCACTGCTCCTCAGAAACTGCCACCGCAATCCCTTCCCCCCACCGGGTTTACAACTCTGCAGCTCTGGGTGGGGGAGATCAGCAGAAAAGAGTGGGAAGACGGAAAGAGGGATGTAGAGATTGGCCTCTGCCTCTCTTCAGACAGATAAAACACATAGGGGCTGAAGGTGATTTTTTCAATTTGTTAAAAAATCCATTTATATGGGCCCTGTTCCAAACCACTTTTCAAAATCATGATATTTCTCTCCAGATTTGACCCACAAGTCTCTGCCACAATAAAATTCAATATTGATTCCAATAAAAATAACAATTCACTTTTGCATTTTGAAATGAGCACAACACCTGGCTTAATGGTTTATCACATTTCCACCTGATAGGATAAGGGATAACTCTGCTACTGGGAACATTTTTGTGCTACCAAAAATTCAAAAAATAAACCCACTTTTTATATCGGGCAGGGAGCATTCCATTGAGGGGTTAAGATGGGTGAGGGAAGAGAAAGGGAGATGATGTAGAATCTTGGTTTCTAATGGGTATAAGCCCAAATAAGCAATTTCTGCTGTTTCGGGCACATTTGACCCAAATGAAATGGATCTTAAAAGGAGAAAAATTGACAATGAAGCTGGGGACATCGGCTCTCTGTGACAAATTAAAGATGTAGTCTTACCTGCCCCCCCCCCCCCCCAATTTTAAAAGCTCAATTTTTTCTTGCATCTTTCTGTATACCATCAACGAAGCTCTTAGTACAGTGCCTGACACAGAGTAAGTGCTTAAATGCCATAATTATTATTACTTGCGGTGATCGTAGGAGGACGGTAGTACATAATGATAATTATAGTATTTATTTACAGATCATTTACATACAGTACATTCAAGACTACAGAGAAGCTTAATCTTTTCTTTCCTCCAAGACAGAGCGGCAGTATCCAGATGATACTATGTCCACTACATGGTATAGAGTTGTTGACTCACCATATTAAGTGAGAATTGATTTATAATGCATTCTCCTCTTTCTCAAACCAATCAATCAGGGGTATTTATTAAGCATTTACTGTGGGTTATAGTAGGGGAGTAGTGAGGTAAGGAAGAAATGGAGGAACTGACCTTGTGCCCTAAATGGGGTTTTCTTCTCCCACATCCTCTAACCCTGTGACTCTGCTCCCAACTGCCATGTGTTTCTCAACCTTGACCTCTCACTTGATGCCCAAACCCTCTGCCCCTGCCAACTTTTCTACCTGTTTCTTACTCTTTGGGGTCTTCTCTCTTTCAGCTCTGCTACTCTGGGTTTCCTTCTAACAGTGTGACTACTTCTTTTGGCCTCTGTGCTTGTCTCTCTATTTTTCTGTGTTTTGTTTCCCGCGTGTCTCTATGATTCTCTTTGTCTCTCCGTGCGTGCTTCTGCTTCTCTTTGTTTCCGTGTGAATGTGTCTGTGTGTGGCTTTGTGAGCTTTGCACTCGGTCCCACCAAGATCCAAGTCCCTCCTTAAAGGGATCCACCTTAACAGTTCCCTCCTTCAGCGTGCTGCTCTGTTCCAGCTTCTCTCCACCTTCAACCCCTTGGCAATTGGCATTTGGTAACTGGTACCTCCTCTCACCTCCCCCCAAGGGGAGCGGGTTTGCTCAGCTTTGTCTTTACTGGCTTTTTTATACTAAGCTTGAGGTTCCTCATTAAGTCACCTCACACAGGGACTATCCCAGAAATTGGGCTAGTAGTCAGGGGCGGGGGATGGCAATAGCCCTGGGATAAGGAGGGAACCCATTGGGGGGAGGGGGGGGGAAATGTTAAAGACAATAAATCAATGATCTATACTGAGTGCTTATTGTGTGCAGAGCACTGTACTAAGCACTTGAGAGAGTGCACTACATTTGGTAGATGCTATTCCTGCACACAAGGAGTTTAAGGAGCCAAATTACTTGCTACTGCAGTAGTTCCCATTGCCAGAGGATGCTGCCCCTGCCCCCCTACCCACGGTTTAGCGGGGAGAGCCTGGGTCTCTATCCCCGCCATCAGGTGGGGAAGCAGCATGGCTCAGTGGAAAGAGCCCGGGCTTGGGAGTCAGAGGTCATGAGTTCAAATTCCGGCTCCGCCAATTGTCAGCTGTGTGACTTTGGGCAAGTCACTTAACTCCTCTGTACCTCAGTTACCCCATCTGTAAAATGGGGATGAAGACTGTGAGCCCCCCGTGGGGCAACCCGATTGCCTTGTAACCTCCCCAGCACTTAGAACAGTGCTTTGCACATAGTAAGCACTTAATAAATGCCATCATCATTATTATTATTATCAGTACCTCCTCTGCCAGCCCCTTAGCGCCAGTGCTGTGGGACCATCCCAGAGACAGAGAGGACCAAGAGAAGAGGCACACTGAGCTGAGACAAAAGCCTCCACAATGACCCGCAGCACAGGGAGACACAGAGGGCCAACCCAACCCACACACCCAGAGCCACGAACCAACAGTGTGGCGGTAAGAGGCCGCATGAACCAGGCATGGCGGGGGGGAAGCACCCGACTCCACAAGCAGCCTCCCCTCCACCCGGCCTGGTTCTCCGGCTTCCCCCCACCTCCCAAACAGAAGCCCACTCCCGGCAAAGGAGAGGCAGCCTCCAGCCAGCCATGCACCACCATCCCCTCTCCCACGCAAATATTAAACTCCCCCAAGTAAGCTCCTTGTAGTCAGGGAGCACGTCTACCAGATCTGTTACACTGTATTCTCCCAACCACTTAGCACAGTGCTGTACCTGGCAAATGCTCAATAAATACAATTGATGGATTGATTGATTGACTCCATCCCTAGACTTTTCCCCTGGTGTGGGGGTCCCCGGGGGCATTGGTTCCAAGGCCAATCTGATCCTTCTGTGAGCAGTTCTATCACTCACTGTGGGTGTGGAGAAATGTCCCCGGTTCACCCTACTCTACCTGGGGCCCTGGGTTTGCCTGGAGAAGCAGTGAGGCTTAGTAGGTAGAGCACGGGCCTGAGAGTCAGAAGGACCTGGATTCTAATCCTGGCTCTGTCTCATGTCTGCTGTGTGACCTTGGGGAAGTCACAACTTCTCTGGGACTCAGAAAACTCATCCGTAAAATGGGGATTAAGAATGTGAGCTCCATGTGGGCAGGAATGTGTCTTTGTTGTTATACTGTACGCTCTCAGATGCTTAGTACAGTGTTTTGCACACAGTAAGTGCTTAATAAATACGACTGAATGAACGAACCCCAGTGCCCTGTTCTGAGTCTGCTAGGCCACACCATCTCCCTTGAGAGTAAGTATGCTCTCGGAGTCCGGAGACAGACAGCCACGGGTTCAGAAACTATGGAGAAGATCCTGGGGGGCCCCACCAGGCCTCTGCTATGACAGTAGGACATGTGAAACTGGAGGCAGTGGACAAAGAAAATGGGCAGGGCACAGGATAGATACATGGGCTTGAGGGTATGGCCTCAGAGCAGTCGTGGCAACACTAACTGAATTGCAGGCCCCTTCCTCAACCCCTGCTCGGACTGTGGGCTTGATAGCTCATTATGGGCAGGAAATGTTTCTGCCAATTCTGTTGTATTGTGCTCTCCCAAGTGTTTAGTACAGTGCTCGGCACATATTAGGGCAGAAGTCAGTTCAGCTGTGTCATCCACTCTTGCGAACTAGCAAACTGTGCAGGCCCCACAAATTCTTGCTAAAAAACAGAAAATCAGCGTGACTTTGAGCAAGAAACATAGCTCTGGAGAAAGGCGGGTGTGGGGGTCATAAGTTATTTTGAACATCCACCACAGATTACCGGTGGGGACCAGAAAATGAAGGGAAGGTGGGTGGGGGAATTGTAAATTATTCTGAATGCCCACCACAGATTACCAGTGAGGGGGGTGGGGGTGGGGAGGTGCAAAATGGAGGAAATTTCAACCACCGGGAAGGCCTGCAGGGAGGCCGGACAATGGTTCCCTGCCCCTTCACCATCCCTGCCTCTTTGTTTGGGAAGCCATCCCTCCCTCCCATCCCCTGTGGTGGCTGCTGCCATGCTTCTCTCTGTTGTGTCCTGGACAAAGGCCCCGAGGGGTGTTACAGCCGCCATTCTCTCTCGTCCAGGCAATAAATTAGGAGCAGGCATGTCTGGGTTTCTTGAATGTGATTTAAGTGTGTGCTTTGACTTATGGTCCTTGGTGGGCCCCGGAGTCGGCGTTGACAGAAATGGCCAGTTCTGAGAGGAGGGAGGAGAGGCCCTGACTTGCAGGTCCAGATGGCTAGGGAGAATCACAAATGGAATTTTTTAAAAATATCTCTCTGTGGCCAAAGTCCCGTCCTGGCTCAGAAGAATAATAATAATAGAAATGGCATTTATTAAGCGCTATGTGCCAAGCACTGTTCTAAGCGCTGGGGGAGATACAAGGTAATCAGGTTGTTCCACAGGGGGCTCACAGTCTTAATCCCCATTTTACAGATGAGGTAGCTGAGGCCAGCGAAGTTAAGTGATTTGCCCAAGGTCACACAGCTGACAATTGGCAGAGCTGGGATTTGAACCCATGACCTCTGACTCCAAAACCGGGCTCTTCCCACTGAGAGACTCTGACTGCCTCTGAAAGCAGCTCAGAGGCAAGAAATGGAGCAATCTCAAATCCAGCCAAAGCCTGACCCTGAGGCACAGGACAGTCAGGTTGCAGGAGAGCAGCCTCCCTTAAATCATCTCCAAGGGCCACACTCAAGCATCCATCCAGTCCGGGGAAGAATGACCACTCTGTGAGGGAAAGAGGAGGTAACTAGTCATTCACCAGACTCTTCATAGCCTCGGAGGCACAGTGACCATTGTGTGATGGGGATCAAGGGACAACCATGAGGCTCTGGTCCCTGAGAAGGCAACACACTCGGCCCTGGGGGACCCAAGCTCAGGGTGCAGTTCCATTCTCATTCATTCATTCAATCATATTGATTGAGTGCTTACTGTAGGCAAAGCACTGTCCAAAGTGCTTGGGGCAATACAGACACATTCCCTGCCCACAACGAGCTCACATTCTCCTGCTGAAGCTGGTCCTCCCACCTGCTGCGGACTCTCCCACAGGACAGAGAACAGGGACTGTTTACTGTGGGGTTCTGGTCTGGTTGCCTGAATGGTGGCGTGCTGTTTCCAGGGCCACAGAAGGCAGGGAAAAATCAACTTCTTCCTGGAGGACAGAGATCGCACATTCATCCAGGAAACCGATCTCAGGCGCCACCTTCATCAATCAATTAATAGTGATTTAGTTAGCATCTACTGTGGGCAGAGCATTGTATTAGCCCCTCAGAACAGTACGGTAGAAATACAAAGCAAAATCCCTGCCCACAAGGGGTTTATAATCTTACAAATTTACCCATCTCATCTTCAAGCCACAAACAATTCAGAGAAGCAGGATGGCCTAGTGGAAACAGCACGGTACTTGGGATCTTCTGACTCTCAGGACCACGCTCAGGTCTAATCTCAGCTCTGCCCCTGGCCTGTTCTGTGACCTTGAGCAAGACACATTTCTCTGTGCCTCAGTTTCCTCATCTGTAAAACAGAGATTAAATCCTCCTCCCTCCTACTTAAACAGTGAGCCCAATGCCAGATCCCAGGGACTGTATCCAATCTGATTATCTTCTAACTGCCCCAGGGCTTAGAACAGTGTTCTACACATAGTAAGTGCTAAGTAAATACCATTGATAATGATAGTAAACACTTAACCAGCACCATCATAATTATCATTATTATTTATGGTATTTGTTAGGTACTTACTATGTGCCAGGCACTGTACTGAGCACTGGGGTAGATACAAACTAATCAGGTTGGACACAGCCCATGTCTCACAGGGCCTCACAGTCTTAATCCCCTTTTTTACAGATGAGGTGACAGAGGCAAAGAGAAATTAAATGACTTGCCCAAGGTCACACAGCAAACAAGTGGCAGGAAGCCAGGATTAGAACCCAGGTTCTTTTGACTCCCAGATCCACTCTCTAGCCACACTACTTCTCAATTATTAAAACCAAAGGAAACACGTGCACTCCACATACAAACACTTGGACTATGAAACCAGTATCTTAGGCTTCTCTTCTACAGCAAATTGAAGGGGAAAAATGTTTGGGTTATTTTGCTTTGTTTTGTGTTTTCGGTTTCCAAGTTCATTCCATCAGTGGATTTAGTCAGCATCAAGGACCTGGGTTCTAATTCCAACTCTGCCAATTGCTTACTCTGTGACCTTGGGAAAGTCACTTGACTTCCCTGTGCTTCAGATTCCTCATCTTTAAAATGGGGATTAAATACCTGTTCTCCATCCTAAACTGTGAACCCCATGTGAGACAGGGGCTGTGTCCAACTTGATTAGCTTGAATCTACCCCAGCGCTTGGCACATAGTACGTGCTTAATAAATGCCATGATCAGTATTATTTGAGCACTTACTGTGTGATGAATACAGTACTCAGTGCTTTGGAGAGTACAATGTAACAGAGTTGGTGGATCTGATTAATGCCCACACCATTTTTTCTCTTCCATTCTAAGAATCTAGTCACTCCCTCCCTCTGCCCTACCCCCCTTCCCCTCCCCACAGCACTTGTGTATATTTGTACAAAATTATTACTCTATTGTATTAATGATGTGCATATATTTACAATTATATTTATCTATTTTGATGGTATCAGCACCTGTCTACATGTTTTGTTTATATATATGTATATATGTTTGTACATATTACTCTATTTATTTTACTTGTACATATCTATTCTATTTATTTTATTTTGTTAGTATGTTTGGTTTGGTTCTCAGCTTCCCCGTTTTAGACTGTGAGCCCACTGTTGGGTAGGGACTGTCTCTATATGTTGCCAACTTGTACTTCCCAAGCGCTTAGTACAGTGCTCTGCACACAGTAAGCGCTCAATAAATACGATTGATTGATGATTGTCTGTCTCCCCCTTCTAGACTGTGTGCCTGTTGTTGGGTGGGGACTGTCCCTGTTGCCAAATTGTACTTTCCAAGCGCTTAGTACAGTGCTCTGCACACAGTAAGTGCTCAGTAAATACGATTGAATGAATGAAACTAGTCAATCAGTGGTATTTATTGAGCAATTCATGAATGCAGAGCAGTGTATTAAAAAAACTGGTTTGAAATCGGTCTAAAAAGGTCATCATCATCAATCGTATTTATTGAGCGCTTACTGTGTGCAGAGCACTGTACTAAGCGCTTGGGAAGTGCAAGTTGGCAACATATACAGTCCCTACCCAACAGTGGGCTCACAGTCTAAAAAGGGGAGACAGAGAACAAAACCAAACATACTAACAAAATAAAATAGAATAGATATGTACAAGTAAAACAGAGTAATAAATATGTACAAACATATATACATATATACAGTTCGGCCTATTCCTCTTACAGCTTCCGAAATCCGTTTGCCTCTTCCCCCTCCCCACACCCACCCATCTTGCTCATTTCCTTAAAGTTTGTTGATGCTGTTTTTATGCTTTTTTATGTTTTTCTTCTGGGTAAGAAAAGGCCCCGAGCTTTCTTAGAAGGACTAGCGCCACCTGTGGGAAACCATCCGACACGGCAGACGAAGCCACGTTCAGACCCAGGTCCAGCGCCCCCTAGAGGTAGCAGGAGAACGATTCATTCAATCGTATTTATTGAGCGCCAACCGTGTGCGGAGCACTGTACTAAGCGCTCCCATTCATTCATTCATTCATTCAATCGTATTTATTGAGCGCTCACTGTGGGCAGAGTGTGTGCCCCTACTGTGTCCCTACCCAACAGTGGGGGAGTCTGGCATGACCCTCAAGGCCAGGGCGGCCAAAACGAAGAACTGGAAGCCTCGTTGAGAGTTTGGGAACTGAGCCTGAGTGTGAGCCCACTGTTGGGTAGGGACCGTCTCTATATGTTGCCAACTTGTACTTCCCAAGCGCTTAGTACAGTGCTCTGCAATCAATCAATCAATCGTATTTACTGAGCGCTTACCGTGTGCCGAGCATTGTACTAAGCACTCCCATTCATTCAATCGTATTTATTGAGCGCTTACTGTGTGCAGAGTGTGTGCCCCTACTGTGTGTGCCCTACTGAGAGCTCACCTCCTCCAGGAGGCCTTCCCAGACTGAGCCCCTTCCTTCCTCTCTCCCTCGTCCCCCTCTCCATCCCCCCATCTTACCTCCTTCCCTTCCCCACAGCACCTGTATATATGTTTGTACATATTTATTACTCTATTTATTTATTCATTTTACTTGTACATATCTATTCTATTTATTTTATTTTGTTAGTATGTTTGGTTTTGTTCTCCGTCTCCCCCTTTTAGACTGTGAGCCCACTGTTGGGTAGGGACCGTCTCTATATATTGCCAACTTGTACTTCCCAAGCGCTTAGTACAGTGCTCTGCACACAGTAAGCACTCAATACATATGATTGATTGATTGATTGCAAAGCACTGTACTAAGCGCTTGGGAAGTACAAGTTGGCAACATATAGAGACGGTCCCTACCCAACAGTGGGCTCACACTCAGGCTCAGTTCCCAAACTCTCTATGAGGCTTCCAGTTCTTCGTTTTGGCCGCCCTGGCCTTGAGGGTCATGCCAGACTCCCCCACTGCTGGTTTCCCCTCTTCCTTTCCTAGAAATTTGGGTGGGAAGAGGGAGGAGTGGTGTGTTTGGAGAGGAGTTCAAGGCAACTTGAGAAGCAGCATGGTCTAAGTGACACTCAGGCACGGGCCTGAGTGTGAGGGACCCTGGGTCCTAAGTCTGACTCCACCGCTTGTCTGCTATGTGACCTTGGGTAAGTCATTAAATTTCTCTTTGCCTCAGTAAACTCATCTGTAAAATGAGGATTAAGACTGGGAGCTGCCCTTCATCTGGCTGGCTTCTCCATACGAAAACCTTCCTGATCCTCAAACTCCCTTCCCCTTCACGTAATAATAAATAATAATAATAGTATTTGTTATGCACTTACTATATGCCAGCCACTGTTCTAAGTGCTGGGGTGAATACAAGCAAGTCGGGTTGGACACAGTCCCTGTCCCACATGGGGCTCACAACCTCAATCCCCATTTTACAGATGAGGTAACTGAGACACAGAGAACTGAAGTGACTGGCCCAAGGTCACCCAACAGACAAGTGGAAGAGCCGGGATTACAACACATGACCTTCTGACTCCCAGGCCGGTGCTCTATCTACACCAGTCTGCTTCTCGGCAGACCACCACTCTCCCCACCTTCAAAGGCTTATTAAAATCACATCTCCTCCAACAAGCTTTCCCCAACTAACCTCCCTATTTCCCACCCTATCCATCCTTCTGCATCGTCTGTTCCCTTGGGTCTGCACGCTCTTAAACACTCTGATACCCCAAGCACTTTTATACTCTGCCGCTTCTCCGATCTGCAAGTTATTTGATAAACTCTCCCCCATCTAGACTGTAAGTCCCTTGAAAGCAGGGTTGTGACTACCAATTCTATTGTTCCAAGCACTGAGTACAGTGCTCTGCACCCAGTAAGTACTCAACAAATACCACTGATTGATAGGAGACCTCATTCTTTGTTTCCCCAGGTTGAACAAATCTGATTCTTTTAACCTTTCTTTTCAGGTCAGCTGTTCCTTGCTCCCTCTCACTGACCTCCTTTGAACCCTGTACACATTCTCTGCCCCTCTCTGGTATGATGAAACCCGGAAATGGAAGGGAGCCAAGTGCAATGAAATGCACATTTCACAATTCCTCCATTTGATCTATCCCAGTATCTCGCTTGCTTTTCGTCCTGAAATTTCTGCCTGGTGAAAAAGAAAAACAGGAAAAAAAAAGAGAGAGAGAGAGAAAACGCATGGCAGCTAAGACTCTCTTCACACCCTCTGACCCTGGAGAAATCTCCCACATGCAGCCACCATCTGTGCAAGTCCATGTTTATTATAAGATTCAATAAACATAAGAAATGAACAGCAAGAGACCACCATGCGGCAGAGCTTTAAGCTGAATACCGGCTGGCATCAAAGATTTCAAGTTTTAAGCTCAGGTCCTATCTGGCATCCAATTGCCATATTCAGGGGCTCCAGTGGATACTTCTGAAATGACTGTTCAGTAGCACCTAGTACTTGCTTGGATAGTTGGAAGTGGAATGTACAACTCCAACATGGGCGATTGGATCTACTCTCTGAACATTCAGTTCTGCCAGAACACGTATTTTCACTTGGCTCTTTCGAAGTGCTCAGAGGCAGAATTAGGGACTGTTCAGTAGACAAGGCCCTTGTATCTATACTGTAAGCTCCTCTCAAGACTACAAACTTCTTGTGGACAGGGAACAAGTCTACTAACTCTGTTGTATTTGTCCTCTCCCAAATGCTTAGTACTGTGCTCGGTACACAGTAAGCACTCAAAAAATACCATTCATTGGATACGGCACAACCCTGTTGGACACAGGGTGAGTACTATCCCGCTGTGCTCCTTGTGGGCAGGTATCACCATGCCTACCAACTCTTTTGGGTTGTACTCTCCCAAGCATCTAGTACAGTGTTCTTCACGCAGTAAGTGCTCAATAAATATCATTGATTGCTTGAGTGATCACTACAAGGCAGGATTTCTCTAAAGCAGGATTCTACTAGAGCCCACGTGTTCTAAGAGAACTGGATGTAGTAGGGAGGTTAGAGGAGCAGCCAAGAAAAGCAGTGTGGCCTAGTGGTAAGAGTAACAATCTGGCAGTCAAAGCACTTGGGTTCTAACTCTGGTTCTGCCACTTTGCTGTGACTGTAAGCCCCATGTAGGACAGGGACTGTGCTCAATCTGTTTGCTGTGCATTGACCCCGGCGTTCAGTACAGTGCTTGACAAAGAGGAAATGCTTAACAAATGCCACAATTATTATCATCACTATACTAGAGGCCTTCATGGACATCTTAATTAAGGGCACAATTAGGAGGAAGGACAAGGAATGGAGGGACTGGCCCAGGAGCTTACAATTGGATCCAGGAAAGACAGAATGTAGGAAATGGGTGGTAGTAGTTGTGGTAGATACTGAGTGCCTTCTCAGGGTAAAGCACTGTACTGTCTGGGAAAACACAACAGAGGGACTTTGCCTCCTACCTTTTCTGGATTCCTTCTAAAACTAGAGGGATGGGGGAAAAACGTGTAGAGGGAGGGTTCAAAGGAGGGTTGCATAGTTTGCAGAATGGAACAATGAGGTGTGGGCCTACAGATCCCCCAAGGGAAGGAGAGCTCAGATAGTAGTGGTAGTAATGGTATTTATCAAATGTCTACCGTGCTCAAAGCACTGTCCTAAGTGGGTGGAGGAACAAGGGATGAAAGCACGGCAGAGCAGGGGGAGCAGAGAGCTGGGTCTAATCCCACCACAGGAGTCTTTCATCCACCAGAGGGGGGATGGGGAGGGCATTCCGGCTAAGAGCCCTCCATATTCTCCATCAATAGGGGGTTTAAATGTCTAACCACCAAGACCCAAATGGTCCCGAGGGCAAGTCCCCTGCCCCTTTGGGGAACCTCAGGGCTTAGCCCCTATACCATGTTCCACGTGGCCCTACTCACCCTCTGCAGTGGAGGATAATCCTGGCTCTTCCTCATATCCTTGAGGGGAAGGGTCTTGAGCCTCAGCAGGACATCCAGAGGGCTACCAAACCACAGCAGGGCAGCAAATTGTGCCCCTTGGAGTCTCCTCTCCTGCCCCACGTTCTGACCAAGACAGAGCTCTGCGTACAGGTGGCAGAAGCCAGGATTGAGTCCTCCACAGCCTGAGGGTCTGGGCTTCCCCAGCCTGCCTGCCTCAAGGATGTGAGGCAGAGCCAGACTTCCCCAGTGTCTCTCCACTGCAGAGGCAAGTAGTGCCACGAGTATAGCGGTCTAAGGGCTACACCATGAGGGTCCCACGAAGCATCCCAACATTATCCTCAACCAGGTATGGAGTCTGCAAAATGCTCTAAACAGAGTTGGACTAAAGGGAGGCAGGGTCAGAAATTTATTTCACTTTTTTTCCAGAAGTTTATTTCACTTTTTTTAACGGCCTTCTTGGCTCTGAGGCAGACAGGCGAGGTATGAGATTTGTTAAATGGCTACATACGCCAAGTGCTGGGATAGATACCAGGCAGCCACAGCATGATGGATGATGGCATAACCTCCCATCAATAAGGACAGACCAGCCTTGGCCCTGAGACTTCAGGAGTCAATCAGTCATGTTTAGTGTACACTGTACTATGCACTTGGGAGAGTACAATATTACAGAGTCCCTATCCTACATAGGACTCCCAACCTAAGAGGGGATGGAGATTCCATATCTTATCCCCATTTTTCAGAAGAGGGAACTGAAGCTCAGAGATGTTAAGGGACTGGCTCAAAGTCACACAGCAAATCAGTGAGGGAGCTGGGACTAGAACCCAGGTCCCTTAACTGCCAGTCCCATGGTCCTTTCACCCAGTCAGGCTGCCTCCCCCGGTGTCTGAGATGCCCAGGCAAAGTCAAGCAAGCTCTCCATTGCTAGACGGAGCCATCCCATCATCACATTCCAGCAAGTCCTGCGGTCAGGCCCTCTAACAGGGAAGATGGTCGTTAGAAGGAATAAGCACAATCCATGGCCCTTATGTGGCACCTTGAATCTGTGGATCACATAAGGACTTTTGAAACATTTAATTGGGCCTCTCAATAATAAGGAGGTATTATTATCCTTCTAGTATAGGTGAGGAAATTGAAACACTGAAAGGTTAAATGGTTTTCCCAAGCCCACCCAGAGAGTGAATTCTCCATCAGAATGAAAATGTGAAATTCCTAATTCCCAAACGTGGAGACTTCTTCCTCAGACCACTAGGCTGTGCTGCTTCCTTAAAGACCAAAGGGTCCCAGCGGGTGGACTGAAGACAGAGATTTGTTCGCAAGATTGCTGGACAGAAGGACAATGATGACAGAGGATCTTGGGAGCTCCTACAGAATTCTCAGAAAGCCCGATCCTCTCAAGGAAAAATGTTTTTCACGTTCAAATCCCCTTCAAGAAGATGTCTGAAATGCCAACTTTTCAGGGTGAAGCCAAATAAATGAAACTCAGGGAATTTTCTGCACAGGGGGAGATGGGGAGCGGGGAGGGTGTTGATTCAGCTGTCGGCAGCCCTTCAGATGGGAAGAGCCGGGCGTAGCGGCCTGGAACTCCCAGAAAAATCCCAGATTGGGAGAGGATCGGTAAAAATGCATTTCTGAATTGTAATCACTAGTGTGAGGGGCGCAAGCTGCAATTTGTTTCACCTGGCAATATGCACACCCATGGCTTAGAGGAGCAGTATGGTCATGTTTTACTAGAGTGCAGGAGAAGACTTGGACAGGGGTCTCTGGATGCAGTTGGCATTTTACATCCACCAAGGGCACGGCCGCTTTCAGAAACCTGTCCCGCGACTGGCTCGGGTGCCAGGTTTGGAAGGCCCCTTTCACCTATCCCAAGCACGTCATTTAGAAGTCAAGACTGAGACTGAGCCAGGCTGACTAAAGTAGTGCAAGACCCCTCAAAACTTGTCCAGTTGGAACAATTCTCCATCGCTCCTCCTGGAGTCCTGCTGCAGGAAACTGCCCCGCGATTTATAGGCTGAACTGGGCAATTCTGAACTAATGCCTCTCCTTGCTTTTCCTGTTCAATGCCAAGAATGTGGAGTTTGCTGCCTTCCGGCAGGAGGCTCCTGCCACACTGGGTGGGGAGGAGGGTGACTGGTGCACCTCTGACTCAGCTGCAACTGTTCCAATGAGGGAATCGAGCCTGTGCCTGAACGTTTTCGTTAGCCGATCTGCGGCTGCCACAGGGAAGGGGTTGGTACTTTCATGTTAAAACATAAAACAGCCAGTAAGCTCAGTTGTGGGCAGGGAACATGTCTACCAACTCTGGTGTGTTGTACTCTCCAAAGCACCTAGTAAAGTGCTCTGCACACAGCAAGTGCTCAATAAATACAAGTCACTTCACTTCTCAGTGCCTCAGTTACCTCTTCTGTTAAATGAGGATTAAGACTGTGAGCCCCATGTGGGACAAGGACTGTGTCCAACTCGATTACCTTGTATCTACCCCAGAACTTAGAACAGTTCCTGGAACATAGTAAGAGCTTAACAAATATCATAAAAATAAACAAATACCACTGATTGATTGATTGTGCGGGCATGGTAGCACAAACAGGCCAACCGGCCCAAGCACGGAAATACAACTTGGCACTGACTGCTGAGACTATGACTTTCAGGAAGTCACTGGATCCCTGAGAGGGGATGACCACCACATCATAGGGTCAAGTCCCCTGTCACAAGGCAGGTGACTGTCCAAACCACCTCACAGGGCAACCTGGCACAAATGTCTTCACCCATGAATGGCTCTTCTGTAAACCCAGTGAGTAGAGCAATAGGACAGAGTGAACAGGAAAGAGTTCTGACTGGGCAGGTATTGGGGCACTGCCAGACACTAGGGGTTATGGGAGGGAGGGGAAGCGAGTGGAGGCATGTGGGAAGCAAGGAGAAAGGAAGTTAATTCTCCAGCCGCTATGCTATTCAGGAAGTGGACTTTAGGAATGGGTGTCAAGAAGAGAATCTGCCCCTTCCTCTCCTTTCTCTGAGGGAAAGATGACAATTCAATTGTGGAACAGCCCACTGAATTCCCAAAGAACTGGTTGTTTTATCTTGAGGACATATTAGAAAGGAAATGAGGATTTTCCACTGGCTGATTCAGCCTCTTCTGGGGTTGGTATGTTTGTTGGTACTGGTTATCAACAAATCTAGTCTTCTACTTTAACTTTCGATGTCTTGTGGAGATTTTAAATGTGTGTTGCTGGAGGGAATTTTACTCAAAGAGTTTTCAGAGAAATAGCTGTTCCATGTTAGAGTCTGATCCTTTTTCTAGTCTTCAAACTGTTGTGATTATTCTTAAGGGCATTTATGTCAGCTGAAGGGAAGATGTTTGATTCTCTTCCTTTCAGTGTACGTATATGGTTGTGGGTTCTCTATAACTCCTTTGGATGAAGTAGCTTAATTTGGGAGAGGTAATGGTGAGCCAGATAGCTACTGGCAAGCGTAAAGAACGAGACTCACAAACCAATCTTCCCCTGGAGACTGCGGTGGTGACAATTTGCACAAAATGAGGACATCTTTCAAAACTCAAAGTCTCAAAAATATGAAATCCTAAAATACCCTCAATAGCTGCCCTCTAACCGTAAGCTCAGCTTCTAGATTGTAAGCTCACTGTGGGCTGCCTCCCCTTCTAGACTGTAGTAAGCTAGTTATGGGCAGGGAACATATCTGCTAATTCTGTTAATTTGTACTCTCCCAAACACTTAGTTCAGTGTTCTGCACACAGTAAGTGCTCAATAGATACCACTGATGATGATGATGTAATTGATTGCCTTTCCCAGTCCTTGGTAGAGTAAGTCATCCAGTAAAAGTTGGGCATCCCAGCAGCCGAAATGTGCTTACAAAATAGAGCCGATCGGTGGGTGTTTTCTGTTCTTTCATGATTACTAACACCTAGGCATTTCATTTGCTGGAACCTCTGTAGAAGTGGAAGGTTAAAATTAATCACCCAGAGGGGGATAAGAAGTCAATGTTCTGTTAAGCGCAAGACATCTCCCCACTGCCACTTCAGCATTTCTGCACTCACCCCCGGGACCCTTAGCACTTTTTTATGTATGTATCTTTAAACTCTGATACTTCCCCCTTATTTGTAATTTACTTTATCTGGCTTCCATACTCGTTTCTAAGCTCCCAGAGGGCAGGGATTGTACTCTCCCAAGCACTGAGTATAACACAATAATCATTAAGGAGCACCATGGCTTAGTGGAAAGAGTACAAGCCTGGGAATCAGAGGACCTGAGTTCTAATCTGGCTCCTCCACTTGCTGCTAAGTGACCCTGGACAAGTCACTTAACTCTTCAGTGCCTCAGCAACTTAATCTGGGGATTCAATACCTATTCTCCCTCCTACTTAGATTGTGGGCCCTGTGTGACAGGGACTGTATCTGCCTATATCTTCCCCAGTGCTTAGAACAATGCCTGACACAAACTAAGTGCTTAACAAATTGTACAGTTACTATTACTGAGTTTGTTTCTCAGATCTTTTCAGGTTATTTCTTTGTAACAGTTTGCGATGTGGGGTAACAGTTTGTGATGTGAGGTGTGAATATATCTGCTTTCTGCAAAAAGCATGCTGTTCAGCTATACCCCGAGAAGTCCAACCTACACCTGACCCAGAGGTGTGTGGGGTGGGGGGCAGGGGTGCAGATGCTAGGACCCCAGTGAGGAGGGTTTCTGACCCAAGACCTGCCTGTGGCATTTCAGAAGGTGGGTAGGCTCGGCAAAGATCCATCAAACAGCTGGCTGATGTGACGGGAAAAGACCCCAGTGGCTACTGAGATGGGTGCCCTGACACAGCGGCTGCTTGGTCATCCAAGGTGAGGTCACTGCAATCGTAAGCAGGCCCTGCTCATATAAAGCCTTTGCTTATATTAATGCCTGTTTCCGCCCTCTAGACTGTAAGCTCGCTGTGGGCAGGGAATGTGTCTTAGTTTGCACTCTCCCAAGCACTTAGTGCAGTGCTCTGTGCACAGTAAGCGCTCAATAAATACAACTGACTGACTGCCTTTGCATGCACTTCCCTATGAGCTTCAGTCTTGCCTCGATACTCACTTTCTGCCCCCTGACCCCAGAGAGAACATGACCGACAGGGATGAGCCTCCTCGCCTTAGACGTCCATTCGGAAGGGTTCTTTTGCCAAGGACCGAACTTGCACTGCTTTCGTCATCTGCTTCAGTGCATCTCTCCTCTCTCAATAATGACAGTGGTTATTATGAACTTATTATGATGCAAACACTGCGCTAAGTGCTGAGACACAAGATAATCAGATCAGACACAGTTCTGGTTCCTCAAAGGGCTCAAGGTCTGAGCGAGAGGGACAGCAAGTATTCCATTTTATCAATGAGGAAACGGAAACACAGAGAGGTTAAGTGACTTGGCCAAGATCACACAGCAGGCCAAGGGCAGGGCCAGGACTCAAAACTCTCAGTTTCATGCTCTGTCCACTAGGTCAGGCTCTCCTCATACTCCAGATACCTTTAGTGCCCTTATGCCATCGCCTTTACTCTGCCCCAAACTGTACAGTGCTCTACACATAGAAAACACTCAGTAAATCGCATTCATTGATGGTTCCTGGACCCACCAAATATGATTGATTGACACCAACACCTCTTCTCAGGTCACTGTCCCTTCTCCACAAAACTGTAAGTTCCTTGAGGGCAGGGACCTTGTCTACCAAAGCTACTGTGCTCTACTCTCCCAAGCACTTATTAGGCCAAACAGCATGGCCTGGTAGAGAAGTAGTGTGGCCCACTGGAAAAAGAATGGCCTGGAGTCAGAATCTGGGTTCTAATCCCAGCACTGCCACTCATTTACTGTGTGACCTTGGGCAAATCACTCAACTCCTCTGTGCCTCAATTACCTCACCTGTAAAATGGGGAGTAAATCCTACTCCCCCTACCTTAGGCTGGGAGTCCCTTATGGGACAGGGACTGATCCAATCTAATTACCTTGCATCTACCCCAGTGATTAGTACATTGCCTGTAAATGCTTAACAAATGCCCATTTTAAAAAGGGCTTAGTACAGTGCTCTGCACACATTAAGCACTCAATAAATACCACTGATTGATAGATTCTCCAGGGGTCAGTGACCAGTGGTGGGATGTGCTGCCCCACTCATAACCCCCACTTCTTCCCTCTTAAAAGTGCCCGACCCCCTCCCCCCCCCGCAACATCTCCACACCTAGACACCATCACGGCAACCAGTTTAGGTAAGGATCACCACCACCACCCTATAAGCTCCTTGAGGGTAGGGGCCATGTTTTTTATTTTGACTGAATGCTTTCAAGCATCCAATGCAGTGTTCTGTAGTAGTATTCAATAAACATTTACTGTGTACAGAGACTTGAACTAGGTGTGGGAAAAGACAACACAGATGGGAATTAGACACTGACCCAATTCCTCTAAGAGCATAGGTGCCGGGGAGCACGAGTAGGCTAGATGAGGACAAAAGGGAATGAGTTGTGGCAATGGGCACTTTCCTTTTTCTCCTCACCCATTTCAACTGCCACACCCTGATCATAACTGAACTCCTCCCTTCTCACTTCCAAGGTGATTCCGGCTGTGTCGACTCCGCGATCCCACCCCTACTCCCTCTCGCCGGCAGCCCTGCCGCTGTCCTCCTAATTTATTGGAGCTCCGTGGCTCCCTCCCTCCCACATCTGGTTCTCACTAAGTGCGGTGGCACAGGAGCTAACTCCACTCCCACACTTCAATAAAACCGTCTGGGAGCTGAATTAACTTGTCATCTGCTGATAAAATGCTCCACGACGACTCACTTCCACTCAGTGAAAAGGGATTCCTAAATATTTCACTCCCTATCATCGACTTCTTTCCTGTGGCCTGCCCGTGGCCTGAATGTCTCTCCTGGGACGGGATCTAAGGCTCCAGGCCTCTCAATCCTCTCTGTCAGCTGAGGCAGCTGCAGGGATCTCCCCCACACCCCCCCACCCTTGCCCGGCTAACGGCTTCGACAGCCCACTTTCCCAGTGAGCTGGGAAAAAGCTGCCCAGAGGCTTTTGGGAAATCCTTGCAGTCCCCTGACAAGAGAAAAGGAGCCGCTTTAGGGTGACAGAGAAAAAAGGAATAAGAGAAAGCACAGTGGCAAAGACCCATGGAAACAATCACTCTCCAGTGCAGACTGGCCTCTGGCGAACTCTCAGAGAGTCAGAATTGCCATCAGGCAGAAGAGTAGGGCTCGACAATTCAGTCTGTCTCCCAGAATGTGGGTAGTAGTGTCCATTACCAGGGAACAGATTTTCAGAGGATAAATGTAAAATTCATGTTTTAAAGGGATGCCAAGGCCAAAGAGCCAGGGCCAAAAATGATGTTGGAGGCTAATTCTCTGCCCAGAATCCCAGGGCCTGGCTCCGCCCTCTCTCATGAGATGGAGAGGATGGGCCAATCAATCAAACAGCCTCGACACCAACTTCCTAGGGCAGATTGAGCTTTACCCAAGACTTCGCAGACCTGGGGTTCCACACATCTCCTAGGCACCCAGTCTGTGGACTGGAACTGGCCCAGCAACCCCAGAGAAGTGCCAATCTAAGGCCTTCCCACAGGACTAACCGCCATCAATCCAACAGGGCACTGAGATGGCCTCCGGCCCTGCTGAGGGGGCCCGTACAGACAACTGCCTCCCTCTTGGGGAGGAGGCCAGGCCGGGCTGACTTGCCACTTCACTTGAGGAAAGATTTTCAACTCACGCCCTGCAAGATCCAGCCCTCTCCCCGCCGGGAGGATGCCCAGCCCTACATGATCCAGGGGGACTGTTTTTTCTAATCAAAGTTGACAAGTCAGACACTGCTCCAAAGGACCCGGGGAAAATGCTAAGAGCCATTCCCACGATGGGAAGGGACGCGTCACTCATCCAGACTGCTCTCTTACCACCATAACGGAACTGTTCCTGAGAACAGCATCGTGGGCCAACCACCCCAGCCTGGGGAAATAGCCCCGTACCTGGCCAATGGGCCTCCATCCCCCTTAGGGGTTCCAGCCAGCAGTGCCCTCTGTTGGGGTCCAGCGGGTCACAGCCTCTGCGGACTGGGGAAGAGCATCTCTCTTTCAGCCTTCCTCGAGTCCCACTAAAGGCCAACCCTGGTTCTCTCCCTCCTCTGCCTAGCTCAGCCAAGAAGGAACTGGAATATGGACCAGTGGGCTTGCACACCTCAGGAGTCTGTAGACTTTTCACCATGACTACATTTACCCCAAAGAATCCTAATCTCTCCAGTCCATTCGCCTAGGGAGGCTAATATTTAGTGTGAATCGAGCCACTTCCAGACTTGCGGCCCGCTTCTCACTGCTCCATGAATCTTCCCCCCATCAAGAACCATCAGAGCCATCCAACAGAACCCTAAGCTCATTCTCTAGTCTGCATGCTCATCATGGGCAGGGAATGTGTCTACCAACTCTTATATTGTACTCTCTCTAGAGCTAAATACAGTGCTCTGCACAGAGTAAGCACTCAGTAAACACCACCGATTAACAATAAGTGAATCCCTGGCAATCCTTCATGTCCCTGAGCAGCGTGGATATTTTTTAAGAGGAAAAACAATAACTGGTGACCAGTTGGCCTAAGACAGACCCTAAAACTGGAGCCAAAACCCTACCCCTCATTTCCCACCTACCAGCTTTTCTTTGCATTTCACTGAATATGCTGACCTCTGCTGGAGCACTGCAGGCTGTTTCTGAATCATTTAGGGCCATCTTTCACCAAAGCTCCAGTGCCTAGTGGAGGGACACTGTTGAAGAACAGGGTAATATGGTGGGTTTTGTTCCCCTAACATTTTGAGGATTTAAAAGTTCGTTTTGCTCAAAACAGAAAGCAACTTGGTAAAGGAATCTCACCTCAGTTCAAAGTGTCAGCAAACGTGGCTGCTTTTCCTGGGTGAGTACTTTGGTCGTATTTATTTTGTTAATGATGTGCATCTAGCTTTACTTCTATTTATTCTGATGACTTGACACCTGTCCAAATGTTTTGTTTGGTTGTCTGTCTGCCCCTTCTAGACTGTGAGCCTGTTGTTGGGTAGGGACTGTCTCGATATGTTGCCAACCTGTACTTCCCAAGCGCTTAGTACAGTGCTCTGCACACAGTAAGTGCTCAATAAATACAATGGAATGAATGAATGAATTACATGTTACATAAATACATTGAGGTCTGGACATGGCTGGAGCAGGCCAACATAGTGAACATCTATGTTTTTCACGTTCCCATGGAGAAATAATGGATTACTATTGAAGATTTCATCCAAAAAAGCTCCTCCACTTCAGACCCACTATTCTTCTGTTGCTACACAATTTGCAAAACAGAAACTCCACTGAGAAGGCCGTGTGGCCTAATGGAAAGAGCATGGGACAGGTCCTGCTTTGTGATGTTGGGTAAGCTAAGTTTCCTCATTTGTAAGATAATAATAATGATGGTATTTATTAAGTGCTTACTGTGTGCCAAGCACTGTTCTAAGCACTTGGATAGATACAAGGTTATCAGGTTGTCCCACTTGGGACTCACAAGTCCTTGATCCCCATTTTACAGATGAGGTAACTGAGGCACAGAGAAGTTAAGTGACTTGCCCAAAGTCACACAGCTGACAAGTGGCAGAGTTGGGATTAGAACCCACAACCTCTGACTCCCAAGCCTGTGCTCTTTCCACTAAGCTATACTGCTTCATGGCTTATTGTACTGCAAGATGGGGACAGGATAGTGAGCACTGTGGTGGGCAGAGATCTTTTTTCCTGGCATTTGTTAAGTGCTTACTATGTGCCAAGCCTGTACTAAGTGCTGGGGCAGATTCAAGTTAATCAGGTTGGACACAGTCCCTGTCCCATGTGGGGCTCACAAACTTCATCTCCATTTTACAGCTGGGGCACATGGCCCAGGAGTCAGTTTCATTTTACATTTGGATGCAAGGAAAGAATATGCACTCAATGTATATGGCTTTATTTAAGTTTGAGTTAGGAAAACAACACTACCTTCTCAATTTAATAATTTAACCATTCAGAGGATTTCTGGCCCTGTTGCCTAAAAATACCTGCCATATGCTGCTGCTGCATTCACTTTCCAAACTGATACAATCATTTACCTTTAATGCTATCTGTTACACTGATCAAAATCGACAGTACTATTTCCCATTAAAGGCTGCCACAACAACAACTCAATGCATGAATGGAATGCATTTATTATGTTATGGCCCACTATCTCATTTGGTTTTTTTGTTGTAAGCTTCTGATAGGAAGAGAATGTGTCCAGTGACTCTTATATGGTAGTCTCCCAAGCACTTTGTACAGTGCTCTGTGTATTGTATGCACTCAAATATGATTGATTAGTAATAACAATAATAATAATAATTGTGGTATTTGTTAAGCACTTACTATGTGACAGGCACTATACTAAGCACTGGGGTAGATACAAGATAATCAGGTTGGACACAGCCCCTGGCCCACACAAGGCTCCCAGTCTCAATCCCCATTTTACAGATGAGGTTACTGCGGCACAGAGAAGTGACTTGCCTAAGGTCACACAGCAGACAAGTGGCAGCAGGAGGATTAGAACCCAAATCCCCCTGATTCCCAGTTCCAGCCTCTAACACTCTAGACCGTGAGCTCGTTGTGGTAAGGGAACACGTCTACCAACTCTGCATTATTGTACTCTCCCAAGCACTTAGTACAGTGCTGTGCAGATGGTAAGCACTCAACAAATGTAACTGATTGATAAATGCCATTGACTGGTAATTCCCCACTGGGCTAATAATTACACTTCCACATCTTCTCAATGTCAATCCCAGCTACAGGGTTGTGCTATCTCTCCGGTAGGCACCGCAAAGGGAAGTAGCATGGTGTAGGATACAGCAGGGGCCCGGGAGTCAGAGGGTCATGGGTTCTAATCCTGACTCCGCCGCTTACCTTCTGTGTGTCCTTGGGCAAGTCACTTCACTTCCCTGTGCTTCAGTTACCTCATCTGTAAGACGGGGATTGAGACCGTGACTGTGTCCAACCCAATTTGCTTGTATCCACCCCAAGCTCTTAGTACAGGACCTGGCACACAGTAAGCGCTTAAATACCACACTGATAATAATAATAATAATGGGTCATTTCAGTCATTCCTCCTGCCTCTGGGCCATGCTGGAAACATAGTCCTTTCATTCTCCAGGGGTTTACCTTTAAAAGAAAACCAGCACCAATTTCCTTGAGAAATGAGATCCAGTGGCCCCTTCCACTGAGTACTTTTTAAAAGCCACGAGACAGAAACAAGATAAAAGCTCCTTCTGAAAGGGTTCCACTTAACTGAGAAAAGAATGAGGTGACCAGGAAACCCCTCCCCACCCTAAAAAACAATAGAATTGAGAAAAGTCTATTTTTAAGCTATCCCCATGGGTAACAATTGATTTGGCATTCTCTTGGCCCAAAGCTCAACCACATTATGTCATTTCCTCCTAGTCTCCAAGGGATGTCTCAGCTCCAGGAACGCCTCCAGGTAGAAAAGAAGGCAGCTCATTAAAGTTACACTAAAGAAGTCTATTAATTTGGGGGATGCGGCATCTATCACATGCAACGGCATAATCTCCTCTAGGAAACAAGCAACTGCTGCAACAGGCAGGAAACAGTGTAAAGGAGTCAATTGAAAACAGCAACAAATTCCAGTGAAATGACTGACAAGAATGTAGTCCATCTATGAGAAGTCAAATCCCAAATGCTGAGGTCCTTGGTCCCGCCCATTTTTAAATTGGGTGGGGGGAATAGAAGACTGTTTTGTTCGATAGAAATGAGATGTGTTCAGTGCTCTCTAAAGGTGGCCGTGTTTTAGCCACCAAGTAAAAAATTTGGTAGTAAGCTGTATGCTTTGAAAATAGGAGTCTCTATGCCTCTGTCCCTTTGATGTTGAAGAACAAAAAAACACTTTAAAACCCTGTTAGGGGTCAAGCCACAGACCATTCTTTCATCTTTTTATGCATTTGGTGTTCAAGAAGAAGAAAAGCACTTACAACTCCTCATTTCTTCCCTCAGCTACCCTTCCCCCACACTCTTTTCCTTCCAACTGGGTGTCCGAGTCACTCTCTACCAAACACAGGGCCATTACCCAGCTTACAAGCGCCAAATCCCAGAAAGCGGACTGAGACACACTGATTTCACTATGCACTGTTCTTGAAAGGTGTCCACCCTGCGCCCCCACTCCAACCCCCCTTCTGTACCATCAGAAGCATGCCCAGTGTAATTTTCACTCCCGGCTCCAACCTAGGAGTTCTTCTGGGCTGTAAATGGGCTGTTGAATTCCCAACTCACAAGTTCAAACAAACCTCTCCTGTGGCTCTAAATAAGTCCCCGACTCATTCAACCCACATGCTCCCCACACCCCCATCATTCAGCTCCAGTGAACCCCCACCCCCATCATTCAGCTCCAGTGAACCCCTCCTGGGATTTTCATGTCTCTAGAATGTTCAGGAAATGCCTCCTTTAGGTTGGAGATGGCCACAATTTGCAGATAAACCCCTCAGCTGTCTCCACTAACCCCATCAGTGGCTGGCTCTAATGGCTGAAGTCTGTTTCTTCAGTAAAGACATACACCCTTTTGAGGAGATCCGGGAAGCTTAAGCCTCTTTCTCTTTTCTTCCTTCTGGATTTGAGTTCCCAGGAGCTGCCCATATGGCACTGATATTCATTCAGTGTTTACTATTTGCCAAACACTGTACTAAGTGCTGCAGTAAATAGAGAATAATCAGGTCCCACAAGGGGCTCACAAAGTAAGTAGGAGTGAGAACATGTATTGAATCCCCATTTTGCAGATAAAAGAACTGAGCAACAGAGAAGTTAAGTGACTTGCCCAAGATCACACAGCAGATTAGTGGCAGAGCCAGTATTAGAACCCAGGGCCTCTGGCCCCCAGGCCCATGCACTTTCCTCTAGTGCAGGGGGCACTGCTCCTCAGATGAAGATATTATTTCCCCTCCCATAACTAAGGACCCTCCATTGAGACCCACTTACAAGGAAAACCCCAAACATCCCTTCCAAGGCTAAATGATGTCGATGCTCATCAAACCACAGCTTTCTGGGGGCCCAGTTTCACCCAGTCTGTGAATTTATTCAAAAAAATGAGTTTACTTACTGAAGAAAATGTTCTGTGAGAAGCTGTTTGCCCTGGTGTTTCAGCCAACCTGTATGGACAAGACAGAAAGAAGCAAACCGAATGACTGAGGAGGTTAACAAGAAAAAAAAAAAGGTGGCTAAAGAGCCCAATGTGATTCAGCTGTGGGGCCTACCATTAAGCTCAGTGGGATACAGGTGACTATTATCAAGTTAGTGCCCTAAGTCTGGTGACTTACTAACATTTGTCCATTAGTTACAGGGGTATACAGCAGGCCTGAAATTGTTGGGATTACCAAAGAAAAACAAAACAAAATAAAAAGGAACAAATTCAAGCAGTAAATGCCTACTCTGTGAAGGACTTGTCCTGGGCCTGAAACGATTTAGGGGACAGGTGGAAACTACAAATGGGTTTATTTTGAGCTTGCATGTAGGAATCTCGTAATGTCCTATCACAGAGCTGAGGATGTTTCTTTAATCTCAGACCACACGACAGTATAGTGGAAAAAACCCGGGACTGGGAATCAGGACACCCAGGTTCAAGCCCCAATTCCTCATCCTTACTGTGTGACCTTGGACAAGTTACTTAATCTCTCTGGGTCTCAGTCTCTTCAGCTATAAACTAGGGAAAAGATAGATGGCAAGTCTCATGAGGGACATGGACTGTGTTCAAACCCATACCTTTGTAGCTATCCCAGTGCTTAACACACAGTAAGTGTGTAATCCGTGCCTTATAGTTATCATTATCTGGGTGGAGCCAAGTAGAATCATAGATCACAACAAAACACAGACCATCACACGATAGAAACATTATGTTGACAACTTGTACTTCCCAAGCACTTAGTACAGTGCTCTGCACACAGTAAGCGCTCAATAAATATGATTGATTGATTATTGATGTCTACCTTAACACTTCTGTCTCAGTTAACAGTTTCAGCTAACCAATTCTTTACAGAAGCTTCACTATTTCATTTACATCCTAAGATTCATTTTTTCTAAGTGGAATTTTCCAGAAATTTTAGAATTCCCAGGAAATATTTGCATTATCATACAATACAGTTTTAACCATCCCATCACCAAAATCCAGGGGGAATTTGAACTCCCAGACTTCAGAACACTCATTGACAGCAGTGGCAACCCAGGACCCCCTGCTCTTTAAAGCCTAGCCTGGTCCTTCAGCTAGGGAGCCCTGGATTGATTGGAGGGAAGGCTTGTCTTACATCAATTCTGGCCTGTCATCTGGATTGATGATTTTGTCTGTTTCCAAGAATTTCTCCACTGGACTAACTCTGACAATGCCAATCTCTCTTCTTTTCCTCTGGTCAGCACTTTTCCAATAGAATTAGTGGTGCCACAGGGACTGGGATCTTCTTAGAGTCACATAGGTCAGGAAAAGCAGGGGACTTTCTCAACATTTCATTCATCTTCAGCAGAAAATATGACACCCTGGAATCTGAATAAGAATAAGCATATTAACATCAATCAATTAATCAATTAATTAATCAATCAATCACTAGTAAATAGTGGTATTTACTAACCACTTACTGTGTGCAGAGGACTATTCTAAGCATTTATTCTATTTATTTTGTTAATGATGTGCATCTAGCTTTATTTCTATTTGTTCTGACGACTTGACACCTGTCCACAATGTTTTGTTGTCTGTCTCCCCGTTGTAGACTGTGAGCCCGTTGTTGGGTAGCGACCGTCTCTATATGTTGCCAACTTGTACTTCCCAAGAGCTTAGTACAGTGCTCTGCACACAGGAAGCGCTCAGTAAATACAATTGAATGAATGAATGAAAAGTGCTGAAGAGGGATATTAATAGCAGCTTCTAACTTGGAGAAACAGTGTGGCCTAGTAGAGAGAGCACAGATCTGGGAGTCAGAAGGACCTGAATTCTAATCCCCACTCTGCCAATTGCTTGCTGTGTGAACTTGAGAAAATTACTTAACTTCTCCCTGTTTCCGCAACTGTAAAATGGAGACTGACATTAGACCGCGAGCCCCATATGAGGCAGGGACTGTGTCCGACCTAATTAATTTGTACCTACCCCAGCATTTAGAACAGTGTTTGACACATAACTGCTTAACAAATACCGTTTTTTAAAAGGGTCCATAAGTGCTCGACATGGCATACATTTTGTGTTGACTACCTGGATGGGGATGATTTTTAAAATGATAATAATAACAATTATGGTATCTGTTAAGTGATTAGTCTGTGCCGGGCGCTGTATTAAGCACTGGAAATTTGCCCAAGGCACCAGAATTACCTTCGACTGGCCCTGCCTTTCCCACTGACAGGTACACTGTTGGGTATGGGTTGCAAATGCCTCCTCCGGCTGTCCTCTCAGACCCAGACACAGCAAGCATTTGGCTGAGATGAGTGGGCCCACCAATCATGCCCCAACGAAGCCCCACCTCCAGGCCAAACCTCCCCAGAGCCACTTTCTCCCTGTTCACTGCTTTGATTCCTGAGGCTTGTCTGTGCTTCCAGGTCAAAGATCAGCCCCCACACTCTCTCTTAGGGCTCCCAGGCCTTTTTTACTCCAATAACAAGGTCCCTTTGTGGTGACCCATCTCTCCACCCCTTTTTATGGTCCTTTATTTGCATATTAGAACCAGATTGCTAGCCACCTGTGGTTTCTAGCTCTCCTCATCCCTCTTCTTCTGCCAACGGATTTTAACCCTGGCATTGCCTTCGCATTCTAAGCTGAATGGCAAAGCCAGGCTTTTTTTTTTTTAAAGCAAGGTCATTATACAAACCTCATGATACTTTTACCCTCTTTAAAACTTTCTTGCTGTGAAGATTCTGAGAGGGCACATCCTTGCAGAACCAATGTATCTAGTGATATAATTAAGTCTCCATCTATACTGAATCCACAGGGGTAAGAAAAGTCGCCCCACTGGATCCACTCCTTGCTAAGTGGGCAGAATGGTTGTAGTTTCCCGAGGAATCCCCTCCTAATGAACTGGCCCAAAGTGGTCTTCTGGAAAGCCTATTCCTAATTTACAGCAAAAGTTATTTAAAGTACCTGGTAATATTGATGCGTATGAGAACCGAATCAATCGTATTTATCGAGGACTTACTACTGCAGAGCACTAGCGCTTGGGAGAGTACAATACAACAGAATTAGCAGACACATTCCCTGCCCATAACGAGCTTACAATCTAGACGGGAAGACAGAAATTAATATGAATAAGTAATTATAATGTTTCCTTTGTTCCGGTAGTCGATTGCTCCCTCCCTGTAGTCAAATCGTATCAGTTTGCAGAAAACCCTTGGGACACCAAAACGTTAACAATATTGCCCTTTCCCAGCCTCACGGACCCGATCTGATTTGATCTGATCTGACTGTGTATCTTTGACGCACATGATTTTAAATCTGCTGAAACAACTTTCTAACCCCTATTTTCGGTTCCAGGGCTTTGAAGTCGCACAGACTATAAATCCAGGCGGACTCATTGTTCATATGGAACAGTTCCTGTTCCCCCTGCAGTCTTTGGGGCAGGTTCTCATTATCTAAAAAAGAAAAGAGTTTTTGGTGAAGCTGGGGCTCAGCTCAGATGCTCTCACTATCAGAGGTAAATGGTGAGATCATTTTATGAACTCACGTGCCCCGTTGAAATTCAAATCCCCGGGAAATCGATAGCCAGCTTTCTGAATAAGTGAAGCAAGCAGAGAGAAGAGCATTTCCAGGTCTCTGATGTAATATTTGGTATTTATTTGGTACTGAAAAACAACAACAGACTCTGCAATTGGGTTTTTTGATGGCCATTTTAGGAGGGGAAGTGCAGAGACGGGAATTGTATCAAAGGACCTATTCTCCTCTCAGAAATTCCCACCCACCCAGGCAATAATAGGCCCCTCACGTTAACGTTCTTTTAGGCCAGCTCTCGCCCAAAGTTCACCCCTTCCTGAAATTCTGCTCGACTGTTCTGCACACATCTAACCCGAAGTAATGAATTGGCACAAGCCTATTTCTTATGATGATTAATGGTGCTTTTCAGATGCAGCCCATTATTTGATCCAAAGTTAAAACAGTGATTCATCATTAATCACCGTAAGAAATAGGCTCACTGATTCATAATTCTAAACCAGCCCATTTCCTTAAAGACCTGCTTTTCCTTTGGCTTTTTAAGAAGCTCCACATATTTCACAGCCCCGTACGGACAGACCTCCCTATAGGTAATTTTCACAGTTCTTTAATGAAAACATGTTACATACGGTCCCGAGGGTGTTTCTGTCCCCAGAGCCCCTCAAGTCTTTTGGACATAAACAGCAACAGACTTTTCTGATGTAACAGTTTTGGGCATGTGTGCTAAGCTGCCTCAGTTTCTCAAGTCTGACTAAGATCGGCACCCAGTGGTCGAAGAGAGTCATCAAGGGATAACATAATCCCCAGGGGCTCTCTCTGCATTTCTGCAGACGACCCTTAAGATACTACTACTACTACTACTACTACTACTACTACTACCACCACCGCCGCCGCTGCCGCCACCACCACCACCACCACTACTACTACTGATAATAATAATAACAACACAACATTTGTTAAGCACGTGTTATGTGCCAGGCACTGTACCAAGCACTGAGATGGATACAAGCAAATCAGGTTGGACACAGCCCCTGTCCCACATGAGGCTCACAGTCTTGATCCCCATATTACAGATGAGGTAACTGAGGCTCAGATAAGTTAAGTGACTTGCCCAAGGTCATGCAGCAGAGAACTGGAAGAGCTGGAATTAGAACTCAGATCCTGCTGATTCCCAGGCCTAGGCTCTATCCACTAGTCCATGCTGTTGCTTTTGCTCTCCTTAAAGACCCTTTCAACCCAATCCACCCCCACACCCTCAGTTTTTCACTGGTCACGCCAGAAAGGTAGGAAGAGGGAGGACATGAAAATATTTTCTCTTCCAGAACACTCATTCGACGTCATTTCAGATCAACAGTGACTCAAAATCAACACTCCTACCGTTGGTGTGGGAACTCCGGGTGGAGAGACAGAATCTGAACTCCACTACCTTCCTGCCTGGTGCTCAGGTAGTGGAGGAAAGATCAATTAGTCCATCATTCAGTGCTATTTAATGAGTAGGAGGAATAGAAATTTTCAGCAACTGTACCATTTCTGATTCTGACAAATTCCCCGTGACTTCCCCTCCCGAGTAATAATAATAATAGTGACATTTTTTAAGTTCCTACTATGTGCCAAGCACTTAACTAAGTGCTGGGTTAGACACAAGATAATCAGGTCTCACATGGAGCTCACAGTCTAAGTAGGATGGCGGACAGATATTGAATACCCATTTTGCAGATGATGGAACTGGGGCACCGAGAAGTTAAGTGATTTGCCCAAGATCACACCGCAGGTATGTGGTGGAGCCGGAATTAGAACACAGGTCCTCTTACTCCTAGGCCTAGGGTCTTTTCACTAGGCCGTACTGCTTGGTGTCTACTGTTGCTAAGTGGGTTTGTCGTGAGGTATGAGCAGGGGAATCGAGAGTCCTTCCGGAGGGAGGTGTTTGCGACTGCTCCACATTTCCCGGAGAAGCAGTTTTCCCTGGCAGCGTCAGTCCCCAACGTGGGGCTGACCACCCAGTATACCTGGAGAGGGCAACAAGCGCATGTATGGTGGTGATGAGGGAGCGCAAGGGTCATTAGATGAGACGAAAGATGAAAGAACCACCCACGGCTGTTCTACGGTTGGCATGCCAAAGAGTCGTAGGCAGCAATTTGATGTCTCAGCCGCTGTCTGGGCCCCCAGGTCATGACCACCGTGGGCCACGCAGACCTGGCCACCATCCCCACCACCTCCAACATTCCCCTCAGTCTTCCCACCATCCCAGTTCCATTCCCACAGACAACCAAACCCCAGGAACAGAAAGACATGGAGTTCACAAAGTACTGTATGCCCAGCTACACGGGTCACTGCCCCCGTACAAATGGCTCAGTTTTTCCACTTCTTCTTTGGTGGGGAGAGAGTGAGTTAGCATTCTAAGGGTGGCATTT
This sequence comes from Tachyglossus aculeatus, assembly GCF_015852505.1. Lineage (NCBI taxonomy): Eukaryota > Metazoa > Chordata > Mammalia > Monotremata > Tachyglossidae > Tachyglossus > Tachyglossus aculeatus. The sequence goes on along the minus strand of NC_052090.1, from coordinate 19,726,650 downwards.
AAGAAGCCTGGGTGGGAGGTGTGGGGACCCCTGGACCTCATCATCAGAGTCTCCAGACACCGGCAAGCCCCTCTCCCACCTAGAGGTAGGCCACTGACACCAGGGCCTTGAAGTGAGGAATAAAAGAGAAAGCCACATGGGTAGGAAGAGTTTGAAGTGGAGCAATGAGGAAGCAGTGTAGTTCCCTGGAAAATGCTACAGTTCTAGGGAGGGAAGGGTGGGATTAAGGCCCCCCACGTGGACAAGGGATGGTTTCGCATCCTTGCCCCAAGGAGCAGGGAGTCAGTGTACTGCCTCAACCCGCTCCACTTCAGGCCGGGCCCAGACCAACCCAAACTTGCTTACACGTAACTTCTCAAACTCTTTTCCCCAATAAACTATGATCTGACCATCCACTTCCCTGCCCCATTTCCTGCCTCTGCACTGTATGAGAGCAGGGGGTTTGAAGAAAAGTGTCACTGAATTTGAGAAGGGCCACAGAGATGACAGAGTCCTTGAGGACAAATTTTAAAAAATGGGAAAATACTCAGACACCTACCATTTCGCCTGATACCAGAGAGCAATCCCACAACTCCCAAACAAAGCTACCATTAAATCCAAGAGGAACTGGGGTTAAAAAAAAGAGGGACAATTTCACCAAATTTTAAAGTTCTTTCATTTTTAAAGTCCACTCCAAACCTCTGGGGGCTGCAGCTTTGTACGATGTCATTTCCTGATTCAAAGGAAAACTCCAGGGCTGGTCCAGAGAATGTCGGGGAGAAGAAGGGGAAAGAAGGTTCTGACCCTCAGGGATGGAGCTGTCAGGTCACCATGGGATGGGAGAGGCAAGAATGGGGGTGGGGGTTGCCTCTCAAACCAGAAGTAGAAGAAGCTGGGGAAAGATTTACCCAGCACAAGAAGAGAGGCTGGTTTTCAGCACCCCAGCTCTGCCCCCAATATAATACACCCAATTCTGCTATAACATGTGTTTTCATTGCCCAACATACATAGGGATGATGAAGGAGTTGGGAAATGTTTTTACCATAGCACGCGTGTCTTCCAATATCACACGACCTGCAAACTGATTGGGCGGAAGCAGGAATGCTCGTGCACTTGCACATGACAACGGTCTAAGCGTGGGGCCACTAGCACGGCCTTGGCTTCGCCTTACAGGAATTTGTGTTTTTGCAACTTTACACTATTTAATATTAGTGCAAAATAGCAGTGAGGTGTAAAACATTCTGCTAGTGGTGGCTGTAACAGTAATGTATGGGTGAGTCACAAAAAATGTCAGGCCCAGGGGTGTCTTCAAACCATCTACTTGTACTTCCCAAGCGCTTAGTACAGTGCTCTGCACACAGTAAGCACTCAATAAATACGATTGAATGAATGAATCTAGCCGTGACACAATGTTTCCCATTGCCTCGATGGTTACCACCACGCAATTTTCGCACAGTGCCAGCTTCTTCCAAAACACAATCCCTGCACTGTAGAACTCCCTGCTCACCTTAGTCACACTGATTAGCGAATGATCAATCCCCACAGCTTAAAGTTTAAGGGACACACTTTGCTTTGCTCCATTCCACCACCTGGAAGTACGTTCCGAGAGCCCAGTTAGTGACCAAAGTGGCCAGTGAAGTTCTGGACCCATGTGCAGTGGTGACTCTGACTCACTCTACCTTTGAAGAGCCCACTGAAATACTCCTGGCCTCTGTTACCCCGTCTGTAAAATGAGGATAATAACACCAGCCGCCTACTGAGCTATCTCACAGAATGTTGCAAGGATTAATGAATTAATGTTTGTAAAACACTTTGAGCACTTTAGATGAAAGTACAAAGCATTATTGCTATTATCTCTAATTAAAATCCCTCTGAGACAGGGGAGATCATTTGGGTTAACCCTTCCACCACCCTTAGAACTCAACTGTGTTCTGGAAACTGATCAAATACACGTCTTGTTCATTCTACAGGATCTTGGGCTGCGGGTACCATCATGCTCTACTAGCTTGCTTTAGATAGAAAGAGGAAGTTATTGTGCACTTAATGGACTATGTTTATTTTTTTAAAAACTGGTTTAAGATAATGGACATTTATTAATCATCACCAGTAACCCTGAAGCTTTGTCACCTTAGAGGTTGTGATGCCTTAGCAGAGCAGGGATAATCACTTTGTGCAGAGCACTGTACTCTCACTTTGTGCAGAACACTGTACTAAGCATTTGGGAGAGTACAGTACAACAGAGTTGGTCGACATGTTCCCTGCCCACCAAGAGTTTACTGTCTGGAGGGACAGACATTTAAAAACATTATGGATATGTACACAGATGACACAGAAGGGAGAGGGAGTAGGGGAAAATGAGGATTTAGTCAGGGAAAGCATCTTGGAGGAGATGTGATTTGAATAAGGCTTTGAAGGTCGGGAGAGTGATTGTCTGTGATATTTGAAGAGGAAGGGAGTTCCAGGCCAGATGGAGGCTGTGGGCAAAGGGTCAGTGGTGAGATAGATGAGGAGTAGGTTGGCATTTTTAGACTGTGAGCCCACTGTTGGGTAGGGACTGTCTCTATATGTTGCCAATTTGTACTTCCCAAGTGCTTAGTACAGTGCTCTGCACACAGTAAGCGCTCAATAAATACGATTGATGATGATGGTGATTGAAAGAGCAAAGTGTGCAGGCTGAGTTGTAATAGGAAATCGGCAAGGAAAGGAGGGAAGCAGTGTGGCTCAGTGGAAAGACCATGGGCCTGAGAGTCACAGGACCTGGGTTCTAATCCCAGCTCCACCACCTGTCTGCTCTGTGACCTTGGGCAAGACCCTAAACTTCTCTGTGCCTCAGTTACCTCATCTGTAAAATGGGGATAAAGTTCTCCTCCCTCCAACTTAGATTGTGAACCTCATGTGGGACATGGACTGTGTGCAACCTGATTATCTTGTATCTAACCCAGCAGTTGGTTCAGTGCCTGGCATAAACACTTAACAAGTACCATTAAAAAAGGAAGAAAAAAAAGGAAGAGGGGAGGAGCTGAGTGCTCTGAAGCCAATGTTAAGGAGTTTCTGTTTGATGCGGAGGTGGCTAGGCGGCCATTGGAGGTATTTGAGGAGTGGGGAAGATGTGAACTGAATTTTATTTTTTATTTTAAGAAAAATGATCTGGGCAGCAGAGCAAAGTATGGATTGGAGAAATGGGAGGCAGGGAGGTCAGTGAGAAGTCTGATCAGACACAGTCAGACCAGAAGCACCTTTCCCTTCAGTAATAATAATTGTGAAGTACTTACTATAAATTATGGACTGTTCTAAGCATTAGGGTAAATCGTAGCAGTAATAGTATTCATTAAGCGCTTATTGTGGGCAGAGCACTGTACTAAATGCTGGGAGAGAACACACCTCTGGGGATTAGATGTGATCCCAGCACTTAGAACAGCGCTCCAGCGGCTTAGAACTGTTCTTGGCACATAGTAAACGCTTAACAAATACCATCATCATTATTATCCCTCAAGGGGTTTACAATCTAAAATACAAGATAAGAAGATCAAACAGTCTCTGCCCCACCCAGGGCTTGCAGGAGGAGTGAGAACTGGCTGAATTCTCATTTTACAGATGAGGAAACTGAGGTTCAGAGAGGTTCAGGTCAGACAGTCTCTGCCCCACCCAGGGCTTGCAGGAGGAGTGAGAACTGGCTGAATTCTCATTTTACAGATGAGGAAACTGAGGTTCAGAGAGGTTAAAGGACTTGCCAACAGGCAAGCAGCAGAGTAGGGATTAGAACCCAGGGCCTTTGATCCCCCGGCCCGTGTTCTTTCCGCTAGGCCACGCTCTCATAGGAATATATCAGTTTTGTGTTGCCTCACTGGATCTACAGGTTAAAAAGTTTTCCTCCCTCTCCAAAAGCGCTTGTAGTTCCCTTTCATTATATTTCACTAGCAACAAAAGGAAGTTGAAATTTGACCCAGCTATCTTCTAGACTGTGAGCCTGTTGCTGGGTAGGGACCATCTCTATCTGTTGCTGATTTGTACTTCCCAAGCGCTTAGTACAATGCTCTGCACACAGTTAGCGCTCAATAAATACGATTGAATGAATGAATGACTGTCCAGTTCTGTCCTGTCAATAATGGTGTAGTAAAAATGGTGCAAATTCAGTTCCTATCAAGGGCTTTTATGAAAGTAAAATCCCTTATTCGAATCCCGTAAGTTTGAAGGTCAAGTTTGTCCAGGACCTTGAGTTTCAAATTAATAAGTTCTTACAGTATTAGCAATAAACAACCAAGTTGCAAAGAGAATATGTGTGGTTCAAAGAACAAGGATCCAGTAGGATTCCCATAAATTCTGTACAGTGCAAGGCACATTTAAGGGAACTTGAAAAAAAATCATTAGCATTATTACCGTTGATCAAAAGTAATCCCTAACTGCTATAGGATTTGGCCTCTGAAAACGTATAAATTGATTATATAAATGGTACTATAAGATTCCCTCATTTTGATACATGGCAGGAAGTTGTGTAATATTCATTTGATAATTATCGATCATACATTTTTATGGTATTTGTTAAGCGGTTACTATGAGCCAAGCACTGTACTAACCACTGGGGTGGAAACAAGATAATCACGTTGGCCACTGTCTCTGTCCCACATATGGTTCAAAGTCGTAATCCCATTTTACAGATGAGGCACACAGAAGTCAAGTGACTTGCCCAAGGTCACACAGCAGACAAATGGCGGAGGCAGGATTAGAACTCAGGTTCTCTGACTCCCAGGCCTGTGCTCTTTCCACTTCGCTACTCTGCTTCATAAACTGAATCTCTACTCTTATCCCTCAAGAGAGAAATACATTTTAAATATTTTTTTTTACAACTTCCGTGAAATTTCTGAGTTTGGCAAATTTCCTCTGAGAAATTATGCTCCCCATCACCGTAAAAAGAAGCAACTCAATTTAATAGCACACATGGGCTTGGGAATTTTGAATCTCAAAGACTCATCTGCGTATGTGGGGAAGCAAGGAAGAAAGATGGGAAACTGGAGGAGAGGAGAGGAAACTGGAGGAGAGGTGGTGCAACATGGTTGATGGGAGAGAAGACATTTTGTTTAGATTTCTTTTCTCTCCTCTAGGTGTCAGCCTGGTTTTAGAGCTGCTAAAAACTGCGCAGGTTACAGCACTGCCAGGCTGAAGATGCTCAAGTTGGGCCATTTTAATTTTCAAGTCAATCCAGCATAATCAATGAAAATTTGAATATTGTTAGGTAAACGCCCTTGCTGGAGCAAACTCATTTGAAAGTCAGCTTTGCCTGATGAAAAGGGAAGTAGTTTATTGATTATGAACACGGTCATAGCTCAGCGGATATGCCATCAGAATTACCCGTTCACCTCGAGGAGGAACTGAAACGCTTATTTCCCATCCGCTTTGAATCCATCAGAGTGAGGCAAAAGGGTCTTTTCACCATTTGTTTTCCATCATCATCATCAATCGTATTTATTGAGCGCTTACTGTGTGCAGCGCTTACTGTGTGTTTTCCATGACAATCTACTATCCTTTTCATGAAGACTCTGGTTCGGAGGGGTCCAAGAGGACCCTGAAGGCTAAGAAGGAAAAATCCCCCCATTCTCAGACTGGGACCAATTCATCAATGGTATGTCCTGAACACTGTATTAAGCACTTGGTACAGTACAATACAACAGAGTTGGCTGACATTTTTTGCCATTTTTTTCTTTATGGCATGTGTCAATCACCTACTAGGTGCAAGGCACTGTACTAAACACTGGAGTAGATATAAGACAGTTAGGTTGGACACAGTCCATGTCCAACATAGGGCTCACAGTCAATACCCATTTTACAGATGAAGAATGTGAGGCATGGGGAACTGAAGTGACTTGCCTGAGGTCAAACAGGAGACAAATAGCAGAACCAGGTTTAGAACCCAGGTCCTTCTGATTCCCAGGCCCATGCTCTATCATAACAAGTTTACAGTCTAGAGGGAAAAGCCAATGGAAGGATGCAGTGCGACTTTTCCACTTTAAAAAGACCTCTATCGAGTAGGATGCCATTTTCTGATGTTCATAAGTGAGAACTCAAGTTCCACACTTCTTGTCGCCTTATCCCCGGTGTCTGATGGTATAAACATAAGCACTCTGAGGGCAGGCAAAGCTTCTACAGAGAAGAACGAGACAATCCAGTCTCCAACTACTATAAACTAAGGATTTTGGAGAGTTGGAAATGAGCCCTCCCCAAGATACCTAGCAGAATCTTCCTCCCCAGCCCCACCCACCCAAATGCGAATACATACTGCTGGTTCCTTTATGAAGCATTTCTGTTGGAGCTTAAAATATTTGAGAGAAGAATAATGAACTAGCCATGGGGCTGAGCTTAAATCTGTCATTTGTGGGGTGGAAAATAAGGCTGTCCTTTATCCACCGCTTCTCTGCCTCTTCTCTGCACTGCTCCCCTCCTCACGCCCCCAAACAAAGAGATGCTTGTCATTTTGGTTACTTATGCTGACTAGGATTATTAGCTGAACAGTCTTCCGAAGGCCCACGCCCAATAAAGCCATCAGCAGCCATGCTTCACTGCACCATCAATAGCAGGACAGTGAGGGATAGCGGCAGACTGGAGAAAGAGGCAGCTGCATTTCCCAGGTCAAGAGAGGAGCCTGCTTCTTTTCTGACTCTCCCCGCCCTGGCCTTTCTGCCCCGAGCATTCGCAGAAATGGAAAGGTCTTCAGAATCCTCGTCTCCTAGCCCGGGATTATAATGGGGACTGGTAAAGAAGAATGATGTTTTTCCCCTCGAGTAAGATAGGCAGAACGATTTCTCCAACATCGAAGTTCGGTTTTATCTCGATACCCTTTCTAGATGATGCCGAGATAGGTTCACCTCATTGACTTGATCTGAGTTATCCTATAGGAAGCTCTACAATTTACTAGCAGATCGTTTCAGACTGGGTTTTCATTCAGACTTCTCCCGGCCAAGATGAAGCTGAGGCTGTCTGTTCCCGTGTCTCAGGGGAGGGCACAACCGCTATTAACCCAGCCGGCTTAGTGACTGTGACACCCGACGCGCACATTTGTGCTCTCAACCAATGCTGCTGAGACGGCATCACTAGGGAAGTGGAGAAACCCAAATCTCTTTGAGAGATGGAGCGATTTCCGACCTCCTCCAGGAAAAAGACAGGGGCCTTGGATTCAGGAGGGCAGGAGAAAGGACAGCATACACCCCGCCACCCGGAGAAAAAAAAATCATTTTGGATTTGCTCAATCTCCCACCATTTTTTCCTTCACCTAGATGCCACACTATCTTTTCCTTCTAATTTATGACATGCAAGACTAAAGGGACTCCCTATAGATTTCACATTGACATTTCCTTCATGCATTAATCCTCTGAATCCCATTTGCTGTACATTTCTGCTGAATGACATGAAAATGATGATTTTTTTTAGAGGTGAGCCGATTATAATGAGGTGTATATTTTTTCGTCTTCAAGAGAGACTTGAACGAGACAGAGCTGCTTGAGCACAAATATGCATCTTCACCTGGCCCTAGAGAAGGACAGGATGCTCATTAGTAGATCACAAACTACAGCACCAACCTATTGTGAGGAAAATTGTTGAACGCGCTTCCTTATTCAGATGGATACACTAGGAGGGCACTGCATCACTCAAGCCAAGCTTCCCGTCCATCTCTCAACACATTCTGCTCCACCTGCCTAGGCCTAACCTGCCTCACCCAGCCCGCAAAACGGGTCACTGATAGAGTGAATAAGGAAACATCACGATTTTCCACGATAAATAGAGTTGCAGAATAAGAGCAAAGGGTAACTGATGAGCAAAGAGGAGCCAGGATCACTGGAACTTGAGTTGACCTGAGAGCTGAGGGGTTGAGATGTGATTTCAGCCACCACTGTGGGCTTGTCCAGGGACTTCGGGCCAGCTGTTGGGCTTCCCCATCTGCAAGCCAGGGGTGACCTCTAGATGCATTAAGGGCAGGGAATGTAACTGCTAATTCTGTTGGATGGTACTCCTCCAAGCACTTAGTACAATGCTCTGCACATTGTAAGCGCTCAATAAATACCATTGATTAACTGACTGATTGACCATGCCAGCCACTCCTAGCTCGCAGGGGGTTTTGCAGAACACTTGTGTCTTGCTCACTGTAGGGCATAAAGCCAATCAATCAGTGGAATTTATTGCACATTTACATTGTGCAGAGCACTGGGTTAAGTGGTTGGGAAAGTATAACAGAATTGGTAGACATGTTCCCTGCCCCAAAGGAGCATACGGTCCAGAGGGGGAGACAGGCATTAAGATGAATCGCTAATATTCATTCTGAGTACTATGGGGCTGAGAGAGGGGTGGATGTCAAGTGCTTAAAGAGTACAGATCCAAGTGCATTAAAAAAAAAATGATCCAAAGGTAGAGTGGCTTAAAGAGAGAGCCAGCAGTGGACTGTAGGGTTTTCAGAAACAATCTGAAATGTCAAGGAAAAAGCAAGGTAAATAATCATTTGCCTACCACCAGCACGGATACCAAGAAGCCAAAATGCCTCTTATCTTCTTGAGCAGATTCAAAGTCACTTTCCTTTTCCACACTGAGAAAGCAGCATCAGTCAAAGATGGCTGAGTCAAAAGCTGTACCCAGAAGCCTTCTGATCAATCGAACCAGGAAATGAATCCTATCCAAGGATACTGACCACTGTCTAAAGACTTTCTGGACTCCCTCGAAGCAGTTAGGTCATCCATTCTAACACAACTACATGACAGACCTGTCCAGACCATTCATTAATAACTGGGGGGCCAACTCCACAAACAGGGCTCTTAGGCCCTGACTCTTCCATTTTTTCTCCTGCCAGGATATAACAAGAATGTTGACAAATTAATCTTCCTGCCATTTTGGCTCAAGCAGAGTCATAGGCCTATTCATTGTCAGCCTCTTTTCTGTCCAAGAGATCAGTACTTCATGGCTAGGAGGTTTGATTTAAAATCAGTGAGGGCAAATAATGCATGCCAAGCCTCAATGAAGTCCATTAAATTATTCACTGTGAAGGGAGTTAGTCTGTATTATCTGTGCTGTCGTTTGGATAACAGGATATCACTTTTTATTCTCCTTCAAGGTGAAAAAAAAATTAACCATCCAGAGCATTTACTGAGTGCCTATCATGCACAGCATGTACTAGAGGGTATCAATTTTAAGGGAATGCAATATTGTCCTCCAGTCAAATAAGTGCTTCACTTCTCCTTTTTGAAACACCAGTGAGTCTCAGAACCCTGACCAGTTGGCTAGTGGTAATGGGAGAAGCAGTATGGTCTAGTGGATAGAGCATAGGCTTGGGAGTCAGAAGGACCCAGATTCTAATCCCTGCTCCACCACCTGTCTGCTGGGTGGCCTTGGGCAAGACACGTCTCTGTACCTCAGTTACCTCATCTGTAAAATGTGGATTAAGACTGTGAGCCCCTTGTGGACAGGGACTGCTTCCAATTTGATTATTTTACACCAACCCCATTATTTAGTACAGTTCATTCATTCAGTCGTATTTACTGAGCGCTTACTGTGTGCAGAGCAGGCATATAGTAAGCACTTAACAAGTACCATAAGGAATAAAGAAAAAAGAGATCTATTACTTCTAGAAGGTGGGCATAATTGTCCCCATTCTGGAGTAAACACACTCAGAGTGTAATTATGGACATGTGTGATTTTATTTAATGGCATAAGCGCTTACTATGTGCCAGGCACTGTACTAAGCACTGGAGTAGATACAAATTAATCCTGTTGGACCCAGACTATGACCCACATGAAGCTCACAGTCTTAATCCCCATTTTACATATGAGGTGACTGAGGCACAGAGAAGTCAAGTGACTTCCTTAAAGTCACACAGCAGACAAGCAGAGGAGCTGGGATTAGAACCCACATCCTTCTGACTTGCATGCTCTATCCACTAGGCCATCCTCCTTCCCCAACCCTGGCCAATTGGCCGTGGTAATTAATTAAAAAAAAAGGAGGCATTATTCCTAGAGGGTGGGCATAATCCCCATTTCGGAGTAAAGTCACACAGACTCTAATTATGCTCATTTGTAAATAGATACTGAGAGTACTTTTCCAAGTCTAAGAAAAAAACCTTGATGGTGTCTGATGGGCTTTGCGAGCTCAAGCCATCTCTACACACGTTGTGAGGCAGTGTTGCCTAATGGAAAGAGCACAGGATTGCTCAGGAGCACTGAATTCTAGTCCCAGCTCTCCTACAGGACTGTGGGGTAACTTTGGGCAAGTCTCTTAACCTCTCTGGGCCTCTGTTTCCCTCTCTGTAAACTGGAGACACCTGCTCGCCCTTCCCTCTTAGACTGCGTCCCATGTGAGGCAGAGCCTGGGTCCTCCAAGTTGCGGCCGAGGGTGGAGCGATGGTTCTCTGCCCTCAGGCCAAGGTGAAGCCTTTCTTCCCTGCCTCATCAGACCCCTCCTCATCCATCTGCTGACTCTAGGACCTCCCACCAAGCCCCTCTATTACAGGGACCAGACCTGACCTGAGGGGAACAGCTGCTACGTCAAGGGCTCAGAGTCCATTCCAACCAAAGACATGGTGCCCTTCCCACCCCAGAGGGAATCCCTCAGGCTTCACTTGGTCATTTGGGAGCCCATTACTAAGTCTGTGGGCCCATGACCCCCTGGAGTTCCTTCCCAGCATTACTACTGCAAAGACTTTCTGTCCACCCTCTTCCTACACCACGAGGGCTGTCTGCCCACTCTCTTCCTGCACTGCCCATCTCCTCTCCCTCTCCCCCCCCCCAATGGAATTTCTACATTGGAGAGCAAAGTGTAGCACTCTCACAGGTAGAAAGCCAAACCACAAGCAAGGAAACACAGTGATTTTCCCCTCTGACCCACCCTTTCTGCTTTCTACACTGTCAAACCAATGTGATTTGAATTTTGTGGTTGCAGAACCAACAGTCAGAAATGTGGCTGGTGCTTTTTCTTCATGGTTGAAACAAACGAGGGATTTTTCTACTCTGATTGATTCTATTTTCTGCACTGACCGCCAGCCCCAGTGCCATGTCTGTTCTTATGCTTTCCATAAAACCGCCCTGCGCAAATTCTGCCTTCTAGATTCCTCACCCTTAGAAGAGGAGGTTTTCTTCTAACTTCACCCACACCCCCATACTTAAATATCATCAGTTACAACTGTCTTAGATCGGGACACCTATCCTGACGGAGGAACTGCCAAACTAGGAGAAAGCGATGTTGTGATGCTTGAAGGAGGACTTGAGTATTCTTAGCCTTGAAGAGGTTCATTCTTAGTTCTGGGTTCTGACAGCAACAATGATCCCTAACCAACAGTGATATGTACCACTGACCACTGCCCTTTCAAAGGAAATGTTACCGAGGAGTTTTACTGAGATTGATTTGACCTTGTAAAAGCTCTCCCTCTCTCTCTCCCCGCCCCCCCAATAATAATAATAATAATAATAATGGAATTTGTGATGCACTTACTATGTGCCAAGCTCTCTATACTAAGTGCTGGGGTAGATAATCGAGCCAGAAGTCCCTGTCCCTCATTGGGCTCACAGTCTAAGTAGGAAGGAGAACAGATATTTGATCCCCATTTTACAGAAGAGGAAACTGAGGCACAGAGAAGTTAAGTACTTGCCCAAGGTCACACAGCAGGTAACTGGCAGAGCTGGCATTAGAACCCAGGTCCTCTGATTCCCAGTGCTGTGCTCTTTCCACCAGACCACGCTGCTTTCTCTTTCACATTCTCTCTCTCTCCCTCCTCCTTCCAGCCTCTCCTTTCCCTCTCCCTCCCTCCTTCCAGCCTCTCCTTTCCCCCTCCCTCCTCTCTCCATCTCTTTTCACCTCTCTTCACTCTCCATCCCTCCTTTTAACCCCCCCCTTTCCTTCTCCTCCTTCTCCTCCTTCTCCTCCCCTCCCTCCTCTCTCCATCTCTTTTCACCTCTCTTCACTCTCCATCCCTCCTTTTAACCCCCCCTTTCCTTCTCCTCCTTCTCCTCCCCTCCTTCCTAGCCTCCTCAACCCCCAGCTCCACCCAACCCTACTATCCAGTCATCTAATCTAAGTGCACTGCTACATGAACCCAAGAGTAGACTGCATGCTCCTGACTACAACAGATGATGAAGTGTACGCCTGATCTGTGCTATGGAATTCTGTGCAGCAGCTAAGCTCGGGCCCTGTGAGATTTCTCCTTCATCCTGTTTGCCTGGCCCCAGAGAAGCTTCAGGACTCATAACTTTTCCCTATGCTCTGGCCCAATCCAGTCCCCCTGCCTCTCTGACTCCCTTCCGCTAGCCCTTTCATCAGCATCCCTGCCCACTTCAGCTCCTACAGGATCAGTGTTAAAACACTCAGGTGGAGTTCTTCTGAAACTGATGGCTACCATTTGTGTCAGCATCTGGTGAGCAAAATAGGCGGGTTTTACGTGTCGGCTAAAAAACATCCTACTCCTCTTTCTGCTCCTCTTCTGGTTCTAAACAGCAGGTGCCCACCAGCCTGGGCTGCCTGCAGCAATCTCATGAACATGGTAAATATTTAAGCATCAGGCTGGCAAAAATGATGGGAACGTATGATTCCTTGGTGGTTTGTATTCACGCTAAATTGTTCTTTTCTGTTGAGAATCTACAATGTGCCATTTGGCACCGTTTCCACCTCCTGCTCTGGAGGGGTGGTCACTGTTGTGAGGCTGTGGAGCTGGGTGTCTTACAACCTTTGAAAATCTCCCAACCCTTAATTCTGCATACAGTGGGAATTCCATACAATTACTATTTGCCTAGCTGAGAATGGGATTTGTGGACAGCCAGTGCACAGGTAGCAGAAGGACCTCGGTTCTAATCCCAGCTCTTGTGACGTGCATGCTGTGTGACTTTGAGCAAATCACTTCACTTCTCTGTGTCTCAGTTACCTCAACTGTAAAATGGGGATTAGGACTGTGAGCCCCATGTGGGACAGGGACTGTGTCCAACCTGATTAGCTTGTATCTACCCCAGTATATAGTACAGTGTCTGACACATAGTAAGTGGTTAACAAATACAATAAAAAATTAAAAGATAAATAGCACAAAACTAGCCTGATTCAAATTGGTACTAGCCCATAACAAGTGGGCATGAGCCAACCTGCAAGATTGGCTTAACTGCTTTTCATCTGGCTTTCAGGGAGGAGGGGGTTAGCTGTTACACTCATGTATGTCTGGGTAATCATTTAAAGCAAAATGAGAAAATCTATTTAGCTCATCTAAAGATCCTAATGAGGAACAGTAGCAAATGTCCATTTGGCTCACAAGGCTCTGAGCTCTGGTTCTTGTTTTTCATCCTCAGGCAGTTCTCTCTACTGCATTTAATGATCCTGGGGAAAGAATGGGTGGACTACCACCCACCCACACCCGCCCTCTGCCTCCCACTACCCTGACCTCTGGGCTTTTCCTACTAATTCAACTCACCCAGTTAGGAAATATCAATAACTTCCCCAAAGTGGGCCACAGTTTAGAGAATTACCGGCTGTCAGCACCTAAGGAATAAAATGGAATGGCCCCAGGGGCTGAAATAGAAAAAACGACAGAGAGGAATCCCCTGGCATACCAGCTTTACTGCTTCAGGCTCGGAGGTCATGGGCCCCGTGCACCCAAGAGGAATAATAGGAACCCTAGGATGAAATATTGGTCAAAGGGGTAAGTGGGAGAGAGAAGTGTAACAAGGACAAGCAGGTTTCTGAAACCCTCGAGTGCAGAAGTCTACAACTCAAAGGCTGCTCTTTCAACTCTTGCATGTTCGTAATCAAAGCCAGATGTCAAAGTAAGGCTGCCATCGAGTATTTCACATAGGAAAACCCAATCTCCACGAGCATCTCTTTTGCCTCTTGCTCTTCATGTCTGGAAATATGTATTTTTCCAAAATGTCACCGGTGCTCTTATCATGCAAATGTCTTCCGACTTAAAGAGACCAAAATTTGAACGACAGCAGTTCATCTTCAAGCACTCTTTCGAAGACCACTTACTAAGATACGAGTTTAGCAGGACCCAGAACACGTGGGATATTTGACGGGAAATTCTGAACCCAGCCACACTGCAATAGAAATGGACACCCGGAAAGATGAACAGACTTTCCCCTGTCGCTCAAATGAGTCAAAGGTAGAGCCAGAAGCCCAAATCCGAGCTTCAGAGGCACCAACCAATTCATCACGGGTTCAGATTCGGTCAAAAAATGGTGGGAGGGGAAGGGGAGTGAAGGTGGAGGGTGAGGTTCAATGAGAGTGTTAGCCAAACTGACAAAATTTATTGCTCGAGTTCAAACTTAGGCAGTTTCAGAATGAATTGGATTAAATCTGCTGAAGTTTCATCTTGAGTCTTTGAATTTGAACAGATCCCAGACTCAAAGCAAAACTCAGTGGTCACAAAACCATGCAAATCAAACATATCAAATAACTTCACTGAGACTCATGGGAACCGAAACCGACAACTCTACTAATGACTGGCTGGGTGACCACTTGAGCTACAGATGAAAGTACGCGAAGTTCCAAAAGGCCCAGTTCAAACGGGCCCGTTTACCACAACGGGTCTTTAAACGGGACCTGTTTTTGATGGGGCCCGTTGTGCCAATCCCTCCTTAAAGCTCAAAAATGACACTCAAGCAGAGCTGTAAGGAGCAAACAACACCGGCAGCTAGACTGACGACCCTTTGTTTGCTGACTGCAGACAAAGTCCTTCCCTTCTGTTTCCTCGGAATCACACTCCTTTAATAATAATAGTAATAGTATTTGTTAAGTACTTACTATGTGCAAAGCACTGTTCTAAGCACTGGGGGAAATACAAGGTGATCAGGTTGTTCCACATGGGGCTCACAGTCTTAATCCCCATTTTACAGATGAGGTAACTGAGGCACTGAGAAGTTAAGTGACTTGCCCAAAGTCACAAAGCTGACAATTGGTGGAGCCGGGATTAGAACCCATGACCTCTGACCTCTGACTCCCAAGCCCGTGCTCTTTCCACTGAGCCATGCTGCTTCTCTGCTTCTTTATTTTTTTTTAATACTTTTTTGGGTGGTACCTACAACTCCCTCGATTCAGGCTGAATCATTACTCAGTCCCGGCCCCTAATGCTGTCTCGGTACAATCTTGACTTCAGTCCTCTCAGTAGCAACTCGTTAGCACTTTAGATCCGTAGTTGCTCCCTACCCTCCCGCCCACAATCCTTCGGGCTAAGACAATGAGACAGCAGGAGAGGTCTGCTCCCAAGTCCTGCTAGCACAATCTATTTAACAAATACAAAAGTTTCCTGAGGAGTGCTAGCTCCACTCCAGTCCCTCTGCGTAGCAACGCAGCGGCTCCCACACAATAGAAACCTTGCAGTCTCACGGGCCCCTGGTGAAAACGTTGTCAGATGGCACCCGCGCATTCTCAGCCCACTCACTCTGGATCTCCTCTTCACGGGAGAGACCACAGCTGCCGGTCTGAGGCAGAGAGGAGGGGCTGCATTAGCTAATATGCTTTCTTCACAGCAGAGGAATCCCCACCTCACACAGATTTTCCTCCCTTCACCTTTCACCCGGTGGACTTGTAAACCCGGATTCTATGCCATCACCCCCAGACCGGGAGGGAGCCGGGGTGGACTGGAGCCCAGGAAAAGTAAATGGACGTTATCGCTTATGGAGAAACGATCCAACCTGAACCTGGCTGATTTCTAACCCATGGCACCTTCTTTCTCTCCCCAGCAGCTTCTTTGCAGATTTAAAGCCCAAGTCCGATTTACTGAACGGGTTTCCCACCATAGAAGGTGCCAGTGATGCCAAGCTTTGGGGTGATGTGATTCGGTGTAATCACAGAGCAGTCGTGCCCAGGAAGTTTAGGGGAGGAAGAGGAGAGCAATACAGGAAATATATGATTGCCAAAAGATGAAAAATGGACTCGATTCCCAGGGCAGGGTTTCTGGCCTTCTTCCAGGGGAAGACATTAGCAACCAAAATCAGGGTGGCGCATCTAGCCGTTACAATGACTCATTCCCCTGAAAAGTAGCCACCCAAACAGCTGGCAGACTGCCCTGCTGGACACCATCTTAGGGCTCTCACGAGTGCATGTAAGCATTTGGCACAATCACCTTCATCTTGTGGGCATGAGTGACTACTTAGGCTGCAGATAATTGAACATGATGATTCGGGGGCATTCTCATGTTGATAAGATAATGATTTCCTAATAGGAATGGAATCAGAATCCTCTTCGCCTGACTTTCGATCCTGCCAGCACTACTGAAAAACAGTAGTTGATACGTTAGATAGCCAGGAAATGGAAGTGCAGAAGGAAAGAGAGATTACAGATTGCTCTGTGAATTTACTAAAGCACATTGTGATCTTAGCTCTTTCTTGAGGATATCTGATTTCCCAGGGAAAAAACTGTAGAATGGGAGACAAAGAGGGATCCGCACCCAATGTGCATGCATTCTTTTTTTCTCACACGCATGTAACCAAAGACGACAGAGAGGGATCACCTAAAAAGTACCGACTGACACAGCAGTAAAATGGCGATGGATGGGAAAATACACAAGGGGGAAAACATCAGGCTCCATGCAACAAATACATTCTGGCTTGTTTTCATTTTAATTCCATGTGGATCTTCTGTTTGTTAAAGAAAATCACCCAATTTCAATGCCGCCTCAATATTTTAATCTCAAAGAGAGCCGAGACTGGGTCCTTGGGACTAATGCGACCTAGTGGAAAAAGCCATCAGAGGACAGAGTTCTAATTCCGGCTCTGCCACTGGCCTGTTGTGTGACCTGGGGCACACTTAACTTCTTTGTTCCTCAGTTTTCTCAACTGGAAAATGGGGATTCAATCATGTTTTGTTTTGTTGTCTGTCTCCCCCTTCTAGACTGTGAGCCCGTTGTGGGGTAGGGACCATCTCTATATGTTGCCGACTTGTACTTCCCAAGTGCTTAGTACAGTGCTCTGCACTCAGTAAGTGCTCAATGAATATGATTGAATGAATGAATGAATCGTTGTTTTCCCTCCTTCTTAGACTTTGAGCCTCATGTGGGATAGGGTCCATGTCTGACATGATTAACTTGTATCTACACCAAGTGCTTACTTAGAACAGTATGTGACACTTGGAGAGTTTAACAAGTGCCATAATCATTATTATTATTACTACTATTAACTAACCTTATGTAGAGAACCACCACTGAATCTGTATTCTGCCCAAAGCAGCATCATGCCTAGAGAAGCATGCAGCCATGCTTAGACTGTGAGCCTCATGTGGGACAAGCACTGTATCTACCCTGGTGCCTAACACACTGCTTGACACCTAGAAAGCCCATAATAGATCCCACCATTATCATCATTACCATAGCAGTGAAATTGTATAATTAAATAGCATTCCACCTGGCCATGGGCGATCTAGATGAGGTAGTCAATTCCAAACCAGGGGGCTTTCCCAGAACTTTTCTGCTCTGTGCCCTTATTATTATCTTTCCCTCTGTTTCATTTCATCTGGTCCTTCATAAATTTGACAGTGTGGATTTGCCCGATGAAGGTTTGGCTGGAATCACTTTGGTCATTCTAGACTAGACTAGAATTCCTGGGTTCTACTCCCAGCTCCGCCACTAGCCTGCTGAGTGACCTTGGGGAAATCACTTAACTTCTCTGTACTTCAGTTACCTCATCTGTAAAATGGGGATTAAGATTGCGAGTCGCATGTGGAACAGGGACTGTGTCTAACCTGATTAGCTTATATCTACCCCAGTGTTTGACACGTAGTAAGCGCTTAACAAATACCATTATTTTTATTACTGCCGGGGATGGGAATCAGTTCAGGAGTACATCCTCTCAATGGCAAAGCCCCTAATTGGGGGCTCTGGCTTCTCCAGAGCATTTGCTTGGCCTCTCACCGTTCTTGAAATCCTCGGGGTGCTGACTAGGTCAGCTCATTACTTCCTCACACCCACAACACAACATTGCTGGGGAGGAAGGGTACTCCTTTCGCCCACATCCTCCCTCTCTTAAGTCAAGACGGCTGCCTGGCCAAGGCTTCACATGGCAGAGGGTGCCCCTGGCTCCAATCCCCACCCACAAAATAGTCACCTCTGCCCCGGTGGATCTGGAGGTTGTTTCAGAACCCATGAGAAGGATGACTGGTGGAAGAAGAGACAACCCTCAGGTACATAGTCTACCCCAACCTAAGACCACAGACCTCAACAAAACCCATTACCACTAACAGTAAAGCTTGTTTGTACACTGTGTCAGGAAGTTGTGGAATTTCTTTCTCTGAAGGCCTCTAAAAATAGAAGAGATAAGCATTTAGAATGGTAATGGAGGGTCCTATGATAGAGGCAGGGAGAAGGACAGTGTCTCTTTCAAGTTCCCTTCCATCCTGGAGATTCTATCGATTCAATGGAACGTTCCATTCAATAGCTGGGCCTTCAAAATGAACCCAAATGGCAGTATCATCATGGGAAATGAATGCCAAAGGAAAATAATTTCATAGACGATCTCCTAAAGGTTGTTGCGATATTTCTCACATTAGTCATTCGCCTTTAGGAGGGTTTGAATCTAGCAGTAATAACTGAAGTATGGGTTAAGTGCTTACAATGTGCCAAGCACTGCATTAGGTGCTGGGGTAGACATGGTCTTTGTCACAGGACCTGGGTTCTAATACTAACCTTGCCTGCTGCATGACCATGTGCAAGTCACTTAACTTCTATAGGTCTCAGTTTCCTCCTCTGTAAAATGGGGATCAGTACCTGTTCTCCCTCCTTAGACTTCAAGCCCAGGTGGGACAGGGACTACATCCAATCTGCACAGGATAATAATAATAATAATAGTATTGGTATTTGTTTAATGCTTATTATGTGCCAGGCACTATGCTAAGAGCTGGGGTGGATCCAAACAAACCAGGTTGGACATAGCCCCACATGGGGCTCACAGTCTCAATCCCCATTATATAGATGATGTAACTGAGGCACAGAAGAGTGAAGTGACTCGTCACTCTTTTGAGGAGGGGAGTGACGTGCCCAGAGCATTTCTGTACAAAGATAATTCGGGCAGAAGAGTGAAGTATAGACTGAAGCGGGGAGAGACAGGAGGATGGGAGATCAGAGAAGAGGCTGATCCAGTAATTCAGTCGGGATAGGATGAGAGATTGAACCAGCAAGGTAGCGGTTTGGATGGACAGGAAAGGCGGATCTTGGCGATGTTGTGGAGGTCTGGCAGACCACAGCTCTCCCCACCTCCTTCATTTGAAATCACATCTCCTCCAGGAGACCTTCCCCAGTTGATTTCTAATCTCTCTTGACTGCCAATTCAGCACTTCTGAACCACCTAAATGCTTGTGTATTCACAACTTATTCACAGAACTTACGTAGGGACCTTACATGCCCTAGTACTTAAGTAGTAACTCATGCACATACGTTTTCCTTCTTCCTCTATTACTTAAGCAGTAACTCATGCACATACATTTTCCTTCTTCCTCGGATCACTAACTGATCTTAGTGTCTGTCTTCTCCACTTGATTGTCAGCCCCTTGAGGGCAGAGATCGAGGCTACTGATTCTAGGGTCCTCTCCCAAGCATTAATTGTAGTGCTCTGTCCTCAGCAGGGATACAATAAGGAACAATTCAGTGATTCACTTGACTGTCCCCAGAAAGAGTTGAAGGGTTTGACCTTGAAGTAACTTACAAATTTTTCCATTTTACTCACCCACTGTCAAATACACAATAATAGCGAGCATCAGCAATGGGAACTGAGAAAAGGTGTAAGCGTCCACAGGGAAATATGATTATCTGATTTTGTTTGCTGCAAGGGACCAGAGCAGACATGCCTATAGTACGACAAACTGGAATCACTGAATGCATCCTTGAGCCTTGTTTAAATATACGGTCTAATCTTCTAATTCTCTGAAGCTGGCCCTTGGTACTTTAATTTGCTACATTATAAAATGTTCTTTTGGCTTATTGTTTTTAGACCCAATTATACAACATATGTCCACTGAGAGAAGTTTATGCTGTTTATATGCATACAGAGATACCTCATTAAATATTTACCCCTTATATAGGATCTATAGTCTCCCCAAAGAGAACAGAACAATCTTAAATATCCTAAACCAAGGAAGATAATGATGCAAGATGCTTCCAAAGGTTCACACTTCTTATTTTAATCTCCAGAAGCATTAAGGGGGTAAGGAGAGAAGGTGAAAGGACCAGATAGAAACAAATACAAAGTAGAAAGAGCTAAAATACAGGCTGTGTTGGCAGTCTGATTTGATCTTTTGTCTCTGGAACATGAAGGAGAGACTTTCTTCAAGCAATCTCTTCTGAGCTGCACGCTTCACACCACCTCCATCGAAGTGTTTGGATATAATCAATCAATGGTATTTATTGAGTGCCTACTATGTGCAGATCACTGTATTAAGCGCTCAGGAGAGTACAACACAATTAGCAGACACGTTCCCTGCCCTTAAGGAGCTTACAGTCTACAAGGTTATGAGATTGGACACAGCCCCTGTCCCACACCAGGTACACCATCTAATCTATCCTCATTTTGCAAACGAGGAAACTGAGGCCCAGAGAGGTTACATGACTTGTCCACAGCATACAGCACACTAGGGGCAGAGCCAGGACTACAGAATGGACCTCCTAACTTCCAGGCCTGTGCGCTTCCCACTCCAAATCAATGACAGCCGAAGGTCAAAGGTTGACTGCAGTTTCTAGAATATCCCCCAAACAATCCATTTGAACACATGCAGTGGAAATGTGTATAGTTGCGCAAATGCATGAGGCGCCAGTTAAGGCATAACTACGACAATACAAGTTCCCCTTCATGCAGGGTTCTTAAGAATGTGATCCTTGCATTATAAGAGAACCGACTATACTTAAGTGTACAATTTAATTAAGGTATTTACAAAGTACTTATTATAGGCTAAGAGCTGGAGTATACATATGATAATCAAGCCAGATGCAGTCCCTGTTGCCATACAGGTCTCCCGATCTAAGAAGCAGAGAAAACAGGTATTGAATCCCCATTTTACAGATGATGAGACTAAGGCCCGGGGAGTTTATGTGACCTGTCCAAATTTACACACCAAGTTAATGGCAGAGCTGGGACCAGAATGCTGGTCTTTTTCCAGGAGACTGCACTGCTTCCTTTAGAACTCCTCTAAGACCTAAAGCTCAACGCTTAAGGCATAAATTACAGTATTGATGCAAGAGAGAGAAGATAAATCAGTCAGCCAATGGCATTTGAAGGCTTACTGTGTGCAAAGCACTGTACTGAGCCTTTAGGAGAGTACAACAGAGTTGGCAGACATATTCCCTGCCCACCAGGAGCTTACAATCTAGAGGGGAAACAGTCTTTAAAATAAATGATGGTTACGTACATAAGTGCTGTGGGGCTGAGGGTGGGGTGAATATCAAGTCCTTAAATCAATCATTTTTTCAATCAATCAATCGATCATATTTATTGAACACTTACTGGGTGCCCATGGGAGAGTACAATACAACAGAGTTTGTAGGCACATTCCACAGGAGTTTACAGTTGAGAGGGGGAGACAGACGTTAATATAAACAAATTAGAGCTATGTACATAAAAGAGCTGTGGGGCTGAGGGTGGGGTGGATATCATGGCCTTTAAGGGTGCAAATCCAAGGGTACGGGCAAAGCAGAGGGGAGAGGGAGTTGGTGAAAAGAGGCCTTAATCAGGGAAGATTTCTAAGCCCTAAAAGCTTCTTAGACCGTACCCAGATAATCCAGGGCTCCCATAAAACCACCTTTCCATGTACTCAGTGGGGAAGGGTACTTTGCCATGAATCAATTTCCTCAAGCACAGAAAGCGATCCCCGTACGAAAGCATCATCTTCACGTCTAAACAGCTATCTATGCCATATATAGAATACATTACTTTGAATTAACAAGATGGTAATAAAATCGTACTTTTTAGGTAGCTGAGCCTCTCTGTCCAACTGTTTTCCACCACATGGGCCCCGCGATCGGTGTTTCCATGTTTACATTAGCATTTCTTCTCCAGAGCCGAGTGAGAGGAAATAGACATTAGCCTGACCTTTCCCTGTGAAGTTAAACCCATCTGACATCCTTATCTCTTTCCTGCTTTGCTCTACCCAGTTAGCAGTCTTAATCGGGTCCATGAAAATAAAGCACTAAGTCAAAGACCACTAAATAAAATAGTTTCTCATTGGAAATAAAGCAAAGTGTAAGAAAGCATTCCCAAAATCCAAACTAAAACTATATAAATATAAAATGACCTGATAAAAACACACAATAAATACATTTACGCAGTAGTAGCAGTATTTATTGAGTGCCACCTGGTACAGTGTTCTATATTCATCCCTTGGGAGATAGAAGATAATGTGGCGACATGATCCTTGCCCACAAGAAGCTTACCCACTAGAGAGGGAAGACAGATAAAAAAGCATTTACTAATAGTAATGGTGGTATTTGCTAAGCGTTTTCCACATACCAAGCACTGTACTAAGTGCTGGGGTAGGTACAATGTAATCAATTCGGAAGTGGTCCTTATTCCACATGGGGCTCAGATCTGAAATAGGAAAGTAAGTACTGAATCCCCATTTAACAGATGAGGGAACCGAGGCACCAAGGAATTAAGTGACTTGTCTGAGGTCACACAGTTTGCAAGTGGCAGAGCCAGGATTAGAATCCATGTCTCTCTAGTACATTGTGAGCCCCCTGAAGGACAGAGGTCGGTGTCCAATACCCACCTTTGCACTCTTTCCCAATAGTTAGTGCAGAGCTGTGCGCACAGTAAGCGTTAAATAAACATTACTACGATGACTATTACTTTGTCTCCCAGGCCCTTACTCTTTCCACTGGACCACACTGATTCTCCTAATAGAGTAATCAAAATAAAAAACTGAATGTACGAACAATGTAAATATGTGCCAATAATGAAAGATTTAATATTAAGTTTTGTGTGTGTATATATATATATACATGTAAACACCATACTTTATTTTCCAAATATTATCTGTCAAATCCTATTTAGCAAAAAAGCATCTTATACTGATATACTAGAGATGTCATTATCTATGCTAAATTGAAATAGGCTGTGATTACTGTATTAAGGCCATTCAAAGTACTTCAAAAGGAGGGAAGGGCTAAAGCCAATGAAAACTCAGCAGCACACTCTCCAAGTGAGACTGCACTTAAATGTCGGCATTGAACTTCAATCTCACTTTCAGAAAAGAGAACTAGCTGGAGAGTGTTATAACCTCTGATAGGGTTTCCTTTGTGAAAAGTACTTTTGGCCTTCAAGTACCTGGTTTGGGTTCAAATTCACTGAAACTGAATACAACGCATATGTACTGTCATGAAGAGAAATGATTAAAGAGCATGTGAGCGACCACCCCGGCTAAGTGAGCTTCTTCTCCAGAGCTGAACAGAAGGGGCTGCCTGGTTTCTCCCTCCCTCTGGGGAAAGGGTCCAAACAAGCAGAGTCAGGAGAAAAGGAGATTCCCATTTACATCTGGTGAGCAGCAATTCTATGATGGCCCCTCCCATCCTTTGTCTTCTCCAGTAATACTACTAATGAGAATGATTATGGTTTTCATTGTGCACTTACTATGTGCCAGTATGGTACTAGGTTCTGGGGTACATGATAATCAGATTGTCCCAGTCCCTGTCCCAAGTGGGGCTCACAGTCCCAAACCCAAGTGTCCCCTCTAGTCCATCTACCTTAGTATGGGAACTGCCCCATCCCCTTCGCTATCTTGGTTGCACTTTCCTGTATCTCTGCCAGCTCCAGTGTGTCCTTCCTAATGTCCAGCAACCAGAATTGCTCCCATTCTCCCATTCTTCTTACCATTGGCTTTAAAGCACTCAATCACCTTGCCCCTTCTGACCTTTTACCTCTTTGATTTCCTACTACAGCCCAGCCCACACACTTCACTCCTCTGTCAACCTACCCACTGTACCGCCAACTTGTCTATCTTGCAGCTGCCCTCTCGTCCACACCCTGCCTCTGGCCTGGAACACCCTCTCTCTTCAGATCTAATGGATGATCACTTTTCCCACCTTCAAAGTCTCATGAAAAGCACATCTCCTACAAGAGGCCTTCCCTCATTTTCTCTTCTCCCTCTGACCTCTGTGTCTCCCTTGCACTTGGATTAACATCCTTTATTAACCTCTCCCTCAGCAAATCAGCATTTATGTACATATCCGTAATTTACTTATTTAGAGTAATGCATGTCTTCCCCCTCTAGACTGTAAGCTCACTGTGGGCAGGGACCATGTCTACCAACTCTGTTATATTGTATTCTCCAAAGCACTTAGTACAGTGCTCTGTACATAGCAAGCACTCAATGAATACTATTATGTGGACACACCTCAGTTTTATGAAGGTGCTCAACTTCACTCTGTTTGGTTCTTTCTTGATGATGCCCAATATTTTGTTGGCCTTTTTGAATCCCACCTCACATTGGACCAATACTTTGTGAACACCCAACTCTCCCAAAAATAGGGGGGCTCATTATTGCACATTAAGAAACTATACTTATACTGTAACACTCACCTGCTCTGACTCTGTAACCTGGTGTTTGTATCATCTCTTCTGACACCTCAGTGTGTTGAATCCAACAAACTCATCCTGTCAGAAGCTTGTGCTGTAATTCCCCAATGGCACCCTAGCCAAAACTCGTAGTGAAAACCCATGCTAAAGTAGACATGAATGTAGTTCTGGTAGAATTCGATAGTATTAGGCTCCAGACCAAACTAAAGGGCTACAGAATTGTGGTGTTGGCCAAAATTTTCCAAGATTGTGAGACCTAGGCACATCTAAAAACATAGGTGTCCACACCCCACCTATGTACATAGTTTTAAACTGCTGTAATTTATAATGGCAGTAACAACAATAACTCTGGAATTTTCCAAGTACTTATTATGTATCAAATACCATATAAAGTGCTGGGGTAGTTGCAAGATAATCAGGTCAGGCACAGTCATCTCTCAAAGGGCTCACATTCTATAGGGGGAGGGAGAACACATATATAATCCCCCATTTTACAGATAAGGAAACTGAAGCACAGAGAAGCTAAGGTGACTTGGCCTAGGTCACACAGCAGGCAAACTGGGGAGCCAAAATTAGAAGCCCGCTCCCCTCTGACTCGCAGGCCCCTGCTCTTTCCCCAATGACACACTACTTCTCTTAATAATAGAGAAATCAGAATAGAGTCTACCTCTCTAGATGGTTAGCTCCTTGAAGACAAGGATCATGCATACTAACTCCTTTGCACTCCTCAAGCACTTAATACAGTGCCATGCATAGAGTTAAGTGTTCAATAAATACTAATGACGGATCAACTGACTGTGTCATACCCAAATCTCCCTACAACAACACATGTTCCAGAGAGCTGTTTTTTGCGGTCTGGTTTTGCCGAGTCTGCTTTTTTGCAGAACCCCCAACTCACGAACCCTGAACGGAGCCTCTGTTCCAGTCTGGCTTCTTTACAGAGCGCTGCCCTCTTGGAAATAAATACCCAGAGATGCCCAGAGAGTTCCATCTACTCTGAATTCAACCAGAAAGAGGGATGGAAGCGAGCCACTTGATTCTCTCCTCATTGGTAAGTTAAGCTTGCTTTAGGCAGAGGTAAAACAGAGTCATTAGCCTGGCATCCTGATCGAAGCCCTAGTGGACTTCTTTCTTCCCCCAGCTTCTGATCTGCTTAGGTGAGAAGGCTTTTCTCCCCACAATCCTCCCCAGAAACTTCTCTCCATGGGGTTGCCATGCATTCTGTGCATGCACAGTCTGACCTCCGAAGGCTGGCTGCGTAGCAGGCTGGAGGAAACCTCCGGAATGTCCCCAGAAGACCAGCCGCACTATAGAGATGTAATGCAACGGATGCTTCTCTGGCAAGAATGCTCAAGGGGCTAAGTCAGGCCTCTCCTAGGAAATTTATCGGTCCACTCCAAGCAATTTCTTCTGTTGATCTTCAGGATTACCACAGAAACAGCCCAGGCTCTTGGCTGATTTAGCCCAGAACCTCATCCCCTATTGGTGCACTACTTTACAATCTCTGAAAAGCAAAGGTTTCTTTCTCTGCCTGGCTTAAAGTGGAATACGAGAACTTAGCATGAAATAAGCAGATATAAGAATGAGAAGATTTAGGGATTATAATTGATTCTCATAGGCTCAGCCCAGGAGATCCTCATGAAGTGATTTTGAGCTTCCTCTTGCTCTACCTCATCACTTACCCCATCATCATTCCTGATTGGAGGCTGGGGGTTGGGGAGGAGGTTTGACAGTGAGGATTTGCGGGGGAATGGAGTGGAGGGCTGAGAAAGTTTTATTTCCTCATGTTGATTTATGTTTGACAGATGAAACGATCTTAAAACTAGCTTGAGGGCAGGCCCCAGGGAACTATAGGTCACTAACTAGTTCGAAGGGATCACTGCTGCTGAGTCTCTCTGTCCAAACCATCTGGATAGAGAGGGCCCAAAAGTTCATCCAAGCTGGCCTAAATTGGAGTCTGCCAGGCATGTCAGTGGATTCTAGGGCCTGGAGCTCCTTCCTCTACAGGCAAAGTCTTCTAAAACCCTATTGATCAGCCTCAATAAGTGAAATGGGATCCTAGGCATTGTTTTGTTTTGTTTTTTAGTAGTATTTTTTAAGTGCTTACTATACAACGGGCACTGTATTAAGTGCTGGGGTAGATACAAGCTAATCAGGCTGGATAGAGTCCATGTCCCACAGGGGGCCCCCAATCTTAATCCTCATTTCACAGATGAGGTAACTGAGGCACAGAGAGGTGAAGTGACTTGCTCAAGGTCACACAACAGACCAGTGGCAGAGCCACGTCCTTCAAAATCCAGTCACAATAGCTACTTGCCCAACTCCACAATTTGAAAGGATTCAAAAAACCGATGAATCACTGGGCCACCTTTCCTGGTGGGTCTAAGAAAATAATGGTAATTACAGTATGTATTATGCATTCACTATGCTAGGATAGATTCAAGGGACTCAGATCGGATACAGTCCCTGTCTCACACAGGGCCCCCAAGCTAAGAGCAGATATCTTATTCCCATTTTACAGAGGAGGAAACTGAGGCCCAGAGAGGTCAAGTGACTTGTCCTAAGTCACCCCACGGGATGATGGCAGAGCAGAAACTAGAATTGGGTCTCTTGACTCCCAACTCCATGCTCTTTCCACAGGAACACTTGGCCCCGCTAAGTTGGAGAAAACCAGGTGGGCAAAATGAGCTCCTTCCCACCCTCTAGGGAGGAAGAGACAGAGAGAGAAAGAGAAAGACAGAGAGCTAGAGAGAGAGAAAAAGAGAGAGATAGAGTGTGTGTGTGTGTCTGTGTGTGTCTGTCTTCGTCAATCAATCAGTATATATTACTGAAGCTTAATGTGTGCAAAGCACTATATGTAGCAGTTGGGAGAGAACAATACAATAGAGTTAATAAATAATAATACTAATAATAATGATTATATTTGTTGAGTGCTTACTGTGTGCCAAGCACTGTTCTAAGCACTGGGGTAGATACAAGGTAATCAGGTTGCCCCACATGGGGCTCACAGTCTTAATCCACATTTTACAGATGAGATAACAGGCACAGAGAAGTTAAGTGGCTTGCCCAAGGTCACCCAGCAGACAATTGGTGGATCCGGGATTAGAACCCACACCCTCTGACTCCCAAGCCCATGCTCTTTCCACTAAGCCAGGTTGCTTCTCAGTTGGCATACAGGATTCCTGCCCTCAAGGAGCTTACAGTCCAGCCTGCCTCCAGGTGTAGATTCTTCCTTCCCAATGCTGCAGCAGCAACAGAGCTGGGAGGGCAGGGAGAGGGCCTTACTAAAACAAGGATGCTAAGGTTAGCAAACCCAGGCCAGCCAGGAATTTTGTTCAGTAGTCAGGCTTATGACATTTGGGCTGAAAAGAGTACAGCCCAGGGCTTCCAACTGCAATGCTGGGCTTCCTGGCCTGAATTAACTGAGTCCAAATTCAATCATAAGTGTAATTTAATTGTTCCAAGAAATGTTTTCTCTCCAGGATTCATAATTTTGCACAGAACTGGGAACCCCCACCCTATAGGGTCACAGTTGGGTGCAAAGTGACATGAAAACAGATCACCTCCCACAGAATCCACAAATATAGACGGCAAATGAATTAACATGTGCCTGCCCATGGGAAAAAAAAAAACACTCAAACTAATAACAATAATAATAATAATGACTGTATTTGTTAAGCGCATACTATGTGCCAAACACTCTATGAATTCCTGGGGCAGATCAGGGCAGATCCGATCCCTGTCTCACATGGGGCTCCAAGTCTAAATAGGAGGGAGAAAAGATATTAAACCCTCATTTTATCAATCAATCAATCAGTCGTATTTATTGAGCGCTTACTATGTGCAGAGCACTGTACTAAGCGCTTGGGAAACACAAATTGGCAACATATAGAGACAGTCCCTACCCAACAGTGGGCTCACAGTCTAAAAGGGGGAGACAGAGAACAAAACCAAACATACTAACAAAATAAAATGAATAGAATAGATATGAGAAAACTGAGCCCAGAGAAGCGAAGTGATTTTCTCAGGATCACACAGCAGGCAAGTGACTGAGTCAGAATTAGAACCCAGGCCCTCTGACTCCCAGGCCCGTGCTCTTTCCACTAGGCCACACTGCTTCCCAGAGCAATTGACTCGTTGTGACAAACTGCTAGCACCAAATTAACAGGAGAAGCCCGTGATCTTACGGGAGAAGGTTGAAAATTTCTGGGCTTCAAAAATGGCTCTGTTTGTGGAGAGCTGCTCAAATCAAACCCCAAAGAGTTAAGCCGAGTGTTTGCTGTAAGCACCTTTTCTAAGTCTCACGTACATTCGGCATCATTGTGTGACGATAATAGTACCCTTATTACAAGGGAGCACAGCACCAAACACATTAGTGCCAGTATAATGTCACCTGTAGTGAATTCAGCTCATGGGATAATATAGTCTTTGTTACAGCTGAGAACTCCATATTCATTAGCAGAATCACAGTATCGCTGGTTCTGTTATCCAACACTGTCACAGAAAAAGACTGCTATTATGGCTCCTCTCCCAGAGCCAAGCAATATCCAAACTTCCCCGAACAAATGTTTATTCAGTAACAAAGAATGGAGAATTCCTGTATTTTTAAAACTGCTCCTGGTAAGATTAAATAAACAAGATCGGCAATGCCCCATGCCTAAAATTTCAATGTATAACGTAACAAGGAGACACTGCTTAAAGGGAACACTCTTAAAACAGTAGTATTGCCAATTTCTGGCACTTGGATTAAGTGGAGAAACCCTCTGAAGGAGCACAGAGCTTTGGTGTTCCAGACCAGGCCTGCATAGTCCTGACTGAAAAGGGGAGTTGGCAATTATTTGTGAATTTGGGTTTTGGAGTTAGATGATCGGGTCCTTCCAGATCCAAAGAGAATTTACTTAATGTGCAGTGCTTGGCATCTGGACAGTGCTTAACAAATACCACCACAATTATTAAAGTGAATTTGCATGATGCTCTGGGAAAATTTATTTTAACATTTGTCTCCACTTGTAGATCGTAAGCTCCTTGTGGGCAGGGAACATGTCTACCAACTCCAATGGGTTGTGTTCTCCCAAGTGCCTAGTACGGTGCTCTGCACACAGCAAGCTCTCAATAAATCCCATCCATTAACTGACTGAAATTTTAGCAGTCGAGCACCATTTGAATTATGCTGTTTTTTACCATCTGGTTTCACACAGAAAAGCAGCTTGGACTAGTGGCAAGAGCACAGGCTTGGGAGTCAGAGGATGTGGGTTCTAATGCTGGCTCCTCCACATCTCTGCTTTGTGACCTTGAGCAAGTCACTTCACTTCTCTTTGCCTCAGTTACCTTATCTGTAAAATGGTGATTAAGACTGTGAGCCCCATGTGGGACAGGGACTGTGTCCAACCTGATTACCTGGTATCTACCCCAGGGCTTAGAACAGTGTTTGGCACATAATAAGAGCTTAATAAATGCCATAATTATTAATTATTAGAAGCAGCATGGCTCAGTGGAAAGAGCATAGGCTTTGGAGTCAGAGGTCATGTGTTCAAATCCCGGCTCCGCCGTCAGCTGTGTGACTTTGAGCAAGTCACTTAATTTCTCTGTGCCTCAGTTACCTCATCTGGAAAATGGGGATTAAGACTGTGAGCCCCCCGGGGGTTCACCTTGTAACCTTCCCAGCGCTCAGAACAGTGCTTTGCGTATAGTAAGCGCTTAATATATACCATCATTATTATTATTATTATTAAAATAATTCAAATGGATCTTTGACTATGGTATATTTTGGCTACCTACAGGGTCCAAACTTTCCAACTCCTTTTCACAATAAAGTAAGTATATTTAGCTGCCCTTGTTTTGAAGAAGACACTGACAGCAAGCCCCTAACTATGAGTATGAGGGTGGCTGAACATATCAACGTGTGAACCTGTTCTCCCTCCTTTACTGTTTCTACGTAAAGACAGAGCCTTGCTACACTGTTGTGTTGTCCATATGTGACCTGTCACCATTTACATGCCTGCCTCTCAGTATCATGAGAGGCCAGAACTCTATAGTCTAAGAATTGATAGCCAGAATAGAGGCCAGTAAGGAAAAATGTATGAGGAGCAATGTGGCCTGGTAATTAGGGGACCTGGGTTCTAATCCCAACTCTGCCAGTTCCCTCTGTGTGACCCTGGGCAAGTCACTTAACTTCTCCGTGCCTCAGTTTCCTCATCTGTAAAATGGGAATTCAATGCCTGTTCTCCCTCTTACTTTAACTGTGAGCCACATGTGGGACAGGGACTCTGAGTTGATTAATCCATATTTACCCCACTGCCTAGAACAGCATTTTGCACATAGAAAATGCTTAACAAATACTTCAATAGTAATAATATTACAGTGTTTGGCACATATTAAGTGCTTAACAAGACCATTATGATTAATAATACACCACAACATGGTAGAAATGTGTGCCCAGTGAAGAGACCCAACAGTTATTCACTGGGCTATGGATCATACCCGTCAGTGTTTCATGATGCCAGAGTCCAGTAAGCTCCCATGATGCAGGGAGAGGGTCCACCCAGGTCAAGGAGAGGAAATGCTCAACCAATCAGTCAGTCAATCAATGGTATCTATTAAGTACTTACTAAATGCAGAGCACTGTACTAAGCTCTTGGGATAGTGCAATACACAGAATTAGCAGACACATTCCCTGCCCGTAATAAGCTAAATGGTGAAAATCCAAGTCACTGTTCAATTCACTTAACAATGTAGAAAGTGAAGATCCTGAGTGTCTCATGCGAATGTAAGATGTCTTCTTGACACACCAGGTAGAATGCAGGGAGAATAACTCCCTTCCCCAGAGGATTTACAGCCTATTTCTACATCCGCACGGGACAAAGATCAATGATCATGAGAAGAAAGAAAAATCCTTAAACCCTTTATCCGAGTCTGCATATTTTGGAAATCAATTCTTTGTGGGAAATTCCCTCTTCTTACAGGAATCTGCCCAGGCTGAATCTTACCCTCAAACTGAAATAAACAATTGCAGGGAGAGTACCGTGTGGACAAACATAAGGGCTTTGGAGTCTCGTGCCATTAATCCCGCTTCAGAAACCATGACCACAGCACGTCTGCAGGATCGATGAAGAACCTTCTGAGCTTTGGTGCACCCTCCCCACAGACTCTGCCCCTCTACCTCGCTGCCACCCTAGGGTTAAGGGGGCAAAGCTTTCCTGGGTGTGCCCAGAGTCCAGGCAGGCTGGCAGCTGGCATCGGCTGTCAATCAGATGCAATGCCAGGCCAATAAGGAAGCCTTTAGGAGAACATTGGCTGAAATTAAAACCTTGCAGCTCTTCCAGCCTCAATGACAACATTTCTACCAGAAAGAAACACGAAGGTTTGGAAATTATGTTTGGTACTGCAGAATTGGCCTCCTTAATGGAAAGGAGAAGGATTTTTTTATGACATTTGTTAAGCACTTACTATGGGTCAGGCATTGCATGAATGGTTGGAGTAGTACAAGCTAATCAAGGCTGGACACAATCCACATTCCACATGAGGCTCACAGCCATAATCCCCATTTTACAGATAAGGTGATTGAGGCACAGAGAAGACAAGTGACTTACCCAAGGTCAGGCAGAGCCAGGTTGATAACCCAGATCCTTCTGATTCCCAGGCCCATGTTTTATTCACTAAGCCACTCTATTTCTCTCCTGGGCAGAGTAAGGAAACACGTCATTTAACTCACACTCAATGGAAGCTGGGTGGAGGAAGTGGGCATGTTGAGGAAGCCTGAAACACTGGAAAGGGAAAGAACTTGGATAACTTGGGCAGCCAGAGTTTTTCCAAGACAAGTGAGAAAGCCCATAGACAACAGGTGTTGGGGTTGGGCTGCGGGGGAATAGGGTCTACATGAGGAGCGTGGCTCAGTGGAAAAGAGCCCGGGCTTTGGAGTCAGAGGTCATGGGTTCAAACCCCAGCTCCGCCAATTGTCAGCTGTGTGACTTTGGGCAAGTCACTTCACTTCTCTGTGCCTCAGTTACCTCATCTGTAAAATGGGGATGAAGACTGTGAGCCTCACGTGGGACACCTGATCACCTTGTAACCTCCCCAGCGCTTAGAACAGTGCTTTACACATAGTAAGTGCTTAATAAATGCCATTATTATTATTATTATTATTATTATTATTATTATTATTATTATTATTATGAGGAGTAAGATAATCAGCAGTCACCCAAGTGTGGACATCAAGATATTACTAGCCTATGCAGAACCAGATCCTGTTGCTACCAGACTATGCTATGTGCTTTCCAGATAATGATGACAATAATGATAACAATAATTGTGATTATGGCATTTATTAAGCACCAATGCACCAAGCACTAGGCTAATCATGTGAGGTAGATTCAATGAGAAGCCGCTTGGCAGAGTGGAAATAGCACGGGCCTGGGAGTCGGGGACCTGGGTTCTAATCCCGGCCCCGTCACTTGTCGGCTGTGTGACCTTGGGTAAGTAACAACTTCTCCAGGCCTCGGTTCCCTCATCTGTAAAATGGAGATTCAATGCCTGATCTCTCTCCTACTTACACTGTGAGCCTCATGAGAGACAGGGACTGTGTCCAGCCTGATTAACTTGAATCTACCCCAGCACTTAGAATAATGCTTGACACATAGTAAGCACTTAACAAATACCATTATTATTCAATTAAATCAGAGCAGACACAGTCCCTGCCAAGGGGCTCACAGTCTAAGAAGGGAGGGAAGCATGCATTTAATCTTCATTTTGTCTTGTCTTTTGCCATCAAGTCGTTTCTGACCCATAGTGGCGCCATGGACACATCTCTCCCAGAATGCTCCACCTCAGTCTGCAATCATTCTGATAGTGTATTCATAGAATTTTCTTTGTAACAATATGGAATCAGTTTACCATTGCCTTCTTCTGCTCAGGAAACCTGATTCTCTGTCCTCGATTCTCTCCCATGCCACTGCTGCCCAGAACAGCTGAGTTTTGACTAGTAGCAGATTGCCTTCTACTCATCAGCCACTGCCCGAGCTAGGAATGGAATGGATATGCCACTGCTTAACTCTCCCTCCCATAGTCAAGATTGGTAGGGTACTGGAAACTCTCCAGATGCAACCCTGAGAGGGGAAATCCTCATTTTACAAATAAGGAAACTGAGGCACAGAGAAGTTAAGGAACTAGCCCAAAGGCACACAGCAGATGAGTCAATATTCCTCCTCCAATTTGCTGAGGTAATAGTACCTGCCCCTGTCCCCAATCCTTCCTCACAGGAATATTCAAAGAATCAAATAGGGCAACACTTAGGAACATGGTTTGAGATTTTTAGGAATATTTTTAAATCCAGGGTAGCATTATTTATGTTTGATTACCCTTGTGTTTAACTTCCAAGAGGTAAGACGCTTCCAACAGACAAGCCACAAGGTTGCTTGACCTGATAACTTACAAAATCAGCAATTCTCTTATCTATAATGTATTTCCTGTCACAGGATGACAAAATGGGTGCTGGCTGTTTATTGCATTTTACAGGCTATCCACAGGCATTACATGTGGGGAGTTAATGAAGAGAGAAAATGCTTCAGAATCCTATTTGGGAGGTCTGAAGGGAGCCAGACTTCTCTCAGGTTGAAATACCTCCAAAGATAGGCATGTGGAACTGCCAAATCTTCAAGGGGACCAACACCTGGCAGAGGTGGCATGGGAGTCTAAACCAGCCTTTCAAAGTGCTGAGCTGATAATACTACTAACAATGATTATGTGTCAAGCACTGTACTAAGCACTGGTGTAGATACAAGATAATAAGGTCCTACCCAGTCGGAGTCCCACATGGGGCTCACAGTCTTAGGAAGTGTGAGAACTGGTATCTAATCCCCATTTTACAGGTGAGGAAACAGGTGAGGGGCACAGAAAAGTGACTTGTGCCAGGTCACACAGCAGACAAGTGGAAGAGCCGACATTAGAACCCAGGTCCTCCGACTCCCAGGCCAGGGCTCTCATGGAGCAGCTATATATGGATCGACTTTTCAGGAGAAGTAGGGGAGTTGGCGATTGGAGGAGAACAAAAGTGGAGATCCTCCTCCCCAAGAGTGAAGGGCAGGAATACTGGCGAGGGAAAGCAGAGGAAGACTAACGAGCCAGGGAGAGGGGAAGGAGGTTGTGGAGGGCAAAGGGGCACCTGGGCCACTTGGGGCCTTTAGCGCTGACGGGGGAAAGAGCCGGAGGAGGGGGACACAGATCTGGATATTGATGGCCGAGGGGATCCTCCAGCATCAGGGTAGCCAGTCACGGCATTTGCTGCCTGAATACCCAGGCAATACGAGAGGTCACGTGTTGTGGGCGGGGAATGTGTCTACCAACTCTGTTGCATTGTACGTGCCCAAACGCTTAGTGCAGTGCTCTGCACACAGTAAGTGCTTGATAAATGCCATTGATGACGATGCTATGCTGGGCATGCAGTGGAATGTAATGAACATTAACATTATAGTAATGAACAATAACAATACATCCCCTCTAGACTGTAAGCTTGTTGTGGGCAAGGAACATGTTCACCAACTCTATAATACTGCCACATTACACTCGCTGAAACACTTCACACAGTGCTCTGCACACAGTAAGTGCTCGATAAATATGAATGATTGATTAAATACTATTATTATTATTATTATTATTATTATTATTATCAAAAATTATGAGAAAATCCATCCCAGCTGAGATGGTTTCTCTGGAAGAACCCCTTAACCCAGAGCCCTTGCATTCCCTTCCCAAGTTCCTCACTCAAGCACTACTTCTCAGCCATGGACTTAGTGGCAGGAGTTGAGGCAGAGAGAGTCTGGGCCTTTAAAATAAGAATATCTGACACATTCAGTGAGTTCTCTCCCCACTACTCATTCTCACTCCTCTCCCACTCTACCCCAGCTCACACACTTGGCTCCTCTGAAGCCAACCTACTCACAGTGCCCCATCCTCAACTCTCTCACCACTGACCTCTTGCTCACACTCTGCCTGAAATTCCCTCTCTTCACCTCTGTCAGACCACTATTCTCCCCAAATTCAAAGCCCTTCTGAAATCTCATCTCCTCCAGGAGACTTTCCCTGAATAATCCCTCATCTCCCTTCCCTACGTCCCCTACAAACTGTCACTTCTGCATCACCTAAGCACTTCAGTAATCACCAGCCCCATAGCACTTTTGCACTTATCTTTACACTTCATTGCTTCCCCTCAACTGTAATATATTTTACCGCTTTCCTCCCCCCACTAGACTTTAAGCTCGTTAAGGGCAGAGGTCCTAGCTACTAGCTCTGTTGTACTTTCCCAAATCAGTCAATCAAATTGATTGAGTGCTTACTGTGTGCTGAGCACTGAACTAAGCATTTGGGAGGGTACGATATAATAGAGTTGGTAGACATGTTCCGGGCCCAAAATGAGCTTAAATTATAGATGGGGAGACAGAAATTAACATAAATAAATGAATTACGGTCATATAAGTGCTGCTATGAGATTGAGGGAGGGGTGAATAAAAGGAGCAAAATCTAACTGCAAGGTCGACAAAGAAAGAAGTGGGAGAAGGGGAAATGAGGGCTTGGAGTGCTCTGCATTAAGTGCTCAGTAAATAATAATAATTATTATTATGGCATTTGTTAAGCACTTACTATGTGCCACACACTGTTCTAAGCGCTCAGGTAGATACACGGTAATTAGGTTGTCCCACATGGGGCTCAAAGTCTTAATCCCAATTTTACAGATGAGGCAACTGGCACAGAGAAGTTAAGTAGCTTGCCCAAGGACACCCAGCAGACAAGTGGTGCAGATGGAATTAGAACCCACGTCCTCTGACTCGCAACCCTGTGATCATTCCACTAAGCCAAGCTACATGTCCGTATCTATTCTGGACATGGGACAGCCTGGCTGAAAACTGCATAGTCCAATCTAGAACTGGATGAACGGCCACTGTACTCATCCCCCTGCCCCAACTCCCCACCATACACATACACATTTTCTGGACACGTATTCGTTTGAATTTCCCCACGAACCAAAAGGTCGCCTTTCCTGCCACACTCCAGTAAGAGTGGGGAGTCAGGATCCAGGAAATCAAGTCCAACTGCAGCCCCCACATCCTATACCTCCTCTCTGAACAAGTTAACTCAGCAGGGGTCACTTTCTACCCCAGCAAAATGGAGGGAGAAGCTAGCAGAAAGGGGAGGGGAGGCATTAGTAGGAACCTGAGACAAAAGGACTGAAAGCTGCAGAGCCCGCATTATCCAAACCAAGCAGAGAATCACTGAGATAGAAATGCGTCCCCAGTTTTCCACCCCTCTGAGGCTAACGATTTGAAAATTATCTGTACTCCCAAGAGACATGGGGTGAAAATAAAATGCAAAAAAAAATCTAATTTTTAAATTTTCCTCTGTGAAGCCAGTCTACAGAGCAGAGCTCTTCCCAGTTCAAAGAGGTAATTCACAGGCAAAAAGGAAGGTCTGAAAATTTCAAATATGCACAAGGGGGGCTTGCTCCACTAGAAAATGGGTCTGAGATGTTGCTTTGCTGTGAAGGACTGAGCTGGTGACCCACACTTTTAAAGGGCAGACCCAGGCGATCACTTTGGGATATGAATGGCTTAACACGGTCCCTTTAAACAAGTCACCCTAAAATCCGGAAGAGGCATTTTTCCCCACTCCCTGCTATTTTTGGATTGGTGCTTTTTTGTTCCCCTCTCTGTGATCCAGTATCTTCCCCCTAAAAATCACTCCGAACCTTGGCAGCTTCTAGTCTTCTGAAACCAGACCGATTCTGACGAGCCAAGTCCGGTCCTGAATGGCTAGGAGAAGATTCCTAATAAATTGCTGTAAAGCACTTTCCACACATGAAGTGCTAAATAATCAGAATACTTTGTATTTAACTAGCACCTTTCTTCAAAAGAGTTACGTGGATTATCACTGCTTCACGTGAAGTGAGCACTGGCTGCAGGCTGGGCTGTGTGCTGAATATAGAAGATGCAACTCCTGCCACCCAGGAAAATTATAATCTATGTACATGGCAAGCATTCCAGTCTTCATTTCACACATGGGGAAACTAAGGAGCGGGATGGTTAAGAAGTAAACACCCATCAGAGGGAGACACAGAAATGGAATTAGAAAGAGTCAGGAAAGGTAATTGAGTCCCCCCACCCCCCTTTTCTAATGATGATAAGACAAATAGCATTCTTTCTCATTATTTATCATAAAATAGTTGTTGTTTTTCCAGAATAGTGATTGATTCTTCCAAGCTCAGGGCACCACCCCTGCCCTCAAAGAGCTTGCGTTTGAAGGCAGCATGACACACACACAGAAAATCGATCAGTCGTACATACTGAGTGCTTACTGTGTGCGGAGCACTGTACTAAGCATTTGGGAGAGTACAATTTAACAGAGTTGGTAGATACGCTCCCTGTCTGTCCACAATGAGCTTATATTCTAGAGAGGGAGACAGCCAGAGAAGGATACAAAGGTTGTATTAACACACTTAATGGTTGGATTAATACTTTTTGGTTTTGATTTGGTTTTCTCCCAGCATATTTTTTTTTTTCCTTTTTAAGCTTCAAACTCTTGGCATGGATCCCAGGAGGAAGAAGACATCAAGAAGACAAGGTTTTGAGAGGGAAGTGAGAGTTATCATCGTGCCTCCCTGATCTGGAGATTTCCAGCAGTGCCAGGGGAGAGGAGCCCTGGATGGCCCTCTGGAACATGGGTGGCTACTGCCATGCCCAGGGAGAATCCCGGGCACTAGGCTGGGCTGGCAGCCGTGGGCTGAGATGACATCACCTACGTCATTTGGTGGAAGCACGACGAGCCTGTGGAACCTGGCACCTTGCCCCGAGGGAGCCCTAGATGCTCCTCAATCCCCTCCCACGTCAGTGCAAACATGGGTGCTGCCTTTGAGCCATGGAGCTCACTAGCAATCAATCAATCAATCGTATTTATTGAGCACTTACTGTGTGCAGAGCACTGTACTAAGCACTTGGGAAGTACAAGTTGGCAACACATAGAGACAGTCCCTACCCAACAGTGGGCTCACAGTCTAAAAGTAGCAAGAGCCAAGGTGGAGGGAGGCATCTGGGGCAACTGCCTCATGAGAAGCATCATGGCCTAGAGGCAAGAACATGGGCTTGGGAGTCAGAGGATGTGGGTTCTGATCCGGCTCCGTCATTTTGTCTGCTGCGTGACCTTGGGCAAGTCATTTTACTTCTCTGTGCCTCAGCTACCTCATCTGTAAAATGGGGATTAAGACTGTAAGCCCCACGTGGGAAACCTGATTACCTTCTATCCACCCCTGCGCTTAGAACAGTGCTTGGCTCATAGTAAACACTTAATAAATACCATTATTATTATAATTATTATCCTGATTCTGAGGGTTGGGGATCTCTCCTGGGTGGGCAAATTCTTCAAGGCTTATGTCACTATGGCATAACAAATACCTCTATCATCATCATCACTAAACCCGGCTGCACAGCACAAAAACGGATAACTTACAACCCTATGTATGGGATGAAATTTGAGGCGAGTTTAAAATGAGCTGAAGGAAGAGACCCAAGAATATTTAGTTTGGACAGAGCATCTCAACCTTGTGTACCTAAAATCAGGGATTTTTCCTGACATCTGAAATGACCAACAGACTGATTTGTTCAAGTTCTTAAAACACGAAAGACTGTGCCTCGTGTGTGTGTGTTTGGGGGTTTTTTCCTTCCAACCACAACCTCTTACCTCACAACACAAGAATGTATCCTCTATGCCTTTCATGAATTCAATTCTCAGGCTCATCAAATAAAGTCATCTTTTGTTCTCTGGCTGGCTGCTGCTGCTGCTACTCTGAAACATGCTGGAGTTTCCCAGCTGGCACAATCCAAAACACACATTCCCTGTCTTACTCTTCCTGTAACCAAGACTGGAACTTCTGAAAAGATTCCCTAGTTTTCCAACTCTGGCATCTTTCCTGGATTGGGTTTTAAGACCTCATTTCCTCTGGCTATTGCTTTCCCTCCCCGCTACTGCCCACAGTGATGCACAAAAATTAACCATTTCACTTTGTTTGTGACATTTCCGAGGAACTCTTGGAAGATTTATGGACGATAATAAGGTCACAGACATCATCAATAAAAACGATGTTAC
This sequence comes from Tachyglossus aculeatus, assembly GCF_015852505.1. Classification (NCBI taxonomy): domain Eukaryota; kingdom Metazoa; phylum Chordata; class Mammalia; order Monotremata; family Tachyglossidae; genus Tachyglossus; species Tachyglossus aculeatus. The sequence continues at coordinate 19,687,059 of NC_052090.1, read as the reverse complement.
CGCCGCAGGAGCAGCAGAAGAAAGCAGGCTCTGGGGGGGCACTGTGGAATATAGGGAAGATGTACAGACAAAGGGAAAACGATTTTAAATGTTAGTATTATAAAGAAATATCACTGGTCCTTGGAAGGATTGGAAGTCCAGCTCAGCAAAAACTCTCGAACCTTTGAGAAGCACAATGCTGGTGGGGCTTAAAGGGTCACATTGGACTTTGTTCCCTAATGTCGAGTCCGAGGAAACCAACGAGAGCCTACGAGAAATGGCATTTATGTTACAGCGCGCAGGCACCTGCACGTTTGTGCTGGTATTTGGATTACACTGAACAGACCCATCCTTTTTCACTCTCTGAATTCTAGCCATTCTTGGACAAAGAGGCAGGATTTCAGTAATGGGTAGACGGGTTAGCCAGAGAGCGCCCACGACCGCTCCCTTGAATGCTAGGACCACCTACTCTTCAGTATCGTATTCAAAGCTTTGGCGATCTTCACCTCTGCCTAAAGCACTGAGAAACCAACTTTAAAAACAAACACACACAAAAAGAGACCCTTTCTGGGCATGCTTTGTTTTGGTCCGTCGTGCCTTGAAAATCATAAACACCAAACTTCTGTCTGGAAAATGAAAACAATAGAAGGAAGTGATGGAGACACCATTATTCCTGAACTGGCAGGAACTGGGCTGCTTTCATTTGGGAAAGACAAATCCTAATTCTTATTCCAGATCTCATATCTAAGTAGAACTGCAAAACTGACTGGCCTAAAAAGAAAACTTCCAAATGGCCAAAACTGTGTTTTTGCCTTGATGACTTTGCCCCAATTTCTGATCTTTTCCGAAATTTCCTTTTCCCACTATAAATTCTATAATTTGTTATTTTGCCCCCAAAGCATTTCCAAATACAGTTTTCATGGCAAGGGTCATGGAGAAACAGTAATAAGAATATTTACTGAATGTCCACTGGGTGCAATGCACTGCACTAAACACTTGGAAAGTACAAAACAAATGCCAGAAACATAGTTTACGGGGCATTTTCCTGGAAAGTCTGCCCTGGATTTTTGAGGAAGAAGAGCATTACCAAGAATGAACACTGAACCAGAATTTAGCAAATCACTGATCTGCCTAGAACTCAGACCACATGACTGGTCTTACTAAAAGTCTTCTCTCTTCTAAGAGGTCTTCCCCGACTAAGACCTCACTTCATCCACTCCCTCTCCCTTCTGTGTCACTTATGCACTTGAATCTGTTCCCCGTAAGCCCTTGATATTCACTCTCCACCCTCAGCCCTACAGCACTTACGCAGATATCCATAATGTATTTATTGATATTAATGTCTGTCTTCCCCTCTCAACCCTAAGCTTGTCGTGGGCAGTGACTGTGCCTACTAATTGTTGTAGTGTACTTGCCTGAGTGCTTAATAAGGGCTCTGCACACAGTAAGCACCCAATAAATACCACTGATTGATTGATTTAAGCAGCTGATATTCACCCCACCCTCATCCCCGCATCTCATGTACATATCCATAATTTATTTTAATGTCCAACTACTCCTCAAGACTATAAGCTCCATGTGGGCAGGGAACATATCTACCAACTGCTGTACTGTGCTCTCCCAAGCACCTTGTACAGTGCTCTGCACACAGAAAGCCCTCAATAAATGCCATTGACTGATTGGCCGAATCAGGGTTACGGTAGGAGGATAAATTCCCCTTTTTCCAGAGAGATTCTGTAACAGTTAAGTCCCCCCCATACTGACAAGCCCCACAGAGACCAAGCAAACGATTCCAAGACAAACGCTGGCATCAGTCCAGGTGGGTCCTTAGGAAGCTGGAGACCAAAGTTCTAGTCCCAGTTCAGCCAAGAGAGGGATGCCCGCTCAGCTGCCTGCTGAGGCCGGGACATCAGTGGTACAGGTTTCTACCCAAAGAACATTGTAGGGCATTTCCACAGGGTGCGCAGGCCCAGCAGGAATTCTGGCAAAGATCATGGTGGCTCCCAAAGAAACCGCTCGCCGAGTTATGGCACGACCACGCATTGTGGACTCTATGCTGCAGTCGCTTTGGCCATAAATGGGTCCTGAATGTAAACTGTCATCGTGGGAACTTCCCAGTGGGCTCCACCCCCTGTCTGCCCACTCCGGGGCCCACTGGATCCACGTCACAGGGAAACGTAGCAAGTTCTCTTCTGACTCTTGTACTCTCTGTTCTGCCTTCCACCATGGTAATTCCTGCAAGCCCTAAAGTTTCCTGTTCAAGGGATCCCCCTCAATTTGATCCTCAGACCAGAACCCTGGTGTGAAGGTCCCCTAGCAAAACCAACCTCCCGAGGGACCAGGATGGTGTTGAGTGCCTTTCCAGTGACCCTGCTGCAGACCCTTCGGCAACTTAGGCTGCGTTTGCTCAGCATCCCAGAGTCTGGCAGTCACCTCGGGGACATTTCCAGCAACTGCTGTGGGACTGAAATGAGGGCTTGCTCAACTATCCACCCCAAGAATTTGGGTTACCACAAAGGGTGGCCAAGCACATGGATGTGGAGCAATCAGTGTAATCTCCTTGAGGGAAGGCATCATATGTCTACCAATTCTAGTGTCCTTTTCCCAAGCACACTGCACATAGTGAGCACTCAATAAATAGCACTGGTTGAGATCAGTTGGATACTCAAATGCTACCTGTTTCTATGGCGGGGCGGGGGGGATGGTAATAGCATAGGGTGTGTGTTTCAGGGATGCCAACTTGTATCCTGGGGACAGACAGTATCAAGGACAAAAATTTGAGGGAACAGTGGAAGGAAGGAGGGAGGGAGGAAAGGGAAAGGGAAGTGTAGGAAGGAAAAGAGATGGGGCTGCCAGCTTGGCTCCACCTCTGGTCCCTTTCCAGCTTCATGGGTGGGGCAGGTTAGCTATGCCCAAACAGCTACCAGAGCAAAGCTAATGGCCTCGCCCCTTTGGTACCAAGCCCATTCAGGGTCAGTGCCCTAATCGCCCCCAAGGAGTTGGTGGCGGTATATGTTAATGCAAAGAGCACTGGGACACTTTTGTCCACACACAAGTCCTTCCACTGAATAGAACTTCAGGAAACATCGCCAACAAGAACAATATTCTAGGGTTTGGGATTTTTCTTTCTTTTTTCTTTATTTTTTTTAATGCCAAGGTCTCACCCTGAATTGGGAAGGGCAAGAGAACAGGGGGACTCTGTTCTCTGAGACTGAGGCCAATCATTTTAAAACATCCATTGCTGGAAAAACAACAACATACATCAAAAAAACAAACCTGGATGACAACCACATTCAATTGACCTCTCGATTTTGCCCTCGGCTTCAGCCAAAACATGTCTGGCAAACTCTAGAAATAAGATTTCTCTTGGACCTGGCCAAGAAGCTAGCCCAAGAAAATGGAACTCTGCTGCTGACACAAAGTGTGCATTGAATTACCTTTGATAATCAAGATGCTTTGCTGCTCTTCCCCCATTTTCTCAGGAAGCTATCTCTCACAACTCAGCACTGTCTGCTGCTAGGACTCTCAATGAATGTTTGAGAGTGTTTAAAAGACCACCCATTTAACATCCATAACTCCAGAACATTCAACCTTGCAAACACCAATATGCTCCAAATGTGAGTCCCAATTTTTATTAGAGAAGTTGTAAAGCGTCATGATTTCATTTGGTGGTTCACAGATTAACACCTGGAGGAGGGCAGGGAATAAGTCTATTTACTCTATTGCATTCTCCCGAGTGCTTAGCCCAGTGCTCTGTGCACAGTACATCCTCAGTAAATACCAACGATTGATAGATTGGAGGACAGGAAAGCCTGAGCTGGTTAAATATCCAGGGCAGGTTGTCAGGATTTCAGGCTCATCTTATTGAACTGGATGGAAGACTCCATTATCATCATTCAGTATATGTTCAGTAAGTCAACGGCATTTATTGAGCCCTTATTATGTGCAGAGCTCTGTACTAACAGCTTGGAAGAATACAATGCATTTAAATCTGTGACAACCTTTGGAAACTTGATATTCATTCCACCCCCAACCCCATAGCACTTCTGTACAGATCTTTAAATTGTGTATTATAAATTACTTATTCATATTAATGTCTGCCTCCCAGCTTGTTATGGGCAGGAATGGGTCTGCTAATTCTGTTGTATTGTACTCTCCCAAGTGCTTAGTACAGTGCTCGGCACCTAGAAAGTGCTCACTAAATAAGATTGATTGATTGATTGACTGATTACAATGGGGTTCATAGGTGCCATCCCTTCCCAGGAGGGGCAAGCAGACTAACAAGGAAAAAAATTCTCACCAATTTAGGGTATATGCATTTACCCTCTCAAGCCATTTGGGACATTACTATTCAATACTATATTTAGAAGCAAAATAATAATAATTATTGTTAATGTTATTATTAATATTTGTTAAGTGCTTACTATGTGGCAGGCACTGTTTTAAGCACTAGGGTAGATACAAGACAGTCTGATTAGACAGAGTCACTGTCCCACATAGGGCTCACAGTCTTAATTTCCATTTTACAGATGAGGGGACTGTGGCACAGAGAAGTGAAATGACTTGCCCAAGGTCACACAACAGACAAGTGGCGGGCCGGGATTAGAACTCACGACCTTCTGACTCCCAAGCCTTTGTTCTATCCACTCAGCCACGCTGTTTCCCCTGCTTCCCATGCCGCTTATAAATTGAATAATGACAATTGTGGCATACAAGTGCTATGTGCCAAGCCCACTACTAGGTACCAGGGTATATATAAGATAATCAGGTCAGACAATCCCCTGTCCCTTCCAGTGTTCGCAGTCTGAGGAAGACAGAGCAGGTATTGAATCTCTATTTCGCATATGAAGAAACTGAGGCACAGAGAAGTTAAACGACTTGCCTCAGGTCACACAGCAGGCAATTTGCAGAGCCAGGATTAGAACCTGGGTCTTCTGATTCCCAGGCCTGTGCTCTTTCCATTAGACCATGTTGCACTGGAGAAAAGAAAATATGAGTCACTTAAGTTCAGGTTGAACTCTCCCTGGATCAGGAGGGAGATGGTTTAGAACGATCCACACCCAAAGTTGTGGAAGATGGAGAGGACTTTCTGCTGCAGGGCCTTCAATGGTCCCTAAGCACCCAACTGAACTCGGCATTTTGAATGGACATAGGCCCACAAGATGATTACTAACTGCTGATGATGTTGAGGATTGTGGTTTGTGATATTTGTTAAGCACTTATTATGAGCCAAGCACTGAACGATTGAATGAATGAATGAATGAATGACTGGGATAGACACAAGATAATCCGGTCCCACATAGGGCTTCCAGTCTAAGTAGGAGGGAGCACAGTTAATGAATCCCCATTTTGTAAATGAAGGGAACAGAGGCACAGAGAAGTGAAGTGACTTGCCCAAAGTCACACAGCAGGTAAGTGGCAGACCCAGGATTAGAACCCAGGTCCTCCGACTCCCAGGCTCACACTCTTTCTACTAGGTCATGCTGCTTCCCTAATGAAGACCGCCCTTCCTCCTTGAAAAGATCCTGAGGGATTTCACTGGTAGAGGCTCTCTTCTGGCTAGACTGGAGACCTGCTGCTGTTAGTCACGAGGCCTTACTACCTCAGGGCCTGCAGAAACTGGTCTGTATGCTGGACTTTTCCAACAGTTAATAGTTCCAGAACCAATGCCTAGTTATCTATTCAAACAGATTCAACCAAAATAGAATCCACAGATAAAGAAATCCAAAAATCTGATTTAACTTGGTGGCAGATTTCCCATTCGGTCAATGGGGCCACAGTCCATTTTGGGGAGGTCCCAGGTGGCCAGCTGGGACCCCACACTCCTGTCTTGACCGCACCATTCAGGGAATCTTGAGCGTGGATAATAAGGAAGGAGGTGGGGAGGGGGAGCAGGAAAAGTGGAAGTTTGGGCATGGGCTGCAAAGTAGAGGGGGAAGTCTGAGGATAGCTCCTCTCTAGACTGTAAGCTCATCATGGGCAAGGAACATGTCTACCAACTCTGTCATATTGTAGTCTCCAAGAGTTTAGTCCAGTGCTCTGCACACAGCAAGGGCCAAATAAATATGACTGATTGATAGCTCCTCCTTATAGAAGGTAAGCTCTTCCCAGGCTAGGATCGTGTTGACCAACACTATTGTACAGTACTTTCCAAAGTGCTTATTATTGTGTTCTACACACAGTAAGTGTTCAATAATTACCCCTGATTGACTGTCAATAGAAATATCTTCCAATCCCAAATCCCTTCTCTCTTCTGGCACACTCTTCCTTCACGTTAGTGGCCTGGAGATAGCCAAAAGAGAGGCCCTTTCGTTTCATCCAATAGTTTCAATATTCTCTCCCACCAAAGCTTTTGTCCCAGCTCTTAAAAGGAAACAAAATGACAGTCTGTTTCAGAGGGAGAAGGAAGGAATATATATTATCACCCTCTGTCCTTACCCATGCTTCCTCCCCAGCGGGGCTCCTAACAGACAGGAAAATGGAGTGCAGGTAGGCAGGAGATGGGCAATTGAAGGAAAGTTGAGAACTGGATAGCCACAGGTCAGTCAATCGGGCCTGGAATACTCCCCGGTGGACTGCAACCTATAATGGAATGCCCTCCCTCCACACATCCACCAAGCTAGCTCTCTTCCTCCCTTCAAAGCCCTACTGAGAGCTCACCTCCTCCAGCAGGCCTTCCCAGACTGAGCCCCCTTTTTCCTCTCCTCCTCCCCATCCCCCCCACCCCACCTCCTTCCCCTTCCCACAGCACCTATATATACATGTTTGTACAGATTTATTACACTATTTATTTTACTTGTACAGTACATATTTACTCTTCCATGTATTTTGTTAATGATGTATATCTAGCTTTATTTCTATTTGTTCTGATGACTTGACACCTGTCCACGTTTTGTTTTGTTGTCTGTCTCCCCCTTGTAGACTGTGAGCCCATTGTTGGGTAGGGACCGTCTCTATATGTTGCCAACTTGTACTTCCCAAGTGCTTAGTACAGTGCTCTGCACACAGTAAGCGCTCAATAAACACGATTGAATGAATGAATGAATGCTCAGTTCTCTTACAACAGGAGATGACATTCCAGATGTACCCCGTGTCTAGTAGACCTCCCTTCATAAGACACGCACCTTAACTGGCATGGTACATGTCCACGCAGCCACTGACTCTGACCGTTACTATCGCGGGCTAATCAAACAGACCCACGTTGTAGAAGGAAGGATTCTAATATCCTACCAGGGCTCTATCCAAAATCTAGAGTGAAAGAGAGCGTTATGAAAGAGGCATAATGTCTGTATGACCTTGTAATGCGCCTTTGGTCCAGCCTGTATTGAAATGCTTCAGTTGAACTGCCTGAATAACAGCTGTTTAGGTATCAGTCCCCTGCTTGGGTCTTGCCAGGCACAGATGAGTTGTAGTGCACATAGCGACTCCAAGCTCTCAGTAATCATCCTAACTCCAGCTGAATTACCAAGTAGCCCATAGAATACATTGACTCTGACCTGACACCTCAGTGAATAGCCACCAAATCTGTTATTCTCAATATTTATATGCCTAAAATCCCAAATGCTATGTCATTATTAATTCATTAAGAATTCCCTGTAATTATCCTACATAATGAATTCATTTGGTATTAATTTGGATGTCATATGTATAGCACTTCCATAATAATTATGGATTCATTCAGCATTAATCTATCTTTAAAGTGAAATGGTAACGATCAATTCCCATTCCTACGTTGCTTAAAAATCCTGGCAGAACTTTCATTGTGATTATTGTTATTTATGGACTGTAGAAGGGACAATGTCTTTGCGCTCATAATTCCTGGCCAATATTTTTTTAATCCCTTCGCATCCATCTATCTGTGTGGCCTTGCCAAAGAGATCAGCCTCACCAAAATACTGAGGTCCTTATCTCAAAAAGCGACATCTGCCATTTACAGTTCTTTGCCTCTCCCTGCAGTGAAAGATTTCTGAGCCACTTTGGTAGCAATGAAATGTATTTTCCCCTTCACCCCGATAAACTGAAGAAACAAGGTGTGTGCGTGGGGGGGCGGGGGGGGGGGGGTGGCGGAGGGAGCAAGGACAGTTTCTCCATCTCTTGAAGAATGGCCGGTTCAGCTCTCAAGATGGCCAAAGTGATCTCAGAACATAAATGACTAACATTCCACATTCTTGAAGGGAAAAATTGAGAACAAGGGCTCTTTAGAACCAGGAATTTTTAGTCAATTGAACCCACCATGACTTCTTTCTGGCCTCAGATGAGCTCGGTTTAGGACAGAACCCACAACTGCCGTACAAGACGTACAAAAGCATTAAATAGGACACCCGGGGTAGCTCTGCCATACCTTGAACTTCACCTTGTGAAAGCCGCCACAGATAGATTTTTCGGAGCAGGTCAGCCCTATGAACTTAATCTCCATAAAGTCGGAAAACCAAAGCAAAGAGAGCATACCTACGTTTTCTAAGACACAGATTTCACGCGACACATACTGCTCCCGTACCCATTTGGGACACATGATTAGTCGTCCTAGCTCTCTTAATACTAGATTCTTGAATCCTGGGAACAGGCATCTGGTGCCTGCTGAGTCCTTTTGATTCCAAGTTATTTTTCCACCCCCTGATGCAACCTAACATTTTGCCTTGGGACAGTGAATAGCTCATTGTAAAATACAGGATTAATATTAATGCACACTCTTAGTGGCTTTTATCAGGAATACAGTGTGCGCCTCCTTGAAAGATATTTTTTTTTGTCCCCTTCTTGGGGTATGACAGTATGATGTATATGCTCTATCATGCTCATTTCCTTCACGCGTTCTTTGCCCTATTGGAGCAGGCTCAGACTGATGGTAATCTTATGAAAACTCAACATGATTTGTTTATTACTGAAGGTTTATTTAAGGCTGTCACCATGACCTACATCCATTAGTAACCTCACAGATTCTTAAAGGGACACTCGCCCCATTACCTGCTATTTTCTGCGCTGCTGTAGTAGAGCAATTGAGTCGAAGGTGCTACTTCTTAAGAGCCTTTTTATAAATTATGTCAATTTTTTCCCACTTGGATGATTCCCCCCAGGCTCATCACCCACTATGAGCACTGTCCTCCACAGGTCTGGACCCCTAAAAGATGAAAGTTTCCTCATTCCCGCCCCTACCACCCAACCAAACAATAGCTAAGTGCCCTGGAACAAAACGCAATGTAAAGAGCTTCCACAGGCCAGCGCAGCAGGTCAATTCTCCAGGTTGTGGCATTATCAGGCCATGTTTAATTTCTTCTAATATGGACTGAAAACTATAATCCAGAGCCCAACACTTAACACATCACAGAGGCGCTGCTCCTCTTATTAAACTTCCCTAACAACAAACAGGTTTCACTTTTGCCAAACTAGAAAGAAGGACTCCCGCAATCAATATGTTTTCTAAATACCCAGGGTTCCAAAATGGAATCTAGGTATATTACCCAGCATGTCCCGGAGCAAATAGCATTATCTCAATTTTCAAAGATATCACCAAAAGACCCTGTCTCATTCATTCATTTATTCAATCTTTTTTATTGAGCGCTTACTGTGTGCAGAGCACTGTACTAAGTGCTTGGGAAGTCTCCAGTTTGGTAAGTTTAAAACCTAAAAAGGCAGGTCAGCATGGGGGAATGGCAGAAACTACAATGCATGAATCCTATTCTTCTCCTGCTTCTTTATTTCTTCTGGTTTCTGGGGAAAGGCCCTGGCACGGTTATGATCACTGAAGTGGAGCAATTTGAGATGGGTAAATCCTGGACCTCCTGCCTTTTCTAGTTCAACGACACCTTAAAGACACAAGGAGCTGTCTATGGCCACATCATACATTGCAGGTGTGGGGGTGGAAGACAGTGTGCTCCCAAACAGATAGGATTTTAGATGAGGGGTGTCAACTTCCCTCTGTGAGTACAGGGGCAGGGCTCTTAGGCATGGAGCAAGTAGGATGGGGCTTAGGAGCGGGGAGACTAGCAGCCCTTAGAGATCAAATACAGGGTCATCTCATTTCCTCTTGGAAACTCTTAGCTCTGCTTGGCCACGCGCAGAAGCTGCTGAAAGGTGAGCTGAAACTGGCAAACAGAAAGCAAGGTGGACAGAGGAAAAATGGGAGCCAGTTACTGCAATTAGCCCAATCTGATGTACTGTAATCAGGAAAGGAGAGGCTCTTTTTGAGCAGTAGCTTCATGAACGTTATGAGACGAGGAGGCAAAAGCAGAAACAGCACCAAGCACTACAAGCAACAAACATGATAGCCCATGGGCCATCTGAGAACAGGGCGATCAAAACTGCGGGTCTTGCACTGACCTTAACAGTCACTCCTGCATTGTCAATGGGATTCTTGAGCATGAAGGATGAGTGTGTGTGTGTGTGTGTGTGCGTGCGTGCGTGCGTGCACACGCATGCAGTTTCCTTTCATATATGCATGCATTTTCCTCTGGGCCTGCCCCTCTCTTGCTTAATTTTGCTTCGTTCTTCTAGAATGTTAATACTAGATAATTATCCTGTTTCCATTTCCCATTCTAGAAGCCATGCTACCCCCTTGAAAGCTGAGTTTTAAATGTCATCTCTAAGCCCCAGGACTGTGTTTGAAAATGAAAGGACAATGTTGGGGGCACGTCCAAAACGTGCATCTGGAGACTGCCTCTCATTGGGGCTCTAACAGCGCTTCAGAAATGCTTACTAGGTGATTTTTATTTAAATGTTGGCTAATTACTGCTGGCAATGAAGACACCACCTTAGATCTACAAAATGGCCGATGGGACACAGAGCAAAACAAACATCCTTTAAAAAAAAATTCTAAAGCTGCCTGTTTCTTAACAACGGGAAGCTTTTCAGCCTTGGGGATTTGCAGGGGCGGTTCTGTTGCAATTTATTGGGATCGGGTCATATCCTTTCTGGGGAGCTGGTGTGGAGAGGGAATTTTTAGTCAGGAATTTGTCATCGACATCAGCGGCGGGAGTGAGATGCATGCTAGCATGGTGATGGACATTTGGGAAATGCACAGAAGAAGTAAAGGAAGGAAATTTTACCTTTGAGGAGCTTCCGTTGTGATTGTGGGGGAGAAGGGGAGGAAAACAGGTACAAATTGCTGAATACTCAATAGGCAAAAGATGAGAGAACAATAATAATCATTATAATAGTGGTACTTGTTAAGCACGTCCTATGTGGCCAGCACTGTACTGTACTAAGTGGTGGAACAGATACAGGATGATCAGCTTGGACAGACCCTATCCCTTGTGGGGTTCACGATTTAAGGGGGAGGGAGAATGGGTCCATTTTACAGATGAGGAACCAGGGGCACAGAGAAGTTAAGTGACTTGCCCAAGGTCACACAGCAGGCAAGTGGTGGAGCTAGGATTGAAACCCAGTTCCTGTGACTCCCAGGCCCGTGGTTTAGATATACATGATAAATACGAGAATACAAAATAAACAAACATACAAACATCAGACAACTACTGGAGTTGTGAGCTGGCTGCAGGTGTAGCAAGACAAGGAATTGGGTGGGGGAATTAGTCCTGAAGCACTTCCTGGAAGAGGTGGCTTTTTGACAGAGGAGAGGGGTAGGATTTGGGTCTGTCCCAATTACCCCAGCAGTCTGCCCCATTTGGCAGGTTGGGCCCAGGCATATCAGTCAATCAATTCAATCGTATTTATTGAGCGCTTACTGTGTGCAGAGCACTGTACTAAGCGCTTGGGAAGTACAAGTTGGCAACATATAGAGACAGTCCCTACCCAACAGTGGGCTCACAGTCTAAAAGTGGGAGACAGAGAACAAAACCAAACATACTAACAAAATAAAATAAATAGAATAGATATGTACAAGTAAAATAAATAAATAGAGTAATAAATATGTACAAACATATATACATCATCATCATCATCATCAATCGTATTTATTGAGCGCTTACTGTGTGCAGAGCACTGTACTAAGCGCTTGGGAAGTACAAGTTGGCAACGTATAGAGACAGTCCCTACCCAACAGTGGGCTCACAGTCTAAAAGGGGGAGACAGAGAACAAAACCAAACATACTAACAAAATAAAATAAATAGAATAGATACGTACAAGTAAAATAAATAAATAAATAAATAAATAGAGTAACAAATATGTACAAACAAATATACATATATACAGGTGCAGTGGGGAAGGGAAGAAGGTAAGATGGGGGGGATGGAGAGGGGGACGAGGAGGCCTATGACTGTCTTTGCCGTGCTCCCCTCACCCAGTCAGTCTTCCAGGATACTGCCGGGGTCACAGCCAGGTAGGGGGCATGGCAAAGCCCAAATGACTGCCAATCAAGCAGATGCACTGATGTCAAGGTTTTTGGACAAGCAGACACGCTGATGTCAAGGAACTTGGAGGGGCTTAGAGCTGGAATGAATGGCACTCGGGCATCTGAAACCATTTCCTCCATGCTGGGAGGAAGCATGGCCAAGTGGATAGAGTATGGGCCTGGACGTCAGAAGGACCTGGGTTCTAATCCCAACTCCACCACTTGTCTGCTGTGTGACCTTGGGTGAGACCCTTCACTTCTCTGGACCTCAGTTATTTCATCTGTAAAATGGGGATTAAGCCTGTGAGCCCCATGTGGGACACGGACTGTGTCCAGCATGATTAGCTTGTACCCACCCTAGCGCTTAGTTCCGTGCCAATCTCATAGTAAGTACCTAACAAATATCACAAAAAAGGTTCCCCTGATTGTGTGTGAAGCTTCAACCCATGGCACTGACTGGGTGTAGAAAGGTGGTTTCACCCCCAGCAGATTTCCATCTAGGATATCCATTTGGAAAACGACTGGCTTGGACCAATTCTGCAGGGGAATCGCTTCAGGGATTTCTAAGGTTCTGGTCTATATTATCATATTCCCCTCGCAACCACAACATTCTTGAGGGACAGAAATCATCTCCAAGCTACAGATAGGGAAAGAGATTCAGGAGAGTTCAATGAGATACTCTGGCTACACGTGAAAACACTGTTATGGGACAAAGACCAGATTTTTGGCTTCTAGTCCTGTGCTCTTTCCACCAGGCTCAAGAGTCTCAATAAAGGCGGGTTTGAACATATCAGAAGAAAGGTGCTGCCTCTATCCATTCATGGGATAACTAAAGGTCTGTTCCTGGGGCCAATTATTTTGCCTCCTTCTGACCCAACCAACAGATCCCATTCCATGGGCACGAGAGGGGATAGAAGCTACCTTTCATGGATAACCTATGTGCCTTTGCCCAAATCGGTCAATCTGTGGTACTTATTGATCACTTACTGTGTTCAGAACCTTGTACTAAGAGCCTGGGAAAATACAATTCAACAGAGTTGAGAGACACGTTTCCTGTCTACAAGGAGCTTAGGGTCTTCTAGAGCCTAAAGAAGAGAATCGCTAGTGTTCTCTCAGGCAGAGGATGGAGTGAGCTGGGCCATGTTAAAGACCTCAAAAAAAGCTCCCTTGCCTGACCAAATCAAGGTGGGCATATTGCTCCCATCTTCCTACAGCAAAATGGAGTACCAGGCTTATTGGTAGGTGACAGGAAAATATCTCTCTCCACAAGCAGTACAGTGCTCTGCACACAGTTAAGTGCTCAATAAATACGATTGAATGAATGGATGAACTACCCACACATCAAACCTGGAGACTGCAAGGATGGACAATCAATCAATCAACTGTACTTACTGAGCGCTTACTATGTGCAGAGCACTGTACTGAGCACTTGAGAGAGTACACTATAACAGAGTGGGTAGACACGTTCCCCACCCACAATGAGCTTACAGCCTGGAGGGGGATACAGTCATTAATAGAAATGCATAAATTTTGGCTAGGTACATAAATGTTGGGGCCTGAGGAAGGGGTGAATAAAGGGTGCAAATCCAAGTGCAAAGGTGATGGCGAAGGGAGTGGGAGAAGGGGAAATGAGGGAAATGACGGTCAGTGATATATAGTTAGGGTTTATGCCACGTAGCACTAGTCAAACCAAAGATAGGCTCTACCAAGTTCCATCACCTCCTCCTAGCACAGGTGGGCTACTTTTGACTTCTAGATGCTCGTCGGAAACTTTGTTCCCATCTTCTCAATTAAACCTGGCAGGGGTAAGAGGGCTCCAAACACACTTCACTATCGCTGTGCTCAAATCCTCTGCACAGGATTTGGTTCTGAAGCCCAAACCCCCAAGCCCCAGGTGTGAGAGGCTGGCTTGTCATTCACCAGGGGACATCATCACCATCATCATCAACATTGGTCTTGAGAAGATAAAGTTCCCTTAGGGAGCTCCTCACCCAAAAGCACTGAAGCCACCTAATTCGTTTGCACAGAATTCCCCAGTGAGTTTTCCTTAAAGCCATCACCAATTTATTTTTCCAACAGAGAGCGGGAGCACAGGCTGGAAAGGAGAGAGGGAAATGAGGACTGGAAACCGGGACATTTGAAAGGGCAACTGTCTTCCATAATTTCCTTCAAGGGGGGTTGGAGATACCCATCGCCTTGGAATCCCCATCGCCAAGGACCATTTTGGCTGTTAAAAGGCAGTTCTACCGCATGCCCGAACACCTTGCTTGCGGAAGGGATCTTACTGTCGATGCTCTACTAGGAAGGAAAACACTGACTGTCCTTTTCTATGGCCCGACAATCTTAAACATAGCCAAGGCTTGAAAGACCATCTGTTGCTTTGTTGAAATGTTTGCATAAGAGGGTGAAAGAGGAGGAGACAGCAGATAAATTGAAGCTCTTGTATACATAAATATCCAACCTAAGACCCCTGCCCCGGATGTGGCTTGGGAAGGGGGAAGGCACAACCGTGTTGGAAAGTTTGAATTATTATGGAAGCTGTGGATTCCAGGGTTGTGGGAGTTGCATGTCTATCGAAGCCTGCTGAGGAAAGGTGGGTGAAACCAAATGCCCAAAAACAAATTAAAAGTTGGGGCAGAAATACTGTGTATTTAAATGGTGTTTTTTAGGACTTTTCTTTCCAACTGCAAACACCCAATTCTGGGAGTCTGTTTCCCTGATAGCACAAATATAGAGTCAGTGTGAATCTGAAGCAGTCTGTAGACAACCTCAGGGTTCCAATCCCTCACTGCAACAGATTTTGAATATATTGTCATGTCTTTTAAACAGAAAGGATTTCCCTGGAAATGAAAAAGGGGTGGGGGGGGTGAGGGGGCGGGTGTGTGTGCAAGCGCATGACTGAGAGAGAGAAACAAAACAGGAACCATAACAAATGGTAAAATTAATCATTGTCCTTATCTCAGGGGCCCTTTAGAACCACCAGCCTCAGTCTCTAAACATCATCTGCCTTCTTCAAACGGTAACGTGCAGGAGAAAAGAACGGCATTTGGAAATAATAATAATAATAATGGCATTTGTTAAGTGCTTACTATGTGCAAAGCACTGTTCTAAGCGCTGGGGGGGATACAAGGTGATCAGGTTGTCCCACATGGGGCTCACAGTCTTCACCCCCATTTTACAGATGAGAGAACTGAGGCTTAGAGAAGTTAAGTGACTTGCCCAAGGTCACACAGCAGACATGTGGCGGAGCCGGGATTCAAACCCATGACCTCCGACTCCAAAGCCCGGGCTCTTTCCACTGAGCCAAGCTGCTTCTCCAGCTGGAAATGAAAGTATCGCTTTCCAGATATATCTGGGAATGACTCGATTGAATCATTTGGGCTTTAATGAAGGAGGCTGTGGGCAGCAGGCTCCCAACACCTACAAACGTATTAGGCATAGGTGCAGAATGAGCCCCTTCGGCCTCCACTGTTTTACCTCTGTGGCCACCCCTGGCATTTCAAGTGTCCCGAGGATGCCAACCCCCCTCCACTTTCTGAACCACAGGCTGATCCGACTCTCCTCCATATGGTGTTTCTCTAGACGGTGTTCCCTGGTTGGGCGGGCCGCCTTTCGACACCATTTCCTCAGGACTGGGCCTGCTGGCTCTCTTCCTCCCTTCAAGGCCCTACTGGGAGCTCACCTCCTCCAGGAGGCCTTCCCAGACTGAGCCCCTTCGTCTCCCCCTCGTCCCCCGTCCATCCCCCCATCTTACCGCCTTCCCTTCCCCACAGCACCTGCATATATGTATATATGTTTGTACATATTTATTACTCTATTTATTTATTTATTTTACTTGTACATATCTATTCTATTTATTTTATTTTGTTAGAATGTTTGGTTTTGTTCTCTGTCTCCCCCTTTTAGACTGTGAGCCCATTGTTGGGTAGGGCCTGTCTCCATGTGTTGCCAACTTGTACTTCCCAAGCGCTTAGTACAGTGCGCTGCACACAGTAAGCGCTCAATAAATACGATTGATGATGATGATGATTTATCCCGGCAGTTATGCTTCCGTCAGCCAGTAGGTGGAGCACACAGCTCCCAACTCACCGAATGGACCGGCCCGCTAGACTGCGTGACAGCCGAGGATTTCGATTCATAAAAACCATAAATCCTACTAAATGAACAATAATAATAAAGGGAGATGACTGCTTTGCTTCTTCGAAATGAATTTTTAAAAGCCCAGAAATCAGATATTCCCGATGATTTAATCTGATTTACTAAACTGGAATGACAGAGGATGTAATAGGGCTTGGTGGGGGTATTTAGCTTCGAAATGCCTCTCTCTGGGGTGACTGCACAAAGTTGCATGCTCACCAGACAACTCTGACCCATCTCCAAGTTGTCTGGACACGAATAATAATAATGATGGCACTTGTTAAGCGCTTACTATGCGCAAAGCACTGTTCTAAGCGCTGGGGGGATACAAGGTGATCAGGTTGTCCCACGCGGGGCTCACAGTCTTAATCCCCATTTTACAGATGAGGTAACTGAGGCTCAGAGAAGTGAAGTGACTTGCCCAAGGTCACACAGCAGGCGAATGGAGGAGAGGACGTTGATTATGCCCTGCTGGAAAGGTAAGACGCTCACTAGACACATAGAGGGGGAGCCAGAGGAACGAGACAAAGAAGTTTGGTTTTTCAGGTAGCCAGGCTCATCTGGAAGTTCCAAGGGCCTAATTATAAAGACCTTAATAAGGCTCCTCGCTGATAGGTACGGAGGAGAGTGTGTTTCCGAGATGGATCTTGGCATCCTTACTTACGCCCAAATGGAAGGAAAAGATAAGTTAGCAAATTTCTGTTTCTGCTGGCTGCCGGCTTGGATTGCTATGGCTACGGGCTAGGGAGAAATTCAGCCCACCCAACAGTCAAAGGAGGCTATGAGTTAGAGAAAGAAATCCCCCCGCCCTGCAGGGATTCCACATAAAAGGCACATGCACATGAACACATGTGTATGCGTGCATACATACACGCACACACACACACAACACACATATGAGATCTGCTGTCAGTGTACCACTCCCCTATTGTTTGACTATAGCTGATTTTGGCACGGGCTCTTTAGCGCTTTGGAAGGGCCTTCATTACTACTGGGAGAGGGTCCAAAAAGAATCCAGAAAAATCAACACATGGTTGCTCTTGTTCTCACGATAAATGACAGCTTTGGGGGAAAACAACAACAATAAAGAAGCAAAACAAAAACCCAAAAGCAACAAGAGGAGCAAAAATATGAATAGAGGAAGTCAGACATCACTAACTCAGGCTGGAGTTGGTTTTGTCTTTTTTAATTTAATGTATTTATTCACTGTTTTTTAAATCCTCTCCCTTGGCCACGGAGCCTCAGGGTATTTTCTCGCTAGGAGGAAGACAAGGAGAGCATTTTCAGAACCCTCAGAAATGGGAACAGCGATGATGATTCGTGTCGGCTCAGTTGGTATGGGCTCTGCATAGTCTGAGGCCCCGGGGAAAAGCTTTAAACTGGGGCTCCCCCCGACCCCAGGCCTGCTTGGCTATGGGCCCAGGATGAGCGTGAGGGTGGAGGGTAGCCCGGGTCTGAGATCGCGTGACCCAGGATACTGCAACCACACGGACACAGCAACATTTGGGGCACCCCAAAATTCAGGGGTCCCAATGGCCACCTCATCAGCCTGAATCCGACTGTGGTTCTGCACTCAATCTCCCGCGTGGTCTCTCATCATCTGGATCCACCTCGCCTGTATACGGATCTCAAGGACACATTACCGATCTGAAAATGCATCCTAAACAAATCCAGATGTTGTACCCTACACACCAAGAACCTGCTGCTCTGTGGGATGGAGCTGGGGAGGGAATTCTGGAGACTTGAGGCCTCCCTAGAAGTCAGCCCGGCTCTCATTCCAAGCAGCGTGGCTCAGTGGAAAGAGCATGGGCTTTGGAGTCAGGGGTCAGGGGTTCAAATCCCGACTCGGCCAATTGTCAGCTGTGTGACTTCGGGCAAGTCACTTAACTTCTCTGGGCCTCAGTTACCTCATCTGTAAATTGGGGATTAAGACTGTGAGCCCCCCATGGGACAACCTGATCACCTTGTAGCCTCCCCAGCGCTTAGAACGGTGCTTTGCACATAGTAAGTGCTTAATAAATGCCATCATTATTATTATTATTATTATTCCCTGAGGTGTAAATCTTGGAGCCATTAGCAGAAGCAACACTGGCAGATCTCAGATGTCGAGAGGGTTCATTGAGGGATCTCTAAGGTAATTAGGGCTCTGACCACCTAGGGCTTAATAGAGTCAGGTTAAGGCATTCAATCACTCTCAGACCATGCATCAGTGGAACCAGTGCAAACTAGGGAAGACTTGACACTTTGAGGGAAAATCCCTTGGAAGCCTGGCTGCCAAAATCCATAGGACAAAGACCATCATCATGATCAACAGAATTTCCTGAGTGCCTCCAGTGTGCACAGCACTGCATTTGTGGGCCCGGGATGGAAGGGACTACTGCAGTTATGGGGAGCTGTTGATGAAGTTGTTCCTACGACAACCTAAGATGTTCACTTGGCTCCTCTAACACCAACCGACTCACCGTACCTCGATCTCGTCTATCTCGCCGCGGTCGCCCTGATCATATCTTGCCTTTGACCTGCAACTCCCTGCTCCTTCATAGCCAACAGATCATCACCCTCCCCATCTTCAAAGCCTTATTAAAATCGCATCTCCTTCAAGCGGCCTTCCCCTACTAAGCCCTCTTTTCCCCTACTCCTTCTCCTTTCTGTGTCACCCTTGCACCTGGATTCGTACCCTTTTTTTTTTAATGGAATTTGTTAAGCATTTACTGTGCACCTGACCCTGAATTAAACATTGGGGTAGATTGGAGATCATCAAATTGGACACAGTCCATGTTCTACATGGGGCTCACAGTCTTAATCCTTATTTGACAGGAAAGGTAACCGAGGCACAGAAAAGTGAACTTGCCCAAAGTCATACTACAGACAAGTGGTGGACCTGGGATTAGAACGCAGCTCCCCTGACTTCCAGGTTCATGCTCCTTCCATTAAGCCATGCTACTTTCCCACCTTCAGCCCCACAGCACTTAAGTACCTATCCTTAATTTATTTTAACGTTGGTCTCCTTCTCTAAACTGTAAGGTCCTTTTGGTCAGGCAACGCATCTACCAACTCTGTTAGACTGGACTCTCCCAAACCCTTATAACAGCACTCTGCCCCCAGCAAGCTCTCAATAAATACCAGTGACTGCCTGATGAAATATCCAAAGAAACTGCAGTACAGGAAACCAGGCCCCTACATACCTGATAAGTGATGAGGGAAATTAAGAATGAAGTAAGACTCAAAGCCATCCCCCCAAAATCCAACAGCAGCATCCCAAACATGCTGAGGTGGGTTATAAGGCTCACTGACAAAGGGTCAGAATTTCTCTGACTTCTCTCTTCCCGCACCCATTAGCAGCGCTGCCATTTTCTCTGACCTAGAAGCTCCCATTGGACCAATGGAGAAGCCACACCATTGGGATAAAGGGAAAGGGCGATCCGAAGCTGGGAAAGCACTGACCGAACTGTGTCTGGCGATGCCTCGTTATCCGTCTGCTCAACCCAGCATATTTATGGAACAGAAGGTGAGAGGATAGGACTCGAGGGCCCCCTGGAAGAGACTGGATGAGCAGTCATCCCAAGCCACCTTTGTGTGGAAATGTTCTCTGCCAGAGGGAAGAGCTTCTCAGCAATGGCTCAGTTCCCGCCTGTTGCAGCCAAATGCTGTGAAAAACACCTACCCAACATTTTACCCAACAGAATCTCCACCATCCAAATCAGGGCCAAAGAAACCACGGTGGGGGGGGGGGGGGGGGGGTCGAAGACAATGAGAAATTCCAGGTGGCACTGGGGAAGTCTCTCGACAACCTGGAGGTGCTGCTCCACAACCTACTCGCTAACCCTCCCTGGGATGGGGGGCTAGAGAAGAGGGGTTAATGGATGGGGAGCAGCAACCTCCAAAGATGATATTCTGAGAGCAGGGGCCAACACACACCGTTTACGCAATACAGATCAGCCCCTTTCTTCCCGCTATAAACCGAACCAACCATGAAACGAAACCTCCCCACTGGCATCGTCCACGAGCCAAGGGTGGAATGGATCCAGTGGCCCTCGCTTGTTGGATAGGCCTCGGCTCTACCTGATGTCCAGAGCTGCCTGGGCACAAAAAAGCTGGAATCCTGCTGAAGAGGAAGATGGTCTGATAGCCTCCAGGCACAGTCCAGTTATCTCAGAAGCAAAGGATTTGGAAAGCTTTCTGTGCCGAGACAGGACTTCTGAAATGGGCCATGGCTGGTAGGATAACACCCCGGGTAAACCCGCAGAGATCTCTGGTGTGTTCCTTTGGGCCTCTGTTTCGGACAATGTGAACAGGGCCTAAGAGAGCCTACAGGAGAGCTGCCAAAGGGATTAAAGATTTGGGAAATGGACACACTGAAGAAAATCTTTGTAACTCGTTGTGGGCAAGGAACGGGTCTCCCAACTCTGCTGTATTGTATTCTCCCAAGCACAGTGCTCTTCACATGGTAAGCACTCAATAAATACCACTGATAGATTAAATAGGTGAGAACACTAGAGAGGATGTTTCTAATGGTCTTTGGGAACAATGAAGGGACAGCTGGGGGAGGGCGTTGATGGAGGGAGGAGGGGAGGTAGAGGAGGCAGGTGTTCACTACTGACACTGAGAAAAAGCGGAGGAGGAAAAGACGGAGGAGGTAGGAATGGGCTGACTCAGTGCTGAAGAGAATTATAAGAGAAAACTAATGAAAGGCCCCTACTCTCCATCTGTTAATAATGATAGCATTTATTAAACTCTTATTAGGGCCACACACTATGCTGAGAACTGGGGTAGACTGTCCCACCTGGGGCTCACCACTGACAAGGGAGGGAGGATGAATACTTTAATCCCCATTTTGCAGAAGAGGAAACTGAGGTCCAGCAAGGTTATGTGATTGACCCAGGTCACCCAGTGGGCCAGTGGCAAAGATGGGATTAGAACTCAGGCCTCCTGACTCTCAAACTTTGGCTCTTTTCACTAGACCACCCTACCTCGCTATATCTAGCAGGGAAGAGTAGGAAAGCGAGAGGTTCATTTGCTCTCCTCCTTTTCTTTTTTAAATGAAAAATCTTCTTGCCAGTAAAAGTATTCCGTTTAGTCATCTGGCATGTGCCACGTGTAAACAGGTGCTTAACTGTTTTTGAAACTGATAATAAATTTAGGCTTGACCTAATTTCTTATGGAGCCTACGGGGCAGTGATAATTTACATGGCCAGTGACACGAGACTCACTGAGCCATTACTGATCTAGATCAATTTCCCAGTGCCCCTTTACCCACCCCCAAATATCTCTGCCTAAATCAAGACTGGGAAGAACAGCCAAGGAAGTGGCATTTTGTTAAGTTCAAAATGGATTCCGAAGATGCAGGTATGTTACCTCCTGAACAGAAGGAGAAACAGTCATCGAAAAGCTCACAAGACTACTTAATATGTCTTCCTCTGGATAGACAGTTTTATGGCACTTACACTGATGTGGCGGCACCCACGGCATCTCATAATTCTCACGAAACACCATTTTCAGTGTTAACGGTAAGGTGAATCAGAAGCACGTGGATTTCATTTTCTTTGAAATACCCCCTGGGCTCGAGAAATCAACATGAGGAGACGTTCGGCTAAATGTGTTTGGGTGGGCGCCGAACCCCCAAACCGGGCAGCAGCGTGGGAGAGGCTGGGGCCGAACACATAAGCGACACCGGGTCCAGACCTTCCCAACATGCGGCTCTGAGTTGATGCGATCTGAAACCCCGGCTGCCCTTTTGGGCGGGGGAGGGAGGGAGGGGAGGCAGGTGTCTGCCGTTCGGAACCCTAGCGGCTGCCAGGGAGGCTGATTTCCTGCTTTCTGCTATTAGTTCACTCGCCCACCCTCTCCCCACCACACTGCCATCAGGGAGATGTCGGTTTTGGCAGCAGACCGGGATCCCTGCCTGTAAGCTGATAGAGGTTGAGCTATTTGCAGAAATAATGCTTTCCAGACGTAGCAAACAGCCTTCCTCCCTCCAGATGGAGGGGCATTAGTGTTGCTCCCAGCCATTTCCTCACCTTCTGGTACTCTTGTCAGCTCTCCCATATGCACTGTGGGGTCTTCTGTTTTGGAGACTCTCTGGGTGTTTGGGGAAATCTTGGGAAACCGCTCAAGCCCTTGGCGGCTCTCCCCAACAGGGGCGGGGGCCAGCCCATTTGTACCCTCCTCATTTCTCCCCCCCACCACAAAAAACCCCTCTGTCTCCCAAATGCATCCACCTGGCACTTTCTCCCTGCCCAGAATAAGACGGAGGAACTCATGGGACGACTTGAGCTGGTAACTGAGCGATGAGTCTTGAATGTGAGCAGGCATCAGAGGGGCCGCCCCTTCCCACTCCTCTCCTCAGAGGCCTCTGCCGACGGGAGCCACACATCGACAGTTTGGGCCGTGTGCCTTCTGCAAGCGGAATAATAATGATGGTATTTGTTAAGAGCTTACTATGTGCCAAGCATTGTTCCAAGCGCTGGGGTAGATACAAGGTAATCAGGTTGTCCCACGAGAGGCTCACGGTCTTAATCCCCATTTTACAGATGAGGTCACTGAGGCACAGAGAACTTAAGCGACCTGTCCAAAGTCACATAGCTGACAAGTGGTGGAGCCCGGATTAGAACCCATGACCTCTGACTCCCAAGCCCCGTGCTCTTTCCTGAGGCGCTGGGGGACGGGGGTCCTAAAGAGACCGAGAAATTCAATGGAGATAAGGTCACTATATTCAAGGCCCTACTGAGAGCTCACCTCCTCCAGGAGGCCTTCCCAGACTGAGCCCCTTCCTTCCTCTCCCCCTCGTCCCCCTCTCCATCCCCCCATCCTACCTCCTTCCCTTCCCCACAGCAGCTGTATATATGTATATATTTTTGTACATATTTATTACTCTATTTATTTATTTATTTATTTTACTTCTACATATCTATTCTATTTATTTTATTTTGTTAGTATGTTTGGTTTTGTTCTCTGTCTCCCCCTTTTAGACTGTGAGCCCACTGTTGGGTAGGGACTGTCTCCATATGTTGCCAATTTGTACTTCCCAAGCGCTTAGTACAGTGCTCTGCCCATAGTAAGCGCTCAATAAAAACGATTGATGATGATGATGATATGTGAGGAAGATGCGGGGGTGGTAATAAGGGGGACAGTCACATGGGGCAGGAGCACTCAGACTGCCTCAGAAAGGTCTCCCCGATTGGGGGGTGCAATTGGCTGGGAGGACCTAGAACACGGTCTCGGGGCTTCTCCGGCCCTTGGGACTTCTCCCTCGTGCTTCTCCCAGCTCGGCCACTTACAGGAGCAGAACCACAGCCAGAATGGGGGAAATGGAGGAAGAGCAGCACATTCTAGTGGAAAGAGCACAGGCCTGGGACAGCCCCAGGATCCGGGTTCTAAGACCTGCTCTGCCCAGTGCCCGGTGGGCGGGTGGAGGCAGGGGCCCTTCGTGGCTCAGTGGAAAGAGCACGGGCTTTGGAGTCAGAGGTCAGGGGTTCAGATCCTGGCTCCGCCAATTATAATAATAAATAATAATAATAATGGCATTTATTAAGCGCTTATTATGTGCAGAGCACTGTTCTAAGCGCTGGGGAATTTACAAGGTGATCAGGTTGTCCCACGTGGGGCTCACAGTCTTCATCCCCTTTTACAGATGAGGGAACTGAGGCCCAGAGAAGTTAAGCGACTTGCCCAAAGTCACACAGTTGACAAGTGGTGGAGCTGGGATTTGAACCCATGACCTCTGACTCCAAAGCCCGGGCTTTTTCTACTGAGCCACGCTGCTTCTCTAATTGTCAGCTGTGTGACTTTGGGCAAGTCACTTCACTTCTCTGGGCCTCAGTGACCTCATCTGTAAAATGGGGATTAAGACTGTGAGCCCCAGGTGGGGCAACCTGATCACCTTGTAACCTCCACAGCGCTTAGAACAGTGCTTTGCACATAGTAAGCTCTTAATAAATGCCATTATTATTATTATTATTCTCTGCTGTTTGATCTTGGCCAAGTCACTTCACTTCTCTGTGCCTTGGTTCCCTCATCTGTAAAATAGGGAGTGAATCAATCAATTGTATTTATTGAGCGCTTACTGCGTGCAGAGCACTGTACTAAGCGCTTGGGAGTGCACTTGGGGAAGCAGCATGGTGTAGTAAATAGAGCAGGGGCCTAGGAGTCAGAAAGTCATCAGTTCTAATCCTGGTTCTGTCACTTGTCTGCTGTGTGGCCTTGGGCAAGTCACTTCATTTCTCTGTGCTTCAGTTACCTTATCTGTAAAATGGCGATTAAGACCGTGGGCCCTACGCAGGACAGGGACTGTGTCCAACCTACTTTGCTTGTATCCACTTCAGTGCTTAATACAGTGCTTGGCACATAGTAAGCGCTTAACAAATACCACAATTATTATTATTATTACAGTAAAACTGAGTTGGTAGATATGCTACCTACCCACACGAGTTTACAGTCTAGAGGGATTAAGACTGAACTTCATGGACTGTGTCCAACCTAATTAGTGCTTAGTACAGTGACTGGCACCTAGTTAAGTGTGGGATGGTGGTAACAGAAGACTAGGGGAACAAGGAAAGAAGGCGAGGCAGAGGTTGGTAAACAGAGAGGAAAAAAAGAGTAGGCCAATTCAAAAGTTGAGAGACCTAAAATGAAAGCAGAAGAGGGCTGAGGAAATACAGAACAGTAAAGGAAGGAAGAGACAGGGAGCGAGAAGAATAAGTGAATCAATCAATCAATAGTATATACTGAGCACCTACTGTGCACAGAGCACTGTACTAACTGCTCAGGAGAGTACGACTTAAACATCATTCCCGACTTCAAGGAGTTTAAAGATTGGGTGGGGAGGGAAGACTTGGAATAATTAAAATAATTTATAAATGGGAGGAAAAAAATGAAGCGTGAATGTTTATTTTTAATAATAGTAACAATAATAATACATTGCTAAAATCTGCCCTTCCCTCTCCAACCACACTGCTACCATGCTGATCCAAGCACTTATCTCTTCCCATCTTGACCACTGCATCAGTCCCCCTCACTGATCCCCCGGCCTCCTGTCTCTCCACACTCCAAATCCTTACTTCACTCTGCTGCACTGATCATTTATCAACAAAAACATTCAGTCCATGTCTCCCCACTCCTCAAGAAGATCTAGTGGCTGCTCTTGCACTTCCTCATCGAACAGAAACTCCTTTTCACTGGTTTTAAAGCACTCAATCACCTTGCCCCATTCTACCTCACTTCACTAATCTCCTACTACAGCCCAGCCCACACTCTGTGCTCCTCTACTGCCGGCTTACTTTCTGTGCCTCGATCTCTTCCATCTCGCCAATGAACCTTTTCCCATATCCCCCGCCAGCCTGGAACTCTCTCCCCATCCATATACGCCAGACCACCACTCTCTTCACCTTCAAAGCATTATTAAGACACATCTTCTCCAAGATATCTTCCCCGATTAAACCCTCTTTTCCCTTGCTCGCTTTCCCTTCTGCGCTGTCTATGCACTTGGATCCGTGACCTTTGGATATTTGATATTCACCTCGCCCCTAACTCCATAATACTTATGTACATATCTTTAAATTATATCCTATAAATGATTCACTTATTCATATTAATGAATGGCTCCCAATCTAGACTATAAGCTCATTATGGGCAGGGAAGGTGCCTGCTAATTCTGTTGTATTGCACTCTCCCAAGAGCTTAGTACAGAGCTCTGCACATAATAACACAATAAATATGATTGATTGATTGACAATAATTGAAGTATCTGTTAATTGCTTGCTGAGTGCCAGGCACTGTACTAAGTGCTGGCATAGATACAAGGTGTTCAGAATGGACACAGTCCCTGTCCCAACCAGGCCCTTAGTTCAATATTGCATTTCCCAAGTGTTTAGTACAGTGCTCTGCACACAATAAACACTCAATAAATATGATTGACTGACTGAAACTCACTCTGCAGCAATCAGGGGCTACAGAAAGGAGGCCATGGAAGTAGCCCAGAACTGGTGCTGGGTTTTTTTCCAGGCCAAGATGTTGCATACTTGTGGAGAGGGAGGTAACCCACGGGGCAGCACTTCCGGGAGATTTTGGTATTGACGCTGGGCTCCTAATCTGGGGCTGTGGTGGGAGAGGAGGAATTAAGGATGAAGGGCAAGGCATCAGGTGTGGTTGTATGAACCCAATATTGAGCCACCTTATTTATGCACTAATCAATGCAGTTCTCCCACGGTTCCCACCCTCTTCCAATTTCTTTCTTCTTCACTTGCCGCCCTGACCTTCTCACTTTCCTCCTCCAAACTCTGTGTGGGCAGGGATCGAGTCTACCAACTCTATTGTACCGTACTTTCACAAATGCTTAGTAGTGTTCTGCACACAGTAAGCTCTCAAATACTGCTGATTGACTGACTGACCTAACCTAGCCTTATCGGGCTGTACACCCACCACCTCCACCTCCCCCGACAAAAAGAGCTCAATACTCCTCTCAAGTTCATGCTACTTCTTTTTCCTGCAGAGAAAGTCAGGAGCAGTGGTCTTCCCACACTGGACCACCCGTGTACAACTCTAGAACCAGAGGCCATAAGCCCAGGTAGCTTGGAGGCACAATTAAGAAACTGTACTGTGAAGAGATTTGTGCTTCTTACCTACTAAGCGAGTAACAGGTTGTACGGTGTGACACTTTGGACCCTGGGGAGGAAGAAACTTAAGCAATACCATCAAAACTGATTTACCTTATCCACACAATATGCTTCGGGAGCAAACCAAGGAATGGATGAAACTACTCTCCAGACTAAGCGGCTGCACCAAATTATTATTTTTTTTTTGTTTCGGGTTTTTTTTTCTTAAAAAAAAAACATCACTGGAAGGGAAGACAGTTGACACTTGCAAATGAGTCTAATTTCCTTTGTCCTGTGGACATGAACCATGTTGGGGCAGCTCCAAACTGCATCAAACTGATTTATGCTGTCACCTAAACTGGGCCGATCTGTCCCAGGAGGCCGGCAGTCTGTCCGCTCCAATGACTGAAGGCCAAGAGCCGGGTGGGAGCTCGTGGCCCCGGGATCGGCTGTACACCCAGCCGCGTCCATCCTGACCAGCACAGCGGGATCACATGAATGTTTAAAGCCCGACAACTGGCTTTCATATTTGGGCTTTTTTATTTCTCTGAGAGTGTGCGTGTAGGGGGGTGCGTGGGGGGGGGGGAGTGGGAGGGTGCGTGCGTGAGTGTGTGTGCGCGTGCCACAGAAGAACTCCACTAACCAAGCGTGTTGATTCTGGCACCAGCAAACACAGTCTCTGTTCGAAAGATGAGCTGACACGTGCAGATTTGCAGATTAGCCATTTCGAAAGGTTAATTAAATATTACCATTGTTTCCCCAGCCACGAACGTATGTTCTTTATTTGGGCAGACAAGTGGCTGCCTGGCAAAATCATTTTCCCCTTACTCCAAAATATAGGAGTTTGGATTACTTTCTAGCCACCTACCTCTTAACACCAAAAAGGATTCAAAGAGGGTGATGGTGGGGGACACAAAACCACAAAACAAAGTGGAAATGATTTTCCGAGAAGAGGAAACCTGAAAAATGCATTTTTGATGAAGCCAGCCCTGGAGATACATATATTCCCAGCTGGCATCTGGGTTTTGGGATCACACCACGCAATGTACACAGTACGACGACACAGAAAGGAAAGCTTCTAGTATCCGCACCCGCTTTACTTGGTGACATTACTGAGGACTTTAGTGCTCTAGAGCAAGAACAAGGGTTAGTGCTCAGTGCGTCTCCAGATGTGAGATAAAGTAGACGGTCACCACACAATAATAATAATAATAATTATGTTTTTGGTTAAGCGCTTACTATGTTCCAAGCACTGTACTAAGTGCTGGGGTAGATATAAGATAATCAGGTCCCACAAGACCACTTATTATTGAATCCCCATTTTGCAGATGAGAGAACTGAGGCACTGAGAAGTTAAGTGACTTGCCCAAGGTCACTCAGCAGGCAAACGGCAGAACTGAGATTAAAAGGTCTTCTCACTCCCAGGCCCATGCTCTTCCACTAGGCCATGCCGCTTCTCACTTAAATTGTACCTCCGTCCATGAGCTGCAGAAACATCGGTATTTAGGAACAGGCCTCTCTCAGCATTACATAGTCATTTCTGCAGATTGTTCTGCTTTTTCGGGAAGTAACCGTGCTGGAGGATGTACAGAGTTGGGCAATCTAGATGTTTGGGAGGATGGACCCACTGCCCCTGAGAAACCTGGGTGAGGATTCTTTAATTAGGAGAGGCGAGGGCTGAAGGGTGGCGGGGGAGATGATTGAAGCTGGCAACATCAAGAACGGAGTGGACAGGGCCAACACAGTACTGTTGTCCAGCAAAACTCCAAAAAAAGCAGGATGAGTGGGTACCCACTGAAGCATGAGGGTGCTTGGTTCAAAACAACACCAAGAAACACTTCTTTACACAAAAAGTGGAAGCCAAATGGGATTCAGTCCCTCAGGAGGCTGGGAAGAGCAAAACAGCAACCGCTGCAAGAGGAGGTTGAACACCTGTATGGACATTAGGGAGAATGTTAGAGAAGGAGAAGAAACCCAGACTGAGCCCCCTCCTTCCTCTTCCCCTCCTCCCCCTCCCCATCCCCCCAACCTTACCTCCTTCCCCTCCCCACGGCACCTGTATATATGTTTGTACGTATTTATTACTGTATTCATTTATTTTATTTGTACATATTTATTCTATTTATTTTATTTGGTTTATATGTTTTGTTTTGTTGTCTGTCTCCCCCTTCTAGACTGTGAGCCCGCTGTTGGGTAGGGACCGTCTCTATGTGCTGCAAACTTGTACTTTCCAAGCGCTTAGTACAGTGCTCTGCACACAGTAAGCGCTCAATAAATACGATTGAATGAATGAATGAATGAATGAAAAGCAAAAGATGTTAGACAAAGCATTTATAATCATGAAGATGCTAGAGAAGCAGCGAGGCCTAGTGGCTAGAGCATAGGCCTGGGAGTCAGAAGGACCTGGGTTCTAGTCCTGGCTCCACCACTTGCTTGCTGTGTGACTTTGGGCAAGTCACTTCACTTCTCTGTGCCTCAGTTACCTCATCTGTAAAATGGAAATTAAGACTGCGAGCCCCATGTGGGACATGGACTGTGTCCAACCTGATTACCTTGTATAATAACAATAACAATAATAATAATAATAATAATGGCATTTGTTAAGCGCTTACTATGTGCAAAGCACTGTTCTAAGCACTGGGGGGATACAAGGTGATCACGTTGCCCCACGTGGGGCTCACAGTCTTAATCCCCATTTTACAGATGAGGTAACTGAGGCTCAGAAAAGTTAAGTGACTTGCCCAAGGTCACACAGCAGACACATCGGGGAGCCAGCTTTAGAACCCATGACCTCTGACTCCCAAGTCCGGGCTCTTTCCAGTGAGCCACGCTGCTTCTCTGACATTAGTGCTTCACATTAGGGCTGTGGGGCAGGGGGAAGGGGGCAGGGAAGAGCACAGGGCGCAAGTCAGGGGGACACAGAAGGGAGTGGGGGAAGAGGAAAAGTGGGGCTTTTTCTGGGAAGCCCTCTTGAAGGAGATGTGCCTTCAATAAGGCTTTGAATCTACCTCAGCGCTTAGAACAGTGCCTGGCATAGAGTAAGTGCTTAATAAATACCATTAAAAAATGTGTGGGAGATAAGGCAACCAAAACATTCTCTCTGAATTTGCCTCAGCTCCTTGTGGGCAGGGAGCATGTCACTTCTTAGAACTCTACTTCCCAAGAGCCTAGGATGTCTAGAAAATTGGTACAAAATTATGTAGTGTTAGTGGTATTGAATGCCCCCTTAGTGTAGTGTACAGTGCTCTAGACTCTTGGGAATCTAGTGTTCTCCTCCTCCCCATCTCCCCCGCCCTACCTCCTTCCCCTCCCCACAGCACCTGTATATATATTTGTACAGATTTATTACTCTATTTATTTTACTTGTACATATTTACCATTCTATTTATTTTGTTAATGATGTGCATTTAGCTTTAATTCTATTTGTTCTGACACCTTGACACCTGTCCACATGTTTTGTTTTGTTGTCTGTCTCCCCCTTCTAGACTGTAAGCCCGCTGTTGGGTAGGGACCATCTCTATATGTTGCCAACTTGTACTTCCCAAGGGCTTAGTACAGTGCTCTGCACACAGTAAGCGCTCAATAAATACGATTGAATGAATGAAGAAGCGACATACTCCCTGCCCATAAGGAGCTGAGGCAAACTTAAAGAGAATATTTCCAAATACAGAGATCCACACAACTCAAATAAATAATAAATAACTGGAAACACTTTGGTCCATTGGCCACAAGTGGTGTTTTATGTGCATAATCTACAGCATATAGCTTGGTCAAAATTTTATAATCCTTCAGGGTGGTCCATATCAAGAAGGGTTTCTGACGAATGCTCTTGGAAAGCAGGGGGTCTGTTTAACTTATTTAATTTGGTGCACCCCCCACCCAGTCCAGTGTTATGTGTGAATGGACAGGTTCCCAGAGGTTTTCTCATGATAATCACTTTCCCAAGCACTGTGGTAAATTACAACATGGTCCCAATTATTTCTCCTCCTTTCTAGTCAAATCGATCATTACACATTTAGGAAATAATGAAGAGTTTATAAAATGCAGAGCCTTCCTGCCCCCCTCCCTCATATATACATATTAAAATGTTATTTTAAATATTATTAAATTAAATTATTTTAAAATATATTTAAAATTAGCTATATATATTTATATATATATATGTGCGCAACTACTTTTAATTACTTAGACTGTGAGTCCCATGTGGGACAAGGACTCTGCTTGATCTGATTAACTTGTCTCTACCTCAGCGCTTGAAAGCATTTGAATACTATTATTATTATTATTATGCTATATAAAAATTAATTACTAACAAATAAATCTACCCCACGTCATTTTTATGCTCCTGACTACAACTCCTTCACACTTCTCAGGTCCCTGCGGAATATTTTTTGTCTCAAAGGTAAACTAGTACCCTAACAGGACTTACCCTCAAGAAGCTTAAAATACAATGTGTTCAAGAGATACTCATCAGAGATTCAGGGAAATGATGGGATTCTGAGAGGACAGTCCACTTGTAACCCTGTCTCACCAGCCCATAACCTTGGCGTTATCCTCAACTCATCTCTCTATGCAACCCACATATTCAATCTGTCACCAAATCCTGTCAGTTCAACCTTCACAACATCATTAAAATCCACCCTTTCCTCTCCAACCAAAAAGCTACTACACTGATCAGATCATTTATCCTAACCCGCCATGACCTCCCTGCCTTCTGTCTCTCCCCACCCCCATTCATACCTCACTCTGCTGCCCAGATAGGTTTTCTACAAAACCGTTCAGTCCACATCTCCTCACTCCTCAAGAACCTACAGCAGGGAGGTTTGCACACTTGGTTCCTTTAATGCCAGCTAACTCACTGTATCTCAAGCTTGTCTATCTCACTGCCAAATCCTTGCTTACTCCCTGCTTCTGGCCTGGAATTCCTTCCCCCTCCATGACAGACCACCACTCTTCCTACCTCAAAAGTGTTATTAAAATCACATCTCTTCCGTGAGGCCTTCCCTGACTAAGCCCACATTTCTCCTACTCCCTCTCCCTTCTGCATCGCCTTTGCATTTGGTCTGTACCCTTAAGCCACCCTTAAGTCTGATCCATTCTCTTCACCTAGGTATGTTGCTGGCTATAACTTTAATGGGGCCTACACAGTGCAAGAATATTCAATAATCTCACTCCAGGACAGCTATTTAGCTAAATCAAGCCATCAGTGGTATTTTATTTATATCTGTAGTTTATCCATTTATATTAATGTCTGTCTCCCCACCTAGGCGGTAAGGTTGTTGTGGGCAGGGAATGTGTCTACCAACTCCATTATACTGCCCTCTCCCAAGTGCTTAGTAAGCACTCATCAAATACAACTGATTGATTGACTGAAGCACTGTGTGCAGAGCACTGTACTAAGCGCTTGGGAGAGTACAATCTCAGCCCTCAAGAAGCTTACAATCTAGTGGGGGCCTTACAATCTAGACAAACTCAGAGTCAAAGTCAACAGCACGTGTTTCCCTTCATCTGATAGACACCTTATCCTCCTTAGCCCCATATCACGTTCTCAGATTGCTTGAAAGATGGACTGGTGCATATCCCAACTTCGATATGTTCTCCGGCATACCCTTTAGGGCCAAAAGCAAACCGAAGGACAGAAGCAATGGCATGCTGGGTCAGACTCATGGTTTCCAGCAGTGGCACCAGGCATTAGCACAGAGGAACAGTTGCTCTTCTTGAAATCCATCCTCAGGGTTTGAGATAAATAACCAGATGCAGGTCAGGGAATGACTAGCTAAATCCGAGTTCAGCTGAGAGGGACCAGGGATGGGGAGTGAAAGGGGTGACAGGCAGTGGCCAGATTTCAAGGGCATTGGAGAGTCGCAAGGTTTCAAGGTAAGCCAGTTGGGAACTGCTGCCTGAATTCCACCACAGATCTCACCTAACTCATGCCAGGCTCCCGAGAATCTGGACATCCAGGACAAGATGGTCCTCAGTTTTGCTCAGGGACCTCGCCCGCCACGGATTCGGAGAGTTTCTGACTAACTCTGCTCCATGGAACAGCAGTGTGGCGAGGAGACAGAGGCTGCCCAGCCCCAAAACGTCCCCGTGCAGGCACCCTGTGGTTTGGTGACACGCTCGCTGTTCTGCGCAGAGAAGGAGGAGCCCGCCGCAGACTCCAAAAACTTTCCCGGTCCCCGGAGGGCAGCTCTCATCAGCTGGCCTTCCATCCCTGCCTTTCCAAGGCCAAAGTTCCCAAATTGTTTGGCACCTTCCCCCTCTGAGCCCCACTGGCCGATTTAAAATGGAGCCGAGCCTCCCGGGAAGGGAGGGACGCGTGTTATTTATTTCTGCCACGTTCCGCTCGGAAGGGTTGAAGATTCCTTCCACCAGACATCTTCCTGGTAAACAAAAAAGTTCCCCATATTGTGATGCCTGCCCTGACCTGCAAGCTAGTGAACAATAAATCTTAATTACAGTAAAATGCCAAAATCCGCAAAGAATGAGGCAGCATTAGTCAACTGTGAATTGGTCCTGACTCCTGCTTCTGTTTCTGCTAGAGATGCAGCTGCAGGGATACATAAATTAGTTTCTGATTTGTTTGTGCCAGAACCATCCGTCGGGGCTGTTTCTTGAGAGCATTTCCAGTGCCCGCCGACTTACTGGCACTCGTCCTATTACCATGTCAGATGCAGGTGGCATCTGGAAAGTTTTATTTTAAAGGACTTAGAGCATTGTGCCTGGGTTAATAAGAAAGCGCTATTTTTAAATAACCCGGCAGCCTTCCAAAGTGGAGCTTGGTCTCATGACATCTGCTCAGTCGATACTAGTTACCTTTAGACTTATTCAAGAAACCCCCTGAATAACCTTTTTGTTAGTCACATCTCTTATTTAAGCTGGGCAGCACCATGGCCCTGGGGTGCCAACGCAGCCACTAGTGGAAGGAGCTTTCTCTTTGCACAGCTCCCCCGAGCTCTGGGGCATTCTGGTCCTGATTCGTCATAAGGCTAAACGCAGCTGTTTTGTCCTTTTCACTTCCGCCCGTGCCCCTCTCTTCCAAACAAATAGCCATCTAGAGTCAAGTATTGACCATTGGATTGTCTGCCAATGGAGCCCTGCTTGATGGCGTTGGGCGATTCCAGCTGGGCGTGGGTCTGGGACATTGGGAACCGGGGATGAAGGGAGCTCTGTTGTTGTCAGGGAAGCGTGGCTGTCTGTTCTGATCATCAAGCTACCTTTCTCCTATGTTGAAAGCTTTTGTGAACACCCGCTATGGGAAGCAGTGGGGCCTTAGTGAAAAGTGCCCGGGCGTGGGAGTAAGGGGAACTAGTTTCTCATCCTGGCTCCATCACTTGTCTGCCGTGTGACCTTGAGTAAATCACTTAACTTCTCTTTGTCTCAATTTCATCATCTTTAAAGTGGGGATTCAATCCTCCTTCCTCTGACTTAGACTGTGAGTCCCATCTTGGACAGGGATTGTGTCTGACCTGATTATCATTTATCTAACCCAGCACTTAGCACAGTGCCTGGCATATAATAAATGCTTAACAAATACAAAAAAAAACCCCAAAAATAACAGCAACAACAACACTAGAAACTGGGGGCTACTGGTAAACACTGGTGGATTTGTTTTTCGAGGTAGAGGAAACTGCGGTTCGGGACCAAAATCTGTCAATTAATCAATCACTGGTACTTACTTACTATACTAAGCACCTGGGAAGCTATAATACAATAGAATTGGTAGACGTGATCTCTGCCCACTAGGAGCTCACAGTCTATAGAAGAGACAGACATTAAAATAACTTGGGGATAGGGGAAATAGTAGAGTATAAGAATATTTACATTAAGGATTGTGAGGCTGGAGAGAGTCTCAAAGTGGTCAAGGGGTACCTAGCCAAGTTCATAGTCAACGCAGAGGGGAGGACAGGTAGGTTCAAGGATCTGGGTCAACGGTCAAAGGTCATCAAGGAGCTGGTGAGACACAGGTCCAAGAATGAAACTGTACAGGGCTCAAGGGAGGACAAGGGAGAGAAGAGGAATTTATATTCTTGAGTCCTGCTCTGCTGTGGACAGGGCCCAACAGTCCACTTTCTGTTCACCTTGATTAAAAGGTCAACCGTTTCTATAGGCACTTGACGTGCAATGTAATGTCAGCTCAGATCCCTGAAAGCATAGGGCCAGTCTTCTTCCCTTCGTGTCCCCCCTGTTGCCTGAAGCAATAGCCGCCCTCAACTATGATCTCTTTAACCCCTGGTCTCAATGCAACCTGCCCAGTGATCTTCCCGGACCGGTCCCAGGCTCCCATCCTGCTTTGCTTCCTGATGGTCACACCGCCTGAGTAACGACAGCAACTACAAATGAGGGCTTGCAAAGGGAGCTGGGATTTACACGGCGCTTTCCCATCTCTCTCTTCTTGTGCGTTCTCCCTCTTTCCTCTGTGCTTTGGTACACACACTAATCTCCCCGGAAAAAGAGGTTGGAGGGGCAGGGGGAGTGGTATCGAGTCTCATCCTCAGTGTGCTCCTGCCTATTTGCTGTGCTCCTGCCTATTTGCTCATTCTCTGCCACTACACCATCCTTCAGCCCCACGAGCACTCTTGTCTAATAATAACTTGAGTTTCTATAGCATCTTTCCTCTCTAGAGCTTAAAGTGCCTTCTCGTTTATTATCTCATTTGTCCTCTCAACATCACCCTCCCATTTATCCCTGTAATAGGCTGCAAGGCCACACGGGTCCCACTCCTCCAAGACTCACCTGCTGTCATCTGGTTGGGATTTAGTCGGGGGAGGGAAAGCCTAAGAAATTTCCAGCCATGACCCTCAATCCCTCCCCCTCTCTGCTTCCTTCCACCTGATCCTTGGGTTATATCACAAAACTCCAAACTCCCTATTAGGATCATGCTATTTGCCTCACCTGGTTGCCTGATGAACTATCTTGTGGGCTAAGTAGGGGCTAGCCATCATTCCCATTTTTCAGCTGGAGAGGTTAAAGCATGTTGCCCCAAGTCATGCTGTTAATCAGTAAAGGGAAAGGAACCAGAACTTGAACGCAGGCTCTTGGCTCTAAGGCCTCCTTTCCACCCAGCAATACGCAGTGGGTGTGCTACTACAACTCTAGATGCTTCCACTTTAGATTTTGTTGGCTAGGCATGAGAGCACTCCGAGTATGTGCAGCAGAGACAAAGGTGAGCTCTTTGCCCTGAGGGTCCTCCAACCTATCAGGAATGGCCCGTAAAGCAACTGTCCTTCTCTCAAGGGCCTATGGTACAGGGGAGGGATAGCCAGAACCTGCTCTGGTTGCACTCAGCATACCTCGCTGGTGTTTGAGAGCAGCTCAACAGAAGGACACAATCAAATATGCGGACGGGCTACTGAGTCTCCCTCTCAACCCCTGAAGGAAACAGAACTGCAAACACTGCAGTTGAAGAGTTTAAAGAAGCTCACGCCAGATGGCACGAACCTCCCCCCTCACACACACCACATACATACACACACATACAACTAGGATCTGCAGTTCTTCCCCAGGCCCCGGGAAAATGAACTCCCTGGGACGAACCAGCTGCTGCAAAATCCAACCTCATCCTCAGCGGGCAGTCTCAGGTTGACCCCTCCTCCCTCACCAGACCAGTGGCTGAAGCTGCCTTCCCGTTGTTGTGGGGGAGGGCACTCCTGGGGAGGCCAGTGGTGGTTAGCAGAATGGGAAGAATTGTTTTCATGATTTGTGTGCCTTGCCTCATACATCTGTAGAGATCAATGACTTGCACAACTTGTGTATCTGGTATTTTTAAATGTCCTCTGGCTGTTGTGTGGACCCGGGGCTATGAAGTGCTACAAATAAAGGAAGTGTGGCAGTGGTGGGGTGGGGGGGAGCATTGCCAACATTCTTCTGTAAAGAAAAAACTGCTCCCTTGGAGATGTCTGCCTTGAGCGGAGCTGGGTATTGGAGAATCTGTAACTCAAGCAAGGCCTCGCGAGGGCCAGTTCCAGAATCTATGGGCACGACTCGGACACTGTTTAATGATACAAGTAAAGAGAAAGGGAAAATGGGAAATCCCCATCCAGCCAGGACAGCCCTGAAAAGGACAATCAGACAGAAAGGTAAATCAATGAAAATTGGAAAAGGAAATTCATTTAATCCATTTTGGCCAAGATGAGTCCCACCATAACCCAAGTCATAGAAGACAAATGTCAGTAACAAATCCAAGTGCCAGAACATGGAATTTTGACATCTTTCCTTAGAGTGCCACCTGAAGAACCTAAGTCTTACGAAGCCCAGGGCCAACGCAGGTCACCCAAAATGCTGCCCAGCCATTCAACTGCCAAAAGTGGTGCATTTTTTAAATGGTAATTCTTAAGCACTTACTATGTGTCAAACACTGTTCTAAGCACTGGGGTAGATATAAGTTAATTAGGTTGGACACAGTCTCTGTCCCGCATGGGGCTTCACCATTTAGGTAGGAGGGAAAACAGGAGAACGGAGGCACAGAGAAGTTAAGTTACTTGCCCAAGGTCTGGCAGCTAGCATTTGGCAGGGCCAGAATTAGAACTCGGGTCCTCTGATTCCCAGGCCCGTGCTCTTTCCACTAGGCCAGGCTGCTCATTCCTCCGGGACAAACTTATCAGCTTGCCATCATATCCAAGAAGGAAATTTACCCGAGAAGATGCGGTCTGACACACAGGCACAAAGGTAAATACTTTGAATGTGAATGCATCTGCAAAAATGGTGTGAAAAAAACTCCACATTTTTATTGGGAAATCCATAAAGGCAAAACAAATGGTTTTCCACTGCTCTGCTTTATTCTTTGCGGGTCCATCTGCAATCCATCATCTCCCCCACACCTCTCCAGCCCTCCCACTTCCCATGAACCCATCGCCGTCATCATCTTGTCCAGGAACAAAAGAACTCAACCTCAGGCGGTGCCCTGTGCCTGCAACCTTTATCCCTCAATTCAGGGGCAATCACTCCCGCCGCACTCTGGACAGCCTCAAAGATGCAGCCACTCCCTTCAGACACAATCCCCAGTTTATCCGTTGCTCTGCTCATGACTGGCGGAGGCTTAATCTGCCTTTTCCTCCCCAAGTTGACCCCTTCCTTCTGCTGCTCTTCTAGGGGCAGCTCTGCTCATTCTCGGAGAACGGCTTCCCGAAACTGAAGCAAAAGCTACTTGCTCCCCAGGTTTTCAAGATCTCCACTAACTTTCCAAAAGGGGCATTTTGATTCCTAGGTTAGCTGGGATGACCTCTGCTTAAACACTCTCTCACACCAGTCTTCATGTTTTCCTACTCCTGTCTAAATCCATCCATTCCTATACTCTTCCCCCTAACCTCCAATGCTTTGGGGTCTCTTTCTCCACTTCATCCCTTCTCACTTATCATCAATGGTATTTATTGAGGACTTACTATGTGCAGAGCACTATACTAAGTGCTTGGGAGAAGACAGTACAAAGGGGTAGGCAGGTTCCCTGCCCACAATGACCTTTGCTTATTATCCATCCTTACCACTTCCCTCTCTTTTCAGGTCACCCACTTCTCTGGCCTTTCCCTGGTTTCCTCCACTCTCCTCGCCCTTTGCATTTCAATCAATCAATCAGTGTTATTTATTGAGTGCTGTTCTAAGGCCTAGTGGAAAGAGCCTGGGCCTGTGAAACAGAGGACCTGGGTTCTAGTCCAGGCTCTGCCACTTGTCTGCTGTATGGCTTTGGGCAAGTCACTTCAATTCTCTGCATCTCAGTAACCTCACCAGTAAAATGGGGATTAAAACCTAATCCTAAAACTGTGAGCCCCATGTGGGACAGGGACTATGTCCAACCTGATTACCCTATCCCTTTCCCAGTGCTTAGAACAGTGCTTGACACCCAGTAAGCGCTGAACAAATACCGCAATTACAATTATTTATAATTACAACACAACAGAATTAGCAGAAATGTTCCCTGTCCATAAGGAGCTTACATTTGGCTCTATATTCCTCCTGCTGGCTCCCACTTCTCATGTGCCCACCAAGCTTTTCTTACTGATGCCCCCAACACTTGTTTTTTTCCCTCATGCTGTCCTCTTGCCACCTCCCTCTGGCCGCCAAGACTCTCAATGACAATCCCTTTCCCAGCGGAGCAGGGAATGAGAGAGAGCCCCACTGGAAGAGGACTGCACCCCACTAGCTGGTTGGGGTGAACCCTCTGAATAGTAATGATGGTATTTGTTAAGCGCTTACTATGTGAGAAGCACTGTTCTAAGCGCTGGGGGGGATACAAGGTGATCAGGTTGTCCCACGTGGGGCTCACAGTCTTAATCCCCATTTTAAGGTAAGGTAACTGAGGCACAGAGAAGTTAAGTAGTTTGCCCAAGTTCACACAGCTAAGTGGCTGGGTCAGAATTCGAACCCATGACCTCTGACTCCTACGCCTGTGCTCTTTACACTAAGCCATACTGCTTCTCTCATGAATGCTCTCATGTGAGGCTGCAAGAATGACATTTATTCCAAAATTCTGTCCAGGGGCCTCTCTGGAAGGGGCAGGTTGCTGCACTGAAGGACTCTCTCTCCCAAGTGTTTCCAAACTGCAGCAAGCTGTAAATGCCCAGAGGCTCATCTGTATTTTTTTTCCTCATCCTCCACATGTTTAGAAGCATTCCCCAGGGTCAAATAGATACCATGAAATGTGAAAAAAAGCAACAGCAGAGTTTTGGGCAGCACACACGTGTATAGTTGAGCTAACACATCTGATGGTATCTGAAAGAGTCAACAAATACGGATAAAAAAGAATGTTCATTATGATTCCACCTCTTCTCCTCCCCTTCAAAGTGATGTAGCAATTATTGAGCTTGCCACTTGGTGTGGTGCACTGCATTAGATACTTGGGTAGTCCAGAACAACAAAGTGACATGTTCCTTGCCTACAAGGAACTTAATACTCTAACAGGGGAGAAAAACATAAAAATATTTCTATCCAGAATGGTCAAAATCATTAAATTTAGCAGCTTTACAGACTTGAGTGCAAGAAGGGTGCAAATAAGTCCCTAAGTCTTAGAGCTGGATGAAGAGATGATATGGCTCTGGGTGTTGGGAAATAAATCAGAGGGGGCTAGGTGGAGGAAGTGGGCTTTTAGGAGGGATTTGAATGTGAGGAGCACTATGGTCTGTTTGACATGAGCAGGGAGGGAAGGAGGGAGTTATTGGAGTTATACATAGTTCTATGCATACATTAGAAGTTATTATTATTATTATTACTATTATTGTATTTGTGAAGTGCTTACTATGTGTATGTTTACGTTTGTATGGGGGGAAAAGCCCAATAAGGAACTGAAAACACAGCTGAGTCCAAACCCTGTTTCCTTCTCTGGAGTCCTAAAAATGGTTCAGTTCTACCCATATCTCATGATTCAGGTCTGAACAGATCAGTCTGTGGCTACTGGGTTGTTTAGTGTTTTCAGAGTGGTCTAAGGATCCAGGCAGGCCTGAATCAAGTGCCCTTTTCCTAAGGGGCGAGTTGGTCTCCCTCCCAAATGAACCGGGATCCCCAAACCCACACACGATGTGTCCAAAGCTCATTTGTTTTCTGCCAGGTACTGCACTAAGCACTGGGGTTAGACAGAAGCTAATCAGGTTGGATGCAGTCCATGTCCCATGACACACAAATTCATGAAGTGATCCATATTTTTAAATTGATGCTATTAATGCCTGTTTACTTGTTTTGATATCTGTCTCCCCCCTTCTAGACGGTGTGCCCGTGTGGGCAGGGATTGTCTCTGTTGCTGAATTGTACTTTCCAAGTGCTTAGTACAGTGCTCTGCACACAGTAAGTGCTCAATAAATGCTATTGAATGAATGAATGAATGGTCTGTTTGACATGGGCAGGAAGGGAGGAAGGGAAGGAGGGAGTTTTAAGCTGGGGGAACAGCATGAAGGGGCAGAAGGGCTGGGAGACTGGCATGGTTAGAGGTTGGCTTGGAAGGGAATGTGTGAGTCCCACCTAAAAGAAACCAATTTAGCTCACCTCCTGCCTCCAGGCTCGGCTGTACACAAACCATTCCCAGGCAAAGGAGTGGCTAATAGTAGTAAATAAATAAATACTGTAATTATCACAATTGAGGATGATGACAATTGACATGCCAAGGATCTTAGAGATCTTACTGACCCGAGGGGAACAGGCAGGAGGAAAAGGGGGGATCCTAAATAAGGAAGGAGAGTTCTGTGAAATGTCAGACACCAAGCCCAATAAAATTGGGGTACCACTACTTCAGGGAAGCAGCACGATGTAGCAGAAAGAGCATGGGACCAAGCGACCCAGATTTTAGTCCCGGCTCTGCCAGGGGCCTCCTGAATGACCTTAGACCAGTCACTTAACCTCCCCTGCCTCAGTTTCCTCCTCAGTAAAATGGGGGTAAGATATCTGCCTTTCCCCACTCTTAGATCGTGAGCCTCATGTGGAACAGAGAGTGGAACTGATCTGATTATCTGATAACTACCCCAATGCTTCGCTCGGCACTTGGCTTGTTTAATGAGTGCCCCATATATATATCAAAATTTTAACTTCTATAGTCAAGGTCACAAGGAGTCTACCACGTTAATTCTGCAAGTGGGCAACATCCTTGCCTCAATGGGGATGGACAATGGAAGAGTAAATCCTTCCCCTGCTAAACTGTAAATTCCTTGAGGGCAGGGATCACATCTATGGTCCTCTCTCAAGCTCTCAGTCCAGTGCACACAGCAAGCACTCACTACATACCGCTGATGGACTGATTGGCTGATTCGGTGTTACTTCTCAAAGACAAAAAGAAAGATATTGCTCCAGAAGGCTGTTGCTGTGATCAGGTAGCCCTGAGGCTGTGGACACCTAATTAATCAATTGTATTTATTGAGCACTTACTGTGTGCAGAGCACTGTACTACGCACTTGGGAAGTACAAGTTGGCAACATATAGAGATGGTCCCTACCCAACAGTGGGCTCACAGTCTAGAAGGGGGAGACAGAGAACAAAACCAGACATATTAGCAAAATAAAATAAATAGAATAGATATGTACATGTAAAATAAATAGAGTAATAAATATGTACAAACATATATTCATATATACAGGTGCTGTGGGGAAGGGAAGGAGGCAAGGCGGGGGGGATGGAGAGGGGGAGGAGGGGGAGAGAAAGGAGGGGGCTCAGTCTGGGAAGGCTTCCTGGAGGAGGTGAGCTCTCAGTAGAGCCTTGAAGGGAGGAAGAGAGCTAGCTTGGCAGATGAAAAATATGGAACGCTTCACGAATTTGCGTGTCACCTAAGTGATCAACTAGCCCTCTGGCCTGAACAACTTGCAGCCTCTCCCCTCTACAGCCAGATCTTTGGACATGGAATGCCCAGTTCCCTGCAAAGCCTTGGGTTGGTCCTTGGGCTCCTCTACAACCCACCCACCTCATGTCCTTCTGACCAGGGAGTCCTTGAGGTCAAGTGAGGATCTAAAAATTGCCTTGTCTATCCTTCTGGATATACAATTGGGGCTTCATTTACCTCTAGACTGGATGCTCATGATGGGCAGGGAACGTGTCTACCAACTCTGTTGTACTGTACTCTCACAAATACTTAGTACAGTGTAAGAGCTCAGTAAATACAATTGATCGGTTAACCCCTCATTTCACCATCTCCTCTGTGTCCCCTATGCACTTGGGTGTGTACTCCTTGAGCAGCTGGATACTACCCCCACCCCCAGCACCGAGAAATATATCCTTACACACTGCCATTTCCCTACCTGAAACTTATTTTAATATCCGTCCCCTTTTGTAGAAGGGAAACTCCTCATGGGCAGAATTTGGTTCTAAAAGTTCTATTGCATTGTACTCTCCCAGGTGCTCAGTACACTGCTCTGCACACAGTAAGTGCTCAAGAAATACCACTGATCAACTGACTGGTTGCAAGAAGGAGCCTACCCAAGTTATGACTCACCACCATCATGCCTGAAATATATGCTTTTCTGGTTTGGGATGGAAGGGAATTGGGTTGAGCCTGGTCTTAACTGATGCTGTACCCTAATCAGTTATTAAAAACTGTCTACCCTGAGAAATAGGCAGTGCACTGGCCAGAGCTATCCAGAGGGTATGACAAGTGTGGCATTTACCACAATCATCCTCCCTCAAGGGCACAAGGGGAACTGCCCTGTATTAAGGCCAGAGGAGGGAGGGAGGTATCCGGGTTTGATTGGATACCTGTTCACATCCTACCACGTCCCATTCTCTTCCAAGACTGTCACAAGGCTGTGGCTCTCATTCTTGACTTCCATGGAAACATAGGATGGCTGGAGTCCAAGGAACACCACAGTCTACCCCCTCCTTGGAAAGGATTCTAATTGGCAGAAATTTAACAGATAAGCAGTGTTTGGAGGTAGACTTTTTTTTTTTCAGTTTTCTGAGTGTGGGTTTCTGGCTCTGCAGCTCATTGACACTGTAGTATTATAGGCAAGAATGTCCCACAATAGCTTCATAGATGCTAATTGCTAGAGTTCCCAGGATTCACAGAATATCTGTGAGCTATTGAAGACTCGTTGAGGGCTTCTCATCATTAGAATTCCGGGTTTCTAAGTCCCTTCCTTATAAGCCATCTGGCCTCTCTGGGACCCAGCTGCAGCCAATTCTCTAATCCCACCCATTTACTCACCCTCTCTCCCATGGCCATACACCCTCCAACCCCCTCCCACCCTTCCCCCACACACACCTGGTTTTTTTCAATGTTATTTGTTAAGCGCTTACTATGTAAGCACTGTACTAAGCCCTGGGGTAGGTACATGCTAATCAGGTTGGGCACAGTCCCTGTCCCACAAGGGGTTCATGATCACAATACCCACATTACAGATGAGGAGACTGAGGAACAGAGAATTTAAGTGACTTACCCCAGTTCTTACAGCAGGCTAGGGACAGAGCCAGGATCAGGACCCAAATCCTCCTGACTCCCAGACTCTATCCTCTAGACCACGCTGCTTCTCTGGTGATTTCTCTGGCCTGGAGGACCCTAAGTCAATCTGCCAAGCCTCATAAAAATCAAACCATGAAATAGATTTTCTACAACTGAAAGTAAGATGATTTTCCTATTTAATTTATCCTTAATCCCACTGTATTTTTATTTCTCTTCCTGAGAAGTGAGGTAGACAGATTTGCTTGGGGCAAATACTGCTTGCTCTTTTAAATGTAGAATGTGAATTCTCCAGAGGAACACAACTGGTACAAAATTTTTATGTCAGGAAGGGCCTTTCCCTTTTAATACTTGCTAGTGAGATGATGGTTGGAGTGACAGTCATCAGAGAGACAATCAAAATGGCATCTGCAGGAGGCAGTGAGCTGGAAAGTGGAGGAAGGGAAGAGACCGGTATTTGGGCTGATAGTATTCAGGTATCGATCAGGGGCTGAGAAAGTAGCTTCAGGAAGTCTAGATGATGCCTTTCCCCATCTGCAGACAGCTAAGCCCTTGGCCTAGGAGTTGCTCACGGTCTAAGAGGATCAGAGTAGCCCTGCACTGAAATCCGCAGTTCTCAACTCCTATCTCACTGCTCTTAAAACTAGTCTGTGGTTTGCATCTTCATGCCTTTCAAGACCCTTAGATGTGTTAACCCTCGCTTTGTCCAAAGCATCTCCATCCCTCATCCCTTTCTCCCCTACTCAACCTCATTGAATGTTCTTGTATCTCCTCGTTCCTGTAACCCTAACCCTCTCGACCTATGTGGTTTTCCCAAATCCGGCTACTGGGATCATGGATCCCCCTCCCCTGAGCCTACTGTTGCCATAAATGTCCTTCAGTTCAAAGTGAAGCTACCCTCGATGAGACTGCATTTGTGAGCCTGAGAGACAGTGAGGGAGGATCTCTTTCATATCAACACACTTTGTGGAAATACGGTAGCACACCTCTTCTGAA
Organism: Tachyglossus aculeatus; assembly: GCF_015852505.1. Lineage (NCBI taxonomy): Eukaryota > Metazoa > Chordata > Mammalia > Monotremata > Tachyglossidae > Tachyglossus > Tachyglossus aculeatus. The sequence continues at coordinate 19,642,219 of NC_052090.1, read as the reverse complement.
CCTATAGTAGCTTCCCCTTCTTTGCCCCCAAACATCCCTCTCCTCTTCTTCACTTTGTTCTCTTGACACTTTTCCCTTATTTCTTCCCTCCCCACACTCTTTAAACCCTCACAAAAGTTTCTCTCCTCCAACAGTCAATCAATAAAATGGTACTTATTGAGTGCTGGTTGGGTGCGCAGAGCACTCTCTAGAGCACTCTAGAGAAGCAGCATGACTTAGTGGATAAAGCATGGCCCTGGGAGTCAGAAGGATCTGGGTTCTAGTCCTGGCTCCGCCACTTGTCTGCTGTATGACCTTGGACAAGTCATTTAACTTCTCTGTGTCTCATTACCTCATCTGTAAAATGGGAATTAAGACTGGGTGGGACAGGGACTGTGTCCAATCTGGTTATATCTACCCCAGTGCTTAGTCCAGTGCCTGGTACTCCTCCAAGTGACCTTCCCAGACTAAACCCCACTCTTCCTCATCTCCCACTCCCTTCTGCATCTCTCTGACTTGTTCCCTTTGCTCTTTCCCCGCCCCACCACGCTTATGTCTATATATGTAGTTTTATTTATTTGTATTGATGTCTGTCTCCCTGCCTCTACACTGTGAGTTTGCTGCGGGCAGGGATTGTCACTATTTATTGCTGCATTATACTTTCCCAAGCGCTTAGTACAGTGCTCTGCACACAGCATGCACTTAATAAATATGGTTGAATGAATGAATGGTACATAGTAATTGCTTAACAAATACCATTTAAAAAAAAACAAACCCAGGAGTAGAAGACACAGTCCGTGCCCTGAGGAGGCTTACCATCCATATTTTCTACCCACAAGTCCACGCTGACTTCTTGGTAGAGCAGGCTCTTAAGTGGAGCGGTTTTTATTCCCCTTCATTTTTCTTCGGAAACCCATCTACTGTAGCTAGACTCCCTATTTGCTCCTCTGGTGGTGTAAGGTCCTTGTGGGCACGCTGCTGCCCAGGTCATCTTTGTGCAGAAACACTCTGAGCATGTTACTCCCCTCCTCAAAAATCTCCAGTGGCTACCAGTCAACCTACGCATCAAGTAAAAACTCCTCACTCTTGGCTCCAAGGCTCTCCATTACCTCGCCCCCTCCTACCTCACCTCCCTTCTCTCCCTCTACAGCCCAGCCCGCACCCTCCGCTCCTCTGCTGCTAACCCCCTCATTGTGCCTCGTTCCCACCTGTCCAGCCGTCGACCCCCGGCCCACGTCCTCCCCCTGGCCTGGAATGCCCTCCTTCCGCACATCCGCCAAGCTAGCTCTCTTCCTCCCTTCAAAGCCCTACTGAGAGCTCACTCCTCCAGCAGGCCTTCCCAGACTGAGCCTCCTTTTTCCTCTCCCCCTCCCCATCCCCCAGACCCTACCTCCTTCCCCTCCCCACAGCACCTGTATATTTGTTTGTACAGATTTATTACTCTATTTATTTTACTTGTACATATTTACTATTCTATTTATTTTGCCAATGATGTGCATCTAGCTTTACTTCTATTTATTCTGATGACTTGACACCTGACCACATGTTTTGTTTTATTGTCTGTCTCCCCCTTCTAGACTGTGAGCCCGTTGTTGGGTTGGGACCGTCTCTATATGTTGTCAACTTGTACAGTGCTCTGCACACAGTAAGCACTCAATAAATATGATTGAATGAATGTAATAATAATAATAATATTATTATTTGTTAAGTGCTTACTATGTGCCAAGCACTGTACTAAGCGCAGGGGTAGATACAAGGTAATCAGGTTGCCCCACCTGGGGCTCACAGTCTTAATCCCCTTTTTTACCAATGAGCTAACTGAGGCACAAAGAAGTTAAATGGCTTGCCCAAGTTCACATAGCAGTCAAGTGGTGGAGCCAGGATTAGAACCCACAACCTCTGACTTCCAAGCCGGTGCTCTTGCCACTAGGCTATGCTGCTATTGCATGTACCTACCAACTCTACTGCACTGTACCCTCCCAAGAGCTTAGTACAGTGCTCTGCACACAATAAGCATTCAATAAATACCACTGATTGACTGACCGACGCATGCACTGAGGAGTACCTGTTTCAAGCTGCCTTATAATGCATGGATCTGTGGAAAGAGCATTTGGCTCAGAGCTTGTCTGTCATCTGTTGCCAACATACAGTTAAGAGACTACAGACCAGATTTGCTGTAACGGCTGAAATCGGAACAAAAGAAGGAAGCCTTATGGGTACGGGTGAAATGAATTTCAGGGTGGTTCAGTTCGAATTCTAAAGAAAGGCTTGCGTATCATCCTTTCTCATTGAATCCAAACTGCCTCACCTGTTCTCATAATCAGATCCAGTGACAAGCTGCCTATAAACTCGTGGAAAAACGTGATTTAGCAAGAATCAGAGCTTCCTTTCGGTGTGTTTTAGCCAGGATGTGGAAATTAGCACCCTGGTAACCACATGAATAAATATTGGGAGTAATGTTTACCATCTCACAGCAAAGGAAGAGGACTTCAGATAATAAGCAAACTAGAAGGTTTCTTCATTTTGAAATCCTCCCCAATGATGCTGTCTGCAAAATTTCTGCAAGGCTTATTGCTTTGGCAATTCCCTCTCAATTTTCACATCAGGTCAAGTTATTTCCTTTTCAATTGATCACCACGGAACTCCTAAACTTCCCAGGAAGTAAAAGCATATGGGATACCAGAAAATCCACGGCGGAAGCCGGTGAAATGAAGCAGAGCTCAGACCCCTCCTGGGTCAGTAGCCGGGGGTGGCTTCCTTTGCCTTAGAAAGGGCCGCCCGATCGGCCAAGATGAACACTTTCCCATCCTATTATTTGAACTCACTACAGTATTAATAAAGGCGCTTTACATCTAATTAGGGACGAGGTTTAGTTTTCCCAGTTTCAAAATGTAATTTCCCCCTAATGGAAACAGTTACCCAACCCGACCCTTCCGGGACCTAGGGGAACCCCCTGCTCGCTGATAAGCCGTTCTCAATCTTGGACATAACAACTGTCCTCCAAGTGACTTCAGACAGCTAGGGAATCTTTAGTACTGCACATGTGGCCGTGTTCTCATGCTTATCGCTCTCCAACTGAGATGAATATTTTTTGCGTCTGCTTTTACTACATTAGGCCATGAAGATGAAATCAAAAGGATCACGTTCAACAAAAACTTCCTATGTGGACAGTTCAATACACTTTCCACCAGGCTGATTGCCCTTATTGTACAGTGGATAAAGGCAGAACTTGCAGCTACCTGCTAGTTTGACAATGTCGTTCTATCACCAGAGGGTTGTTGGTGCTTTTTCTCACAGCGGCCCTCCAATTCCACTAACCCCAGTGGATTAGCAAAAACCTACAAGTAGAATAGCCCGAAATGGTATCTCTGCATGAATTACTATTATACTTTGCAACCCACAATTACACGGATCTAGACTGGCTGCCTAAGAACATTACTTCACTAATTCAAGTGGTTTCAGAACCCGAAAATAATTTATTTTCTTTTGTGGGCCTGGGTGTTTGGGTGACTATTTTTGCCTGCTTCATCTTTCAGGGGTTGACACAGACCAGATTGGCCAGACCCCACTCAAAGAATTTTAAACACAGCAAGGAGAAGCAGCGTGGCCTAGTGGAAAGAGCCCAGGCCTGAGAGTCAGAGGACCTGGGTTCTAATCCCAATGCTGCCCGCTGCTTGCTGTGTGACCTTGGACAAGTCACTTCACTTCTCTGGTCCTCAGTTTCCTCAACTATGTAAAATGGGGATTGAAGACCCATTCTCCCTCCTACTTAGACTGAAGCACGTGAGGGTAAGGGACAGCATCCAACCTACTTAACTTGTACCTACCCCAATGCTCAGAACAGTGTTGGATGCAAAGCACTTAACAAATACTAAATATTCATATATATATATACATATATATATACTTTATATATATAAAGGCAAGGATGTGGATGGGGAACCAGAGACTCCTATGCACGTAACCAGAGCTGATAACCAATCAAAACCCCTGGAGGAGAGGGTGAGCCGGACTAGGGTACTTTGGGGAAGAAGAGCCAGAGAGGCTGGGATTCTCACACTGGCCCCATAACAAGTCAGGGATAGAGCTGATTATAAAGATCTGGGGAAGGCTGGCAGACAAAGCCCTCCTGCCTCTCCTCTCCCAGGTTCCTGATTGCCCGCTGCTACACTGCTACTGCCTCCCCACCTCAATGATTCCCTAATTACCACCACCTTCCCCTGCCATTTGAAGGAACCCCGAGCCATGTAGCAAGAGATAGGATGAGGAGGAAAGAGAAGCCCTGTGAGGGAACAGGTGGAAAGATGGGGAGAGAGAGAGAGAGAGAGAGAGAGAGAGGAGGAGAAAGAAGGGGAGAGAAAGGGGGAGGGAGAGAGGTCATGGTGGATTTAGATGGGTAGTTTAAAACCATCTAATTACTGTGGCTGCAGTCAGTTATCTCTAAAGCAGGGATCACAAAAGCTCTGCTCCTGTGGAACTCAGCCATGCGCAGGAGATCAGGAATTATGGCTACTTTGCTGATGCTGGGGATTTGCTGTGGTCTCTGAATCAAACCTTTAAAGAGATTTCCTCCAGTGACAAAAGCCCTTTGCTGGATACAAACGCACAGCATGCAACTAATTTACTTTATAGAAAAGTGGCCCTAACCTAATCAGAGTCGGTCCTAAACCTAGTTTCTGTAAATGACTTTTTTATGGGGGGTGGGGAGGGTGTGTGTCTGTGTGTGTGTATGTGTGTGTCTGGAGAGTGTGTGTGTGTGCGTGTGTCTGTTGGAGGGAATACACAAGAGAAGAAGCTCGAGGGTACATTCCAAAAATGCTGATGTTAATTCATAAACAACAATGATCACCAGCTATTTTTGATCATAGTTGAACAAGAAAGATGATCGCCCTTGGAACAGGAATATGGTAAGGAACGGATAAAAGGACAAGAAAATTGATTTAGTATGATGGCCTGGGCAGGATTCTTCACTACGCAAGAAATAGTTTGACCTAGTGGAAAGAGCACGGGCTTGGGAGTCAGAGGACCTGGGTTCTAATCCCAGCTCCCCCATTTGTCTGCTGTGTGACCTTGGGCCAGTCGCTTCACTTCTCTGTGCCTCAATTACCTCATCTGTAAAATGGGGAATAAATCCTCCTCCCTCCGATTCAGACTGCGAGCCCTGTTTGGGACAGGAACTGACTGACTCTCTTGTGTCTACCCCAGCCCTTGGAATAGTGCTTGACACATAGTAAGCACTTAACAAATGCCATTTTTTTAAAAAAGCACTGGACTAAGTGGACTAGTTTACTAGGCGAGAGAAGAATTCCTCTGTGGCCCCTACAGTTGTGGAGCACTTGCCCCAGCCTGGAGTGACAAGCATGAGCAGTCCTAGATGAGTACTGTCATAAGAGATGCTTGTAAAAAAGATGACCTGGGTTTGGAAGTGACCTGTGATGACTGGAATTGTGTTTAGATGGGAAGTTCTTCTTTCACAAAGGACAAGGTGTCTTCTTTAAAGCTATGGCATCCCACACCTGGAGGAACATCTCTGAGTAACCAGAGAGGCAAACCAAGCATTTTCTACTGGTCGAGGACCATGAAGCAGCATGGCTCAGTGGAAAGAGCCCGTGCTTGGGAGTCAGAGGTCATGGGTTCTAAGCCCAGCTCCACCTCATGTCTGCTGTGTGACCTTGGGCAAGCCACTTAACTTCTCTGAGCCTCAGTTACCTCATCTGTAAAATGGGGATGAAGACTGTGAGCCTCACGTGGGACAACCTGATCATCTTGTATCCTCCCCAGCACTTAGAACAGTGTTTTACACATAGTAAGCGCATAACAAATGCCATCATTAATATTATTATTATTATTAGGCACACCCAGAGTGTCTGGCTTTATTGTGTGCGCTTAGATGGATGGAGCCTGCTCCAGCTCACACCAGTACTGGGCTCCTTCAGATTTCACCCTGTTACACAATCCTGTTACACAATCCTGTTACAAACCACAACGGGAAAGCTGCCAGTTCATGGCTGAAACGCAAATCACAAACCTCACCTCGCTCCCGGGGTTAGCATCCTACGCCCTCGGGCCCAGGCGGTGTACACACAAGGATTCCCCACCTCAGGTCTCCCCGGGCATTTTGTGTAGCACTGAGGACCGCTTCATAGCCTTCCCTGCTGAAACGGCATTGTCCATGGGAAAGGATTTTCCTACAGCGAGAGGAAAAAAATGTTCCTTACTGAGACAAATAATAATAATAATAGTGGTGGTTTTTGTTAAGCGCTTACTATATGCCAAGCACCGCTCTAAGCGCTGGGGTAGATACAACGTAATCAGGTTGTCCCACATGGGGCTCACAGTCTTAATCCCCATTATACAGATGAGGTCACTGAGGCACAGAGAAGTTAAGTGATTGCCCAAAGTCACACAGCTGATAAGTGGCGGAGGCACGATTAGAACCCACGACCTCTGACTCCCAAGCCCAAGCTCTTTCAACTAAGCCACGCTGCTTCTCTTTAATACCAAAACCCTTTAATATCAACTGCATTCACACAGGGGATAAGACCTAACTGTTTCTGGACAAATAACCCCTTTCACCCAACAATGCAGTGCTCTGGACTCATTATAATGTGGTCTGCTTCAGTTGTTGGTGCCCATACCCAAAATATCAAAATAGCATGAATAATACCAATAATAAATAACATTCATCCCCAAAGGACATCACCAAGGTTGGTGGCTATTTGGGAAATGGTTAATCCTGTCAAACCCATATCAACAGAAGAGCCCAAGTCAAAGAATCATTGGGTTGGGTGGAGAGAAACCCTGTCAATCAAGTTGTCCCTGTTTGAATGTCTTCAGGGCTGCACATAAATCCCCCTGCAGAGGGGGGGTATCCATCTTATATTTCAATAGCTCCAAGGTAATACAACCTACAATTTCTCTCAGAAACTCATTCCTCAGTTTAACAATTCTCAATCTCCCAGAGTTGAACCTTTTGATTATTCTAAATCCCTAATACTTCAGATTTCACTCACTGTTCTCCCCGTCACATACTTTAAGCTCCTTGAGGGCAGAGACCAAGCCATCCCACACCACTGTACTCTCCCAAGCTCTTAGTGCAGGGCTCTGCACAGAGTAGATGCTCAATAAATACTACCGAATGTTTGAAAACTAAGCTGAACCACCAGCTGAGGAAGCGTGTTTTAGATGTCTCCTTCTTACCTGACCTCTCGCCTTCGTCTAAGGCCCAGTCCCTCTCAAGCAAATGTATAGATTCTCTCTTTTGCAGTTCTTCCAGATGCAGCCCACTGTTCACGCCTCTCACCCCCAGAGCACTCCCTCCCTGCTCAAATCTATCAAATGATGATCCTCCCACTTCCAAAGACCCTTTAAAACACACCTCCTCCAAGAAGCATTCCTGACGAATCCCCATCTTCCTACCTATCCCATCCTATTAGCTACTTCAATACTAGCTATGTGTGCACACGTACACACAACTACTTAGATGTGTCTACTTAATCTGTAGTAGTAGTGACAGTATTTATTAGGCATCAACTGTGTTCTAAGCACTAGGGGGAAAAAACACACAGGTGAGAATTAGACAAAGACCCTGGGCGTTGGGGGCTCACAATCTAAGGATGAAGACAGAGGAGGAATTCGACAACCAAAGCACAGGGAACGATGAAAGCAGAAGAAATGCAAAACCGAAGGAAACAACAGAAAAGATGATGCTCCACAGGGTAAGGAGCCGTAGCGGGTGGGAGATGCCTTGTTGCCCTGCTGCTCAGATCACCTAGAGTCCAGCCCCAACCAAAGCTCCCCAACACTCTAAAAGTCCAGAGAGGCTGAGCCCTCACTGACCCATAAGCTGATTTGGCCATTTCATCATTGAATTTTTAACTTACTCTCTAATCTAGAACACCGTAGACTGTAAGCTCCTTGTGGGCAGAGATCTATTTACACTGTATTTGCTCAAGGAAATACAGTACAGTGCTCTGCACACACAGAGCACTCAATAAATACCCTATGATTGATTCATATGGCAATTTAATTTACATCTGCTCAGTGCCCCCATTAGATTATAAATTCCTCAAGGGCAAGGATCCCATCCTACTTCTTTCTCATGTTGCCCATGGGTTCTAATCCCCACTCCACCACTTGTCTGCTGGATGACCTTGGGCAAGTCACTTCATTCCTCTGTGCCTCAGGTACCTCATCCATAAAATGGGGATTAAGACTATGAGTCCTATGTGGGACAGGTACAGTGTCCAACCCGATTATCTTGTACCTACCCCAACGCTTAGAACAGTGTCTGGTACATAGAAAGTGCTTACAGAATACCATTATTATTATTGCTCAACCGGTGGCTTAGATCGTCACGTCCACCTCCAACAGACACATGAAAATACTTATTTTTCAGATAGAGCTTTTACATCAATAATTTCATTTTCCTCTCATAACCTCCCTGTGTGAAAGGGAGAGGTAGGCATTAACCCCATTTCACAGATGAGGAAACTGAATGACTTGCCCAAAGTCACACAGCCAGTCAGTGCCAGAGCTGGGACTAGAAGCCGGTCCTCACGGTCTCAGGTTCTTCCCGCTAGACAGCACAGCTGTTTCACCTTTGTCATGTTCTTTTCCTTAAAGAAAATTATCCGACTCTCTGTGTCAGTATTACACCAATGACTCTGGGCGTGACATTTACTTTGGATAGAGATCACATTTTCCACTAGAGTGGCAGCTTTGAAAGGCTTTATGACACTCCTGGCCTTGAGAACCTGATGGTGACCCTTTAAAAGCTTTCCATCTCATTCCATCCAGACCCACCCAGAAGCTGCCAAAGAGACTGCAACTTAATGTCACCGCTCTCAAACGGGATGAGCACTCGGGACTCTTCCCGATACCAAAATGATGCGCAATCCGCACAGACAAATTAATCCAATTAAAATTATTTGTATTGTGATTTAATGAGTTGGATTTCATTACTCCGTTCACTGACTGTGCAACCCCTCATTACAGCCAGAGCCTCTGGTTTGGGGACAACTGTCCCCGCATCCTCGCCCGGCCTCGATCTGACTGCTGAGCAGCGTGAAATAGCCAGCAGGTGACGTTGCCCAGCATCTCACAGTTTATCACAATTGGAATCACGGCAAATTATAGGAGGCATCCAGCAACACATTAACGTAACAGTTGAGCACCTGGAACCAGGGTGCCCTCTGGGTTCCGCGGTTAATCCATCATATTTTGGGGCCAGTCTGATGCCCTGTCTGGTCTGCATGGCATGATCCATCACGGGGCCCTCGGCCACGCTGGGAAGACTGAAGGGAGGCCCGGCGAGGCAGCGGGTGCTTTGTTCAGCTCCTCAAACTGCCATTCCAGCATCTCAGAAGCTCTGCCTCTCTTCCTCCCTCACCCTGCTGACAGAATTTTGAAACTCAGAGGCACCCGGGCTTCAGGGTTGAAGGTAATTCTCCACTTCTTCCGGGCAAAGACCACTCCAACCTGACTCCTGCATCTTCTGGCAGACAGCCAGTTTTCCTAAACGACAGACCTTGGGTGTCGCAGGTCCCGACATCAAGGAAGACTTGAACTGTACTGCTCGGCTCCACACGCCTACACCCGATGACTTTTTTCTTTTAACGGTACTTGTTAAGTGCCAGGCACTGTACTAAGCACTGGGTTAGATACAAGCTAATCAGGTTGGTCACAGTCCATGTCCCACATAGGGGACCTCAACTCACTAATCTCCTAGTACAGCCCAGCCCGCACAGGCCTCTTCTCTCGTGCCAATTTGCTCACTGTGCCCCAATCTCATCTATCTCATCACTGACCCCTTTCCCACCATCCTCCCCTTAGCTTGGAACTCCCTCCCCTCCCCCATATACTCCAGATCACCACTCTCTCCACCTTCAAAGCATTTCTAAGGTCACATCTCCTCCAAGGGGCCTTCCCCAATTAAGCCCTCTTTTTTCCAGTTTGCTCTCCCTTCTGTCATCTATGCACTTCAATCTGTGACCTTTGGACATTTGATATTCACCCCACCCCCAACTCCACAGCACTTATGTACAGCTCTTTAAATTATATATTAAACAATACTTATGTATTCATTTTAATGTCTGACTCCCCCTCTAGACAGAAAGCTCATTATGGTCAGGAAACATGTCTGCTAAGTCTGTTGTACTGTACTCTCCCAAGTGCTTGGTACAGTGCTGTGCACACAATAAGCACTCAATAAATAGGATTGATTGGCCTCATAGTCTTAATCCTCATTTTATAGATATGTCAGTCAATCGTATTTATTGAGTGCTTACAGTGTGCAGAGCACTGTACTAAGTGCTTGGGAGAGTTCAATAAATGCTCAGTACAGTGTTCTGTGCACAAGAAGTGCTCAATAAATACTATTGAATGAATGAATATAACAGAATGAATATAACAGATACATCCCCTGCCCACGACAAGCATACAGTCTAGAGGGGAGGTTACCCAGGCACAGAGAAGTGACTTGCCTAAGGCCTCACAGCAGGTAAGTGGTGAAAACAGGATTAGAACCCAGGCTCTCTGTCTGCCAGGCCTGTGCCCTAATCCTTAGGTGACACCGCTTCTTCCCAGACCATCACCCGCTGTACCCAGATGCACACCCGAGCAGCGTCGGGAGAACGTTCCCTCACGCCACCGTGGTTTTCTACCCAAACGTTGCAGGGAAGGCCCCTGTTCTGGCAGACCTGAGTGCCTAATCTATTATTTGGGGTGAGCCCTGGCCACAGCTTTAATAGCAAACCACCCACAATTAAAACCATCTCAATGATGTGAGGAAAATGGGATCCACACCAAGTCCTATCGAAAAAATTGAGTTGTGGGGGGCATGGGGGTCCTTGTCACATCATGGAATTAAAACATACGATGGAGTGGAACTGTTGACCTTCTTCCCTGGAGGCCCTGAGGAGAGGGCACGGTGCTCTAGACTCGTGCCTAGTGGAAAGCACCCAGGCCTGGGAGTCAGAGGCCCTGGGTTCTAATCCTGACTCCTCCACTTCCCTGTTGTATGACCCTGGGCAGGTCACTTCACTTCTCTGTGCCTCAGGTACCTCATCAGTAAAGTGGGGATTAAATACTTCATCATCATCATCAATCGTATTTATTGAGCGCTTACTGTGTGCAGAGCACTGTACTAAGCGCTTGGGAAGTACAAATTGGCAACATATAGAGACAGTCCCTACCCAACAGTGGGCTCACAGTCTAAAAAGGGGGAGACAAAACCAAACATACTAACAAAATAAAATAAATAGGATATGTACAAGTAAAATAAATAAATAAATAGAGTAATAAATATGTACAATACTTGTCCTCCCTCCCTCAGACTATGATGAGCCCCAGGTGCGGCAATGACTGTTTCTGATATGCTTGCCTTCCTTCTACTCCAGCGCTTAGTATAGTGTTTGGCACAGAGGAAACACTTAACAAATACCACAATTACTATTCCTATTATTACCCCAAAATGAGGAGGGAGAGACTACATAACCTTTCCATAGCCCTTCCAATCCAGTGATTCAACTAAACTCATTTAAATCAGTCTCAAATTCAGGCATACTTCTACAGAGAAGTTACCCGGAGGCGAAAGTGCTTTGCCCAGAGAATGCCCAGTAATTATTGCTGACTGACTGACTATTCCTACCTCTGTCACTGACTCTGTGGAATTGGATCAACTTACTCCTGACTGTGAAGTGGAGAGGGTATCTCTGACCTTCTCCCACCCAGGCTGGGCTGCAAAGAACTGGGAATAAAATGCCTTTTAAAAATGCCAAGCACTTAGATGATAGCACAATATCAATTTAAAAACATGAGATAGCACTGACCACTCCCAAATTCAAAGCAGATCTTTCTGGAAACATGAAATCGCATTCCCTCAGTCTCAGGTTTTTATTCCACTGAAACCTCTTTTGGAGGGTTAATAAAGTAAGTGCCTTCTTTAAATCCCACGAGTTCTTCAAATCCTCTTTGGCAGCGGGTAGGCAGAGAACGCAGCCTACTGAGATCAGATGGGCCGGAAAACCCATTGAGCAAGTGAGATTTGAGAAGAAAAGCAGTTTGAGCCTGACAGAGTTAGGCATTCACCTTGGAGAGAACAGTTTCACTGGTGGAGCAATGGTTGAATGCAAGGAGAGAAGAAACAAGAGCCGAACAATGAGGAAATTCAAAGAAAGTGGGTGGGAGAGTGCGGAGGGAAGACTTGAGTTGGGTGGTAGGATATGTAGGATGGAGATGAACAGCTAAATCAGAGTTGCTGCAAGAGTTCTTGGGAGTAACCCAGTCACTTCTCCAGTTTTGTGCTTCCATGCTCAGCAGAAAGTTGGGGCAGAATGGTGTGCTTAAGGCATAGAGTGGAGAGGAAGGTGGACAGGGGATGTGGTTCCTATATATGTACAAGGGAGGTGTAAACCACATCCTAAAATTAGTGATAGTTCTAGCTGTGACAGCTTCCAGATCAAGAGAGCCCTCTGGGAGCTTTGATCTTTTGATGACCAAATTCAGCTCCCCTCCCAACAAGGAGAAAGCAGTGGGGGTGACCTCTCTTGATGCTGCCCCATAAGAAAACAGCACTGAACCACATTTCAGGGGAACAGGTGTGGAAGTCTGACTGGTTAAAGTCTAGAGGAGGTCTGTTCATCCTTCCAGCACTCCTTGACATCCACATCTTGACCAACAAGTCCAGGAGACGGTGATTCCTCTTCTGAACCAAAGCTAACCCCTGGTTCGGGTCCCCATGTGGAGGAAAGTCACAAACTGAGAAATGGAACAGAGAACCAAGATGTCCCAGGGAAAGGCAAATCTTCTTCCAGGCACCATGCTTCATTACATGAAGTGGACACTGGGTCTTTACCCATCTTTAAGAGCACCTCCCTGGCAGGCCAATGCGTAGGAGACCAGTTTGAGAATATCACGGTTGAAGGAAACTGTTTAGAAGCAGTGCAGCCTAGGGAAGAAAGCACTGGCCTGGAAGTCAGAAGGACCTGGGTCCTAATCTCGGCTCTGCCCCTTGTCTGCCGTGTGACCTTGGACAGGCCACTTAACTTCTCTGTGCCTCAGTTCCCTCATTTGTAAAATGGGAATTGCAAATGTGAGCCCCAAATGGGACAGGGACTGTGTCCAACCTGATTAGCTTGTATCTACCCCAGCACTTGGTACAGTGCTTTGTACATAGTTAGCACTCAATAAATATGATTGAATGAATGGCACATAGTGTTTAACAAATACCATTAAACAAACCCCATAAAAACCACATACAGTTAAGGAACTCTCCACCTTCCCCAATCAGGTAACCTCGCAGGGCACCGTAGCAATCTTTATCTCTGTTCATTTATTATTTAACTGCTTACTTTTCTTTCATTATGTTCATGCATAGTCTTAGGGTTACTTATTGTACATCTGGCAATTTCTATCCACTTCTGTACCCCACAAGACTGTAAGCTCCTCAAGAGCAGGGCCCATGTCTTTCCTCCTCTTGGACACCCCCGATAGGCTGCAATGGCTCCCAGTGCAGCCGCCCACCGGGTCATGGCTCCACGGCACAACCCTGGCACCACACTGCAGTCGCTTCAGCTGTATTGGGGCCCTGCACATCAAAAAATATTCACGAGAACTTACCGACCTGCTGCCCCTCTGCCTGGCTGCTGACTGCACTCCACGACCCTGGCATAGAGCGGCACGGCACTCCACTAGCACTACAATAAATTTTATCATGTGGACGGAGGTTCATCCGTCATTTGTGACACTGAACACCCTTGTGTTCCCAAATACCTAGTGCGGACCTTTGTGCCCAGTGGGTGCTCAGTAAAAGTGGCTGATGAGGACAATGGCACTTTCCATGCATTTTACAGAACTGTGCTCTGGTTTGTGGCAATTTATTACTGTGGTCATTTTGCAAATTCTATAAACAGTAGTAGACGTCTCTTCCGCTAATTCCAGGTAGCTCTCCACCCACCTTTGGGAGACCCAGTTGATAAGATGGCATCAGCTCAATCAATCAATCAGTGGAATGTATTGAGCACTTATTGCATGTACAGCACTGTACTAAATGCCTGGATTGGTACAATACAACAGAGTTGGTAAACACATTCTCGGTCCACAAGGAGCACCTTCATCTTGTTTCTTTGTTACAGGATGGTGAAGCCAAAAGGTGACAGTTATTTCTACAAGAGTCTTTCCCAAGGACAACTGAAGTGTACTGAACAGGAATCCAACAGCTTGTGTCTGTGTTTTCTAATAATCCCCTATTGACTCTGCACACACTAAGTGCTCAATAAATACAACTGAATGAATGAATGTGTTCCATAATGTATACACACTCACATACAAGTCAACTATGGCTGGACATTTCAGTTAAGCCTCAGGTCATTTTTCCATCACATTGAGAGAATGGGGACCCTTTTGCTACCAGAAAAACTCAGGTCACCCTGTTCTAGAAAGCCAAAGACTCCAGAGTTCACTCAGTTCTGTTTCTGGCAAACCTTCCTAGAAAGATAGTACAAGCTTTTTTTTTTTAAGAAAAAAAAAAAAGAAATAATTTCCCCAGGAAGAGATTGTACAATCACCCTGTTCCTGCACTTCAGACCTCTTGGTCCAGAAGTCTTTCCTGGGGTCTAATCTTAGCTCTCGCTTGCTACAATTGGCATCAATTTTCCCTTGGTCACCCCAGTGAGGAAATAGAGAATGGTTGCTCATCATTCTCTGAAAAATCTGCTTCGAGATGGCATTTCAAAATATTCTCCTGCGGGCCGCTCAATTGACATGACAATACCTCGTCACCACAGACACCAGGCCAGATTCCTGTTCTAGGATGGAGAAATCTTGGTTTTGCCAGTGGCCCCTTCATCCCTTTGGCCTTCCCTACCTCTTCAATCAGTCAATCGTATTTACTGAGCACTTAATGTGTGCAGAGCACTGTACTAAGTGCTGGAGAAAGTACACTGTAACAATACACTGGACACATTTTACAGTCTAGATGGTGAGGCAGACAAATATAAATAAATAAAATTACCGATATGTACATAAGTTCTGTGGGGCTGGGAAGGGAATGAATAAAAGAAGCAAATCAAGGTGGCACAGAAGGGAGTGGGAGAAGAGGAAAGAAGGGCTTAGTCAGGGAAGGCCTGTTGGAGTAGATGTGCCTTCAATAATGCTTTAAAAGGCAGGGGGAGGGTAATTGTCTGTCGGATATGAAGAGGGAGGACATTCCAGGCCAGAGGCAGGATGTGGGTGAGAGGTCAGCAACAAGAGAGACGAGATCGAGGCACACTGAAAAGGAAGATTTCCTCCATCTCGTCCCACCCAGCCCATAGACACCCCCCCACTTCCAAATTCCAGCTTGTTTCAGCTGCCCTGTTCAACACTGAAGCTGCCCCCACAAAAATTCTTACCCAAATATGCAGTTTACTTAACGTCCACTGAGGGGATTTAGAGGGGTAAGAAGAACAGGCAATTTATTTCTATTTTACAGGTGAAGAAACTGAGGCCCAGACAGGATAAATGACTTGTCCCAGATCTCCCAAAAGGCCAAGAACGCACAGCTGCTGGGGCGAGAACCTGTGTCTCCTGGCTCCCAGTCTCATGGTCTCTCCATGAGGTCATGTTCCCTCCTTTGGGGAAAAAAGTCACATACAAATGCACAGATTTACGCAGGATATCTAAAGTGACCGATGGGATGACATGCCCAGGGAGGTGGGGATTAATCAAGTAATGTCACTCAGAGGTTATGGTTTTGAGGAGGAATTTGAAGGTGGGGAGGGAGAGAAGATGGGGAGAATTGGCAGGACCTAGTGGAAAGAGCCTGTGTCTGGGAGTTGGGGCACCATTTGCCCGTTGTGTGACCCTAGGCAAGTCACTTAACTTCCCTGGGTCTCAGTTGCCTCGTCTCTAAAATTCAATACCTGCTCTCCCTCCCCTCAAAGGCTCCATGTGTGACAAGGACTACATTCGTTCTGCTGGTCTTTTATCTACCCCGGCACTTAGTACAGTGCTTGGCACATAATAAGCAGTGAACAAATACCACAGTTATTATTAGCTTGGTGAATCTGGAAGAGGAGGCAGAGTCATGAGAGAAGTACACTTAAAAGGCTTGTGTAGACAGGTCCAGGGTCCATGGCCAGGTGCAGTAGGGAAAATGAGAGAGTTGGTGGAAAGGTGCTTTTGCTTTATGGTGAAGAATTTCTTCTGAGAAAATGTGGACAGCACATTCTTGTCTGGACCTTCTGTGGTGCAAGGTGAGCAAGGGAATGGGCAAAGGGTGAGAAGGCTATTGAGGAGGAAAGAACAGCGTGCTCTCCCTGTATCCTCCCCGAGCGTCTGAGTTTGCCTCTCCCTGACTGGGGCCAATCTGACTGCCTTGTATCTACTCCAGTGCTTAGAACAGAGCTCGGCACATAGTAAGAGCTTAACAAATACCTTCATTATTATTATTTTTTTTTAGACTGGACTTCTAGTTTCACCATTTATTCCAAGGTCACATGTGCACGAGACCAACAGAACAGTCAATCATTAATTGAGCATTTACTGTGTGTGTGAGGAGGAAAGAACAGCATGCTCTCCCTGTATCCTCCCCAAGCGTCTGAGTTTGCCTCTCCATGACTGGGGCCAATCTGATTGCCTTGTATCTACTCCAGTGCTTAGAACATTGCTTGGCACATAGTAAGCGCTTAATAAATACTTTCATTATTATTATTATTATTAGTATTATTAGACTGGCCTTCTAGTTTCACCATTTATTCCAAGGTCACGTGAGCACGAGACCAACAGAACAATCAATCAGTTATTGAGCATTTACTGTGTGTGGAGCCCTGTACTAAGCGCTTGGGAGAGTACGATATAACAGAGTTGGTAGACATGCTCCCTGCCCACAAGGCGCTTACAGCAGGCAGAGTTTCCCAAACTTTTCAGTCTTCTAAAGGAGCATCCCTGACAGCCTGGCTGTTAGCACGTTTTGCCCAAGCCAGAAGGTCTCAAAAGGGTGAAGTTGAGCCTGTGAAGACAGGATACTCTACCCTGAGATGGCACGTTGAAGTTTGCCTCCTGATGGCCTTTGCCCAGCCGATGGCTGATGCCCGGAGGTGTTCGAAGCTCTGTGCTGCACTTCAACTCTGCCGACAGTCCTCCTTATTTGGGGGCTCAGGGCAGGGGAAGGGGATTACACTGAAGTCCTTCAAGGACTACCAACTCTGTTGTACTCTCCCAAGCACTAAGTACAGTGCTCTGCACACAGTAAGGGCTCAATACACACCATTGATTGATTGACAATATGCAATGTAGTCGGTCTATCAAGAGGATGAACTAATGGTGGGATTCCTCTGAAGGATCCAGATGGCTCAATGGTGCAATACCCTTTAAACAGGTGGGCTTGGAGCCGATTTAGGGAAAAATGGAACTTTCTATAGGAAAATTCCTTGGGGAAAAAAAAAATATGTGAGCCCCGGGGTCCACCTCAAGGCTTTGAGAGGACAGGTTCATCTCTTTGGGCCCCAGTTTCCTCTCTTGTAACATCGCATCTTCACAGGCGGGATGTTGTGAGGATCAGAGATCATAGCTGTGAAGTGCTTTAGGCATCTTGATGCTACATGAATCTGTGGAACTATTACTGTACTTGAAATGAGTAGCTGCAGAGAACTAAACCTCATCCTGTTTGGTATTGTTACCCACGCTGCATTTGTGACCCTGAGGTTCCTTCCCCTGGTGCTGGTGCCCATAGAAACACGCTCTAATGCTGGCAGATCGCAGGAAGCGTCACCTGCTTCCACTTGCTGCCCTTCCTATACCCATCCCTGATTTCAAGTGCCTGAGCTGGCTGACTCCATCATGTGAGGAAGCTCCTAACTGCCCCTCTCCTATTCTGTCCCCTTGTTCTCACCCCTATCCCTCCCCTCTGCCAGAAGACAGTCCCTCCAAGAAACTACACACACGGCACAGTGACATCAGGGAAACTCACCATGGATACCAGGCTCCAATTCCCATCCTTTCAGCTACTCCTGGGGATAAGAAAACTCCACAATACCACAAACTCCAGACTTCAACTGCCTAGTGCTCCCAGTCCCAGCTTCCCAGTCTCATTATACTGATTTCCTCCCCCCCCCCCCCCCCGCTCCCCCCCCCCACCACCAACAAGTTTCACATGTGCATATCAAGCATCCGGGAACAATAGAAAATGGTAAGCTTCCTTTGAATATGCTACCTCATGCCGGCTATGAACAGCTGTGCAGGCATGACATGTTAGGCTAGACATGAAAATCACATTGAGCCTGTTTTTTGAGAGCAGGCATTTCTACGCCCGAGAGAACGTTTGTACTGGGAAAGAGGACATACACTGCTCACTTCTAAATCAGAGAGGGATGAGAGCTTAGAAATACGTATACCATCCATCAGGAAACAGTCTCCTAAGATATGTAAACTCTGTCCAGTTCACCTCTTTAGTCGGTCTAACACTGCAGGGGGGTGCAGAAACACACAGGTCCATAGCCATTTAAACATAGAGACTCAGAGTTTTGCAGAGTGCTTACCTTGCTCTTCAAAAAACCTGAGCATAGCCTAGGTGATTCCAAATGGCACAGGTCAAGCAATTTGCTCAGAGGGGGCTTTCCAGCAAATGATGTATAAGCACCCAGAGGTCGAGATTCTCAGGAAATGTCCTCGATACTACGCATGGAGCAACTCTGGGTATTCTCATCCGAGGCAGCGTCTGTCAGATGGCAACGGATAAGGCTGTGAGTGGACCACCCGAACGATGAATCTTGCTTCTCAATCAATTCAACCGGGAAGGTCCCAGACTACCTTCCCCACCACCTCTCTTCAGCCCAACTCTGAAGAGCTGCTTTTGCCAGAGCTTTAAAGGATTGGAGAAATTGGTCACATTTTGCTCAAGGATCATTCTGTTTCAAACCCACTGAGGGTAAAAACACGCCACCATTCAACCCATTCCAATGGAAAAGCCAAGTGAATTTAGATCTTGTAGCAAGCAGGATTTTCTTTTTCCGAGAGGCCTTGCAGATACTATTCAAATCTAGGCTTGATCTGTGGGGCTCTTAAATGAGGGTTTTTCCAATATTATTGCTCTTATTTTGATATTCTAGCTGTTCTTTCAGTCTCCCTGAGGAGCAATTTGTGAAAGGAAATACAAAAAAGATTACCTAGGTGAGCATTTTGGCAAAGCACAAAACCTCTTCATTAGGATTTCAGATGAAATCCTAGAAGGAATATCTATCTCTAAGTGGGTCAAAAGGGTTAAACTGTTAAAGGCACGAATACTGAAGCGCTTCTTGGTTACAGTTTAAGCACTGCTTGGGAGGAAGAGATCAACACTCTAGGTCAGCGTGTCCTTTACATTGTGCATGGCTTGAGAGAGGCTAAAAAACAAGCATCCTATGGCAAAGGTAATTTATTTTATATTCCACAGCACCTCATGCAGGATAGCATGATGACTCCAAGAAAATGCTAAGCAGTAGAAACAACAGCTTATTAAATATTTTTTTTTAAAAAAAGGGTTTCCACTCCCAAGTTCAGGACATGCATTTCTCCATCCTTTCTCTGGTATGGTAGGGCATCCTGTTTGTAAGCCAACATTTTTTGAAAATGCTGCACACAAACGCCGGCGCCTGTGGGGTGCTGAGTCAGCAGAACATGGGGGCGCGTGGCTTCTTGGGGGGAAATGTAAAATGCACAGCGGTAACTGCCATGCAGGTGTACACGCACGCACACACACACACACACACAGGGGTCCACATTTCTTCACACACCCGCCCCACAAGATAAATCCACTTGATTTATGAATAGCCTCTCGACAAGTAGCGATTATACAGTGAAGAGACTTCCAGTTTATTTCCTGAGCGGTGCAGGGGGAGGCCGGCGTCTCGGTCGTCCTCTAATGAGGAAGCGGGACCCCAGAGAGCAGTCTGCTCGGCTCCTGTCTTGCACTTGCCCCATTTCCCATGGATGAGGTCATCTGCCTGCAGATGAGGTAACCGTGCCGCTCGCCCATGAGCTGGGAGAGGTTACCATATGATCATTCATGTAAACACAGGGACGGCTCCCCACGGACCCTGACTGACAGCTGGCTTCAGCTGTTGTTGCTGCACTCCGAGGCCAGTGGAGGGAAGGAACCAGTGGGAGTGGAGCCTGCCGGCTCTCTTAAAGGGGCCAGATCTCTAACGGGGGCCTTTGTCAGACACTCCAGGCGCCAAGTCCACCCTTCGGGGCCTGAATGCAGTTTCTGCACCGGGCAAGCTCCACTGCCCGAGCTCTGCGGAGGGTTCAAACCGGCCTCTGTCTTAACAAATATGCAGAGGTGCTTCGAGAAGCAGCATAGCCTAATGGAAATGGCATGGGCCCTGCGGGAGGGTAGAGAGGGTTAGGGTAAAGGTTCTTAATCCTGACTCCACCACTTGCCTGCTGAGTGACCTAGGGTGAACCACTTTACTTCTCTAGGCCTCAATTTCCTCACCTGGAATATGGGGACTCAATACTGGTTCTCTGTCCTTAGACTGAGCTCCATGTGGGGCAGGGACTGTGCCCGGCCTGATTAGCTTGCATCTTCCCCAGTGTCTGGCATACAGTAAGCACCTAACAACCACCAGTACTGTTATTTATAATAATAATGGTGATGATAATAATAATAATATTAATAAAGTCAGGTACCTCCATGGGATAATAACTGCTGCAGCAGCTGGTTTGCCATTTTGAAGCGAGAGACCTCTATTGTAAAGCCTAAACTGGATACTTGGAGGAGGAGGGCTCCTGCCGCCTATTCACTTCACCACAAAAAATCCCAGCGGTCCAGAGGAGGTCACCTAGGACATCCTTGCCGCAGGGCAGGGCTAAATTTAAACCACCTCTAAACAGAGTGTTTGACCCTTTTCAGATTTCCAAAGGAGTTCCCCAGGAACTCTATTTCACTGGCGGCCTGCACAGGCAAACCTACAGGCCAGTTGAAAACGGTTTTGCAAAAACCACCTGCAGCTCGACGGTGAATATGGCGTGAGGCTCAAGTGCCAGGGGGATGGCAGGAAAGAGACTGCAATGTGGACAGGGCATGTACGGACTCGACTGACCCTCTGTGTCACTCTCTGGCCGGCATGCAAGAACCCACGACCTTAAGCAACTGCCACGACTGATCCAGACCAGATGAGCCATGTGACTGTGTATCCCATCACCAAAAGGGGGAAGACCATGCTTGGAGAAGCCAGCCTTCAGTGCGGTGAGGGAGGTACCATCTAACATCCCCTTGCCTTTCCCCACTTTCTCCTAATTTCCCTCTAGTAACCCTCATTCTCCCCTTTCAGGGTCGCACCTGGAGAGTTTTCAGTACTCTACCAGTCTCAGCTACAGGAGGGAGAGTAAAGCAGAGGCATACCCACTCCATTCCTAGCTTGGCCAGTGGCTAGAGAGTGGAAGGCAATCTGCTACAGGTCAAAACTCACCTGTGCTGGGCAGCAGTGGCATGGGAGGGAATCGAGGGCAGGGACTCGAGTCTACTGCGCAGAAGGAGGCAACGGTAAACCACTTCCAGAAAACTCTGTGGATACACTACCAGAAACACTACCAGAATGATTGCAGGTGGAGAGCAGGGCATTCTGGGAGAGATGTGTTGCTGTGCGTCAGAAATGACTCGACAGCATAAGACAAGACACCCCTCATTCTGGTTACGTTTGCTCGTTAATTTATCCAAATCTCCCCCTCACATCTGCTGATATTTTTTGGCCGTCCAGTTTCCCATGGAAATGGATTCCATATGCTCATCACCTTGAGTCAAATAGTATTTCCTTGTATCTGTTTGGAACCCATCACTCTGAAGGGTTTTTTGGCCCACAGTGATCATTCCGTAGTGTTTATTGACAGCCAAGCAGCTCTCTTCCCCCTACTTATCCTCTCTCCTTTCCCACTGTACCCCAGCTCGCACTCTGTATTCTTCTTCAGCCAACCTACTCAATGAGCCTCCTTGCTCTCATCTCTGTACTTGCTTAATACAGCATTCCGTCCACAGCTGGGGCTCTATAAACTTTACTGATTGATCCACAGTTGATTGATGGATGTTCAAGATTCCTCAATATTTGCCTGGTCTACAAAGAGTTATTTACACTAACATTAATTGGATGATTAGTTTTACTTTGAGACCCAAAATGGACTTTGTGAACATAAAAATCTTTTCAAGAACACCTTTGCCTTAGGCTGGCATAGTTAGTATTTAGCCCTACCTTTGGCCAGGAAATTCTTCCCATCATCTAACCCAAATCCCTGTCACTGCACAGGCCCATCTTAATGTTTCGTTTAATGTTTATACTGAGTTTGATGTGATGCTCTCAGCTTGGATTTTGCTGCAGTTCTGCCTTGGGATTCAATTCTGTGGGGATAATAAAATGAGTCACCGGCCCTAGGTTAAAATACATTTCTTCTAACTTTCTACTGCTTATGGCTGGGAAAATTTTAGACTGTGAGCCCACTGTTGGGTAGGGACTGTCTCTATGTGTTGCCAATTTGTACTTCCCAAGCGCTTAGTACAGTGCTCTGCACATAGTAAGCACTCAATAAATACGATTGATTGATTGATTGATTGATTGATTGAAAATTGCCACCTAGGATGCACTAGTTTAAAAGTGGTTAAGTCTCTTCAAATGCACAGACTGTGGTTATTCAGCAATATTCAGACTAATCCCATCCTATCAGGAATGAGCTACACAGAAGACGACATCAGTCTGACATGCTCATGCAAGATTTGCCCAAATCTCTCTAACAAAAAAAGGAAACTAAACCACCATGGACAGGTCTGCTGCCTTGGGCAGGTCACAAACTCTCTGGACCTCTGGACTGAAAACTCCTTGTGGTCAGGGATTATGTCCACCTACTCAAATGCAACGTACTCTCTCATGAGGAGTTTAGTACAGTGCTCTGCACTTGGTAATCAACCCCTTTCTGTGTACAAAGCGCCTGGGTGAGTACAACATGAAAGAGTTGGTGACCCACAAAGAGCTCACAGTCTAGAAGGGAAGCAGACATTAAAATCAATTACATGTACATAAGTGCTGAGAGGCTAAAGATGGGGTGAATATCAAGTGCTGAAAGGGTACAAATCCAAGTGCAAGGGTGTCGCAGAAGGGAGAGGGAGTAAGGAAACGAGGGCTTAGCAGGCACTCAAATACCACTGACTGATTGACATCAGGTTCCTTGCCTGCACAAGGGGAATCATTATACCCGCAGGTACCAACTTTTCATTTTGAATCTGAGGGCAGGGAGAGGGTCAGCCTGGGAGGAGACAGACTCCCGACAGCCAACAGCACAGAAAGGTAACCTTGTGGGTCTCTCCAGCCCTGAGAGGAAACTCTCCAGTCCTGCCAGAGTTATGCTGGAAACCAACTCGGACAGCAGAAGGGCCATCACCCTCAGTGGGCCTACAGGGATGACATCTCTTATTGTAACCACTTCCGCTTGTGCTTTACCTCACAGGAATAAGGGGAGAACGGATGAAATGCAGTAAAGGGTATGAAAGGACTTTGGAAGATTTGCCCAGGGGTGAAGTCACTTGGTTTCTCTCCCCATCTCCAGGCCCCGGCCTGCTCGGTACAGAAACAGCCCTGTGAACATGCCAGAGAGGCCACCTTTGAAGGGATCTGGGCGGGAGCAAGGTGGCAAAGGTGGCTGGGGGCCGGGCAGGAGCTTGGGTTCCCACATCCACACACACAGCTCTCCCTGATGGCCCCAGAAGTAACATATGCAGGACCTCAGGAGCATCGGGGGAGACATCCCCCAAAAACGTTCTCTCTCCTTCTCCTGGGTGGCTTCCACGAGGACGGGATGCAAAAGGAATCTACTTCCATGTACCCCATCTGGAAGGAGTTCTGGATCTAATCAATCTAATCAATTATTGAGCCCCTAATCTGAGCAGATCACTATTCTAAGCTCTTGGGAAAGGTCCCACAGAGCTTGTAGGACATGATCACCAGACAGTATGGCCCATAGGATAGAACACGGGCCCGGGAGTCAGAAGGGCCAGGGTTCTAATCCCAGCTCTGCCACTTGTCTGCTACGTGTCCTTGGCCAAGTCACTTCACTTCTCTGTGCCTCAGTTACCTCACCTGTAAAATGGGGATTAAGACTGTGAGCCTCCATGTGGGATACAGACTGTGTCCAACCTGTCTTATATCTACCCCAATACTTAGTGCAGTGCCTGGCACATAGTATGCATATGACCTTGGGCAAATCACTTCACTTCTCTAGGCTTCAGTTACCTCATCTGTAAAATGGGGGATTGGAGACTGTGAGCTCCATGTGGGACAGGGACTGTGTCCAACCTGATTTGCTTGTATCCACCCCAGCCCTTAGTACAGCGTCTGGCACGTAGGATTTACCTAAGTACCATAATAATTATTATTATTAGTATTATATTAATTATTATTAACAAATACCATACCCCCCCAAAAAACAGGATCCCTGTCCTCAAGGGAGCTGGCAATCTAACAGCTGGCCAACACCAGCTAACAGGCTACACTCCACTCTGCCCCAGCACACTCTCCCGCAAGACCATCCCTGGTGGGAGGCAGGTCACCGTCGGAAGCCTACAGGGAAGTCCGCTGATGCCTGCAACCCACGTGGCATCCCAAGCCAGAGAAAGGGCCGGCTGTGGGCAAGGAAAACTGGTTGCCCAGGTCCCGGGTGCCAGTTCCCACGTCCCAGAATCTCCTGTTCAACCAGAAGCCCAGGTGACCTACATTATCATTGCACCCCTGCAGTCTGGTACAATCTTTCAGGTCTGGAGGCCGGCAGCAGGCTCCCACGCCCCTCCCACCTCGCTCCACGCCGCAAGGATCCGAGAAAACGGTTCGGCTGCACAAAAGGCGTTTGTCATCTCATCCAAAAATGCAAATCGGGTGAAAAAACTAACGACCAAATAACAGAAGGGCGGCAGAGAATTCATTAGACTTCGCACTTGCTAATTTGCAAGCCTGTGCTAGCTCACGCATAGTCAGAGCTTAACTTGCAAGAGAGCGGTGAGCAGGGCTTTGTCCGCTCTGCTGAGCGGGGAGAGGGCCCACCTTTATTGTGGTTCAAGTTAGTGGCGGTTAGAAAAGGCCAGTGCACTCCAGAGCAGGGACTGGCGTCAGTTCTAGAACGGTGGGGTTTTACCCCATCTCCTCCCCCCCGGCCCCCGTGCCCACCGTCAACCGGCTCTCTTACCGGGCCTGGGTTTCCCAGGGGATGCTGCGGGCTTTTCTCGGTATCACAGCCCGTGGTGGGGCCAGCCCTCAGCACTGTCCCACCAGCGTGAGTCAGCCTGTCCTCTGGGAAGCCCTCACCCTTGTGCTCGGCCCCTGAGAGAGAGAGAGAGAGACAGATGGGGTTGGGGGAGAGATGTGGTCAGGCGGGCCCTTTACCTCAACACCTGTGCCCAATTAAAGAACCACCCACGTGGGCTCCGGAGAAAGCCCTCTCTGTTCTAATGAGGACCTGGCCGCAGAGCTCCCAGCCCCCACCCGCTGGTAAACTGCCTTGAGAAGGATTTAGCCAAGACGGGCAGAACCGAACTGCCTGAATCGGGACTAAGGGGTGATCTCCCAGGCCCTGCGCGGTAACTTGGTGGTCACTTGGCTTCTGAATCAATCAGTGGTATTTATTGATCGGGTAGGGGAGAGGATAATCCCTCTAGATTGTAAACTCATTGTGGGTGGGGGAATGCGTTTGCTAATTCTGTTGTATCTGTGCTCTCCCAAGCTCTTAATATAGTGCTCTGCATAGAATATGCACTCAATAAATACAATTGATTGATTGGGTTGTTAACATAATTTTTGGTGCCCACAAGAAGCGAAAACTCCAAGTAGTCTGGACCTGGGCTCTGTCAGAGACTTGTCTCCTATTCACCATGGCCTGGGCACTGGAGCCCCTTTGGCCTGGCCCAGGAGGGGCAAGCACAGGGGGTTGGGTTTAGCACTCTCAGCATTTGGGCTGGAGTCAGGGGTGCAGCCCCCACCTCCGACCCCCTCAGGTGAACCCTACTCCTATCTCAAGATTACGGTGCCTCCTTCAGCAACAGGGTAGGAGACATCTCCCTTCCCCTTCACATCTGACGGTCTGACAGTCCATCACTCTCCCAACCTTCAAAACCCTCCAAAAATCACATCACTTCCTTGAGGCCTTCCCTGACTATACCCTCATTTCCCCAATCCACCCTCCCCTTTGCATCAACTATGCCCTCGGCTGTTTGCCCCTTTAACCACCTTGACACTCACCCCAAACCCACACCACTTAGGTACATATCCTATACAATTACTATTTACCAAGTGCTTAGTACAGTGTTCTGCACCAAGTAAGCGCTCAATAACTAAGATTAATTGATATTAAAGACCTGTTCTCCCTCGTACTTGTCTATAGACTGTGAGACCCATGTGAGATCTGATTATCTTGTAACTACCCCAGCGCTTAGTACAGTCCTCGGCACATAGTAAGCACTTAAATACCATAATTATTATTATTCCCTCTAGACTGTAAGCTCATTGTAGACAGGGAATGTGTCTACCAACTCTGTAACACTGTACTCTCCCAAGCACTTAGTAAAATACTCTGTACACAGTAGATAATAAATATGACTGATTGATAGTGAAATGACTTTGGTAAGGCAGAAGTTTGAAAGGTGCATTTTATAGACTGTAATGCACTGCAATCATTTAATAGATGCAAAATCCACTTAAAATAAAAAACACACTGTGTCTGATCTGATGACCTTGCACCTACCCCAGTACTTAACAGAATGCTGGGCACATAATAAGCCCTTCACAAATACCATCATTAAAAAGAACAGAAAAAAGAGCTCTCTCTCTCAGAGGGAAATATTTGTTTATACTACCAAGAACCCCTCTGTACTAAATTGGGTTTAAACATGTAAGAAAGTGTGTTTCACTTGCTCTAAAACAATATGAAATGAACCACAGTTATTTTGACGAAAATGAGGGTTCACTTTGCAAAACTCTGCTTATGGCCAACTTAGATTAATGTATAAATATGCAAGACACTAGCATCTCTTTGCCGTGGAAGGAAATTCAGCTCACCATCCCCTAACTCTGAAACGCCAGTGTGTGCCAGCGAAGGAACCAAAGAAATTGGAAATGTGTCTCATTGCCTTCCGAGAGCTTAGATCCATTCAGGGCAAACCAGGTGCACAGGACAATGGCAATGTCTCTGTGGCTGATATATCTGGACCAGGAGCCACACAGGATTTCCAGGGGCAACTGCATCAATGCCTTCCACCTGCCTTACGGCAAGACGGGCTCAAAACAAAGAAATCCCAAAGCCCACCTAGCACTGAAACCATGTCAGTCGCTTCCCACCATTATTGGGAGGGACACGTGTGGGGGAGTGGACACCGGATACCCGGGACAGCTGCTCTGTGGTAAAACTGAAGCGGGGAAGATGGGAGAAATGCTTTGGAGGCCCAGTGGAGTGAAAGAAGCACCACAGCAAGGGACCATGGGGAGACAGTCGTGGAAGCGGATGCCAGAGCAGGCTGGTCAACAACAACACAAATGGGCTGAATGTCCTGGTGGGGGTGGGTGGAATGAAGGCGTCAAGAAGATTGTGAAACAAGGAGGGAGAGATGAAAACAGGCTCATGTAAATGCAACAGGGCAGAAAAGGGCTGGCTTTACCTGCTCACCAAGGCATTGTCCATCAGGCCTTTCTCTCTCACACATTGATAAAATCTCACTGATTAAATCACCTTCAAACACCCAGAACAGAAGGGTCTGATGCTTTCTCTCACTTTCTCTCCCTCTAACCGTGGGGGCCTACATGACTACGGCCTGAAACCACAACCACGGAGGATTTATGGCAAAGAGCGAGTGGGTACACAGTCCCTATACTTGGCTCTTCGGACGGTTCACTGAAACCCGATTAAACTGAGAGTCGTTGATTCAAAACGGCACTTCATTCAGAGCAAATGCTATTTCCCCGACTGAAGACAGGTCCTAGTGTTCTTTAATAACAAACAGATTAGCTTCCAAACCCAGTTATTTCCAGTCCATTTTCTAAACTACATTTCAAATGAATGAGCTCTGACCAACAGTCCCTCTGCTAACTTCAAGGGAGTTGTCTCACGCATGGTTTACCAATCAAGGTGCGTTTTGTACTGCAGTAACTCTAAAAGCTAACATGGCAGAGTTCAAGCTTTTTAAACCTCTAAAGGGCATGAGTAGTTATGCAAATTCAAGGTGCCGGCAAGTACGCACATAGCCCTGTATTTTTATGAGTTGGTATATACACTTGGAGACACGGTCATATTGTTTTAGGTTGGATGTCGTGCAAAAACTATAACACTCTACTAAAGGAAAAAGAGTACTCTCTCCCTCAGGAAATGTTGATGGGCCCCAATTGCTCAAGTCTTTAAAACGAGACTGAACAAAGCACTCAAAGATATCCTGTAGGGAATAATTTTGCCTTAACTGGGGAATTGCTTGGATGATCTAATAGGTCTTTGCCCTCTCTCTAATTTCTATGATTCATATGTGACTTCTTTAATTGTTAGCCTGTATTGCACCCATCTTAAAGGATGCTTTTTGTACTAAAAACTCTAAATTCAAATAATCCCTAACAGCTCACCATGCTGTACCGCTTTCTCTCCCTCGTCACCCCCCCTTCATTTTGGTAATTTTGACACGTTAGCTTTTTGACCTAGCCTGAGCCACTTCGTTACACTCCTGGGAGAATATATCTGTTGCTCTGACGGATGAACCAGGAAGCACCATCTGAATGGTTCATCAATGTCATGGCGGGGGGAGGTGCAAGGGGGTGGGGGGGTGCAGAGTGGGTACGGGGGGCTGGGGGTTGGGGAGGAGGGGTTGCAGTGCCGGCAGTCATGGGGGTTAAACGACATTCCCCGAAAGGAGCCAAAAATCAGTTGCTGGTTTCTAATCCAGAGGCTGCCTGGAGCCTGGGTAAGACCGGGCTAGGGGGAGGGCGATAGACAACTACTCCATTCCTCCACCACTCTAAGCACTTTTCATTGTCCCCAAACCACCTGTTACTTGGTAGAGACTCAAAAGAATTTCAAACTATAATTAAAGCAATAATGAATAAAAAACATATTGTGAACAGCTACTTAAACCCCAGGCAGATGTGTTATTTTGCTGCGGTTTCGGTCGGAGCTGTTAATTTAAAAGAAAAATAAAATGCAGCAGAAACAACAACAACAACAGAAAAGTCTGGACAAAGATTGTGCCTGGCTGGGTGTGGTGTTTCTATTCAGGTTCTGACTTGCACAGTCTCACTATACAGTTGTGGTTCATTCAGAATTGCAGGTAGAGCTTATGTTACAGGCAAAGCCAAGTGGAACTTGACAATGCAGTACAGCGCAGATGTCAGCCAAGTGGAATCAGACTATTGCATCATTTACAAGGTCCGCAAATACAGCTGTCGAAGCTGAAGGAGTTGGCCGTGCTAGACCTGAGAGCCCCATCTCCCATCGCTGAAGGCCCTTTCACAAACTGATGGCTGCAACACAGCTAAAGCAGAGTACACCATCTATTCCCCAGAGTTGCGATAAGCTGTGCTCCCTTCAGTGAGCCTAACTTGTTGTGGGGTATTTTCAGTGGCTTCACCAAAATGTATCTGGAAAACGGGCTTCTCTGACCGTCAGCAGACAATTAAAGACCCAAGTAGAAACCAAAGGGGTCAAGGTGTGGGGTTTGGGATTGCTTCTACCCAGGAAACTTGATGGAAAGCCTGCCATCTCTCCCCACACAAGGAGACATGCTGGAAGATAGAGAGGGAAGAAGAAGCAACCATGTGAGTGTGCGAGCATCCATTGTGATGTGGAAAATTCTTCTCAATTTTCATTCTTAATTAGCTCTAGACCCAAACACAGAAACTGAGTCTGGAAAGCAGACAGTGGCTTCAGAATTGGACTTCAGTACTGAATAATTAGCCATGTCTTTCTTTTACCTCAAACTTAGGGCACCAGCTTCAGAGGGTAACTCAATGGGGCAACAGCTTCGGGGTGCATCACTGGTGGGTGTCTCACGGGGTGGCAGAAATGAAAATTTTGAAAGCGTCCTTGAGGACAGCAGTACTGTTTCACGTGGTACGCCATCACTTCAGGTGGCACATGATAAGCACGATGCACCACCCTGACCCTCCCAAGACAGCAGCCACCCATAACATTCTCAAGATGGTGGCTGAAGCCCACCTTTCCAAAATGGAGGCCGAAACATACCTTTCCAAATTGGTGCCAAACCAGACTTCTCCAAAATGGACAGCCAAACCAGACCCTGACCACAATGGCAGCCAAAGCAGACCTTGACAAATGGAGCTCAAAGCAATCATTAATCGATCAACGATATTTATTGAGCGGTTACTATGTGCAGACCACTGTTTCTAAGTGCTTAGGAGAGTACAATACAAGGGAATTGGTAGACACGTTCCCTGCCCATAGAGCAAGTGCAATGCTAGTAGAGGAGGGAGCAGAAGTGGCATAATAGAGGGAGCAGGAGCAGAGACAGAATGCTCCCCACTTTACCCTAGCCAGGTACTGAAAGGCCTTTGGCCCAGCAGAATGGGTAGGCCCAAGCTGGGAGGTTGTGATCCCAGGCTCTATTTCTGGAAAAGGGTGCAGCAGTAGTGGTCCCCAGGCTCAAGACACGGAAGAGGTGGGATGTGTGATTTACCTTTCTTTCCCAAAGATACCTCGGGCCTCCCAGGTGGCACTTCACCTGTCACCCCAACTTCTCTGACATTCCATCTGGGCGGGCTGCCACCAAGCCTACAGAGACTTGCCCCGGGCAGCTTCCAGCATGGGCCAGGATTGTGGGGCAGAACTCTGGGGGCCAGCAACCTAGCTCCTCTTCCCCCACCATCTGATTCAGGGCCAAATCAGTGCCATTTCTCTACTCTGAAACTGTCAGCACCTGCCCAGAGAAATAATAGCCTCCGTTTCTGCAAACATGGGCAGAAGCCACATCCCCGAGGTCCTGACCTAACTGAGGCATCAGAGGAGTGCTCAAACTCACCCCTGCCTCCCTCCAATTTGGAATCAAATTGCCCCATTTTCCTGCCCCGAGGTAGCCGGGGTGCTGTTGACAGTCCTGATCTGCCTTGGGGCAGCCACTTAGCTGGGGAGGGACTGAGGGGCTCCACCAGGTGGTGGGGGCCAAATCCAAGCAGGGGCGGTCGCCGTCAGATCAGGATCCGCCTGGAAGCAGCCGAGAACACTGTTCTGCAAAATGTTTGTGTTTGCCCACCACGTGCCTCTCTCTGTTTCCATTTCTGCCTCTTTGCGTTTGAAAAAGGCTCCGGAATGGCATGGCGGCTGGTGTAGCCCCAATCCAAAGGGCTAAACATAAGAGCTCCCACTACTATACGTCCTCTAGTCGATGAGCTATTTTTAAGATGTTCCAATTAAGCAGTAAAAGATCTCAGTGCCAAGAACATAGGGAGAGAGTGAGGTCCCAAGTGCATCGACAACTGGAATGACTCAGTATCCTCAAGGAAGCTCCTTGAAGGAAGGAACAGTCATGGTTGATCCTGGAAAACCCAAACCCCAAAATCATGATTCCTCTGCAAGGGAATTCCTTCCGAAAGACAGACAGACAATCAAGAAAGAGCCGCCCTGTATTTCGATCTTGGGGCTGCTTCAACATCCTGCATCTCTAATAAAGGTTTTTTGGGGGGTATTTTTGTCATTAATGAGAGTTGAATTCTCCCATTTGAATTGGTCTTTCTTTCCTTGCCCCTGGTGCTCTCTCTCCCTGCCTCCTCAAGGAATTGGCAAGTTCGTGTTTTCTTCAAAGCTCATTGTAATTTCCCAAGCAGTTAGTAGACTGCCCTGCACATGGCGGGTGCTTATTAAATGACTGATTGATTGGCAGAGTGGTTGATTGATTAAGATGGCTGGGAAGAGAGGGTCTTCTGGACAGTTGTGCTAGGAGAGAAGACGATACTGTTGAAGGGGTGGGCGGGAAGGAATATGGATCAGAAGTCAGTTGGGGGTGCTTGGGGATGGAGCGGCGAGTGGCGATACTGTTGAAGGGGTGGGCGGGAAGGAATATGGATCAGAAGTCAGTTGGGGGTGCTTGGGGATGGAACAGCAAGTGGAGACAGTGTGATAAATGCTAATTCCTAGCTCCAGAAGGGAGCTAGCCAGCACCAAGAAAATGATCTAAACTGGTTGGAAAGGACATTTCAATGCCCGAGAGTTTCCACTCTTGGCCTAGGATACTTTTCATGCATGCTAGCTGTACACTAGCTAGTAGTTTGGCCAAACTAATATACCAAGAAGCTTCAAGGGTCCCAAAATGAAATCAGAACTTAATGTAAACATCATCAAAAGTTCTGCTTGTACGGGAGGGGGCCTAAAGAGATCGCAACAGCATGGGCTAGCAGGTTCTTGGCCCCATAACCAATCAATATTTGGCCAAAAAGCTCACATGCAATCTCTCTTGGCCGATCAAACCGAAAGGGTTCTAAAGCCACTGCTGTCAGCTATTAGCAGTGTCAATATTCCCATTGGTTAAAAAAGATTTCAAATAAATTGTCACTGTTGTCTGTTAAACATTTAATGTACCCCCCAAATTTATCCTAGACAAGGGCTCGGTTCTCAGAAACGTGGTGTTACAGTACTCACCTCCTCTGTACTCACCTACAGATATCGAGAAGCAGCATGGCCTAGTGGATAGAGAACAAGTATGGGAGTTGGAAGAACCTGGGTCCTAGCCCTAGCTCTGCCATTTGTCTGCTGCGTAGCCTTAGACAAGTCATTTCACTTCTCTTTGCCTCAGTTACCTCATCTGTAAAATAGGGACTGGGAGCCCCATGTGCGACAGGGACCATGTCCAACCTGATTACCTTGTATCTACCCCAGCTATTAGAACAGTGCCTGGCACAATAGTAAGCGCTAAACAGACACCATAGAAAATTATCATAATAATCATAGTAGTAATTGTTAAGATTCACAATAAAAGAAGGAGGGAGAACAGGCAATGAATCCCCATTTTACAGATGAGGAAACTGAGGGCCAGAGAAGTTCAGTGACTTTCCCAAGGTCACAGAGAGCAGGCAAATGGCAGAGCCGGAATTAGAATCCAGGTCTTCTGACTCCCAGACCTATACAAGTCACTTCTCTGGGCCTCAGTTCCCTCATCTGTAAAATGGGGATTAAGACTGTGAGCCCCCTGTGGGACAACCTGATCACCTTGTAACCTCCCCAGCGCTTAGAACAGTGCTTGGCACATAGTAAGTGCTTAATAAATGCCATTATTATTATTATTATTATTACAAGAACCCAGGGGAAGAGTACCATCGTCCTCAATGAGATATACTGTGGGCAGAGCCCTGCTGCCAAGGAACACACACCAGCAGGATGAGACTCAGCCCCTGCCGTAAAGGAGCCAACACTCTACCTGGGGTGACAAGGAGATGAATTGACCAACACGCTGAGTTCGGCCATAACGCACTAGGCATTTTGACCAGAACCCTGCTCCGGAATGAGGGAAAGCCCTTCTGACCACACGCACCTGTGTGGATTCAGCATGGCGCAGCATTAGAAGAGGCAGTTGGATGGACAGTGGCAGTACCAGTCCTCCAAGAATGCAACCCCTAAGTCATAGGACAACTGGGCGTGTACGAGAAGTACAAGAGGACAAGCTCAGATGCAGAGGATGAGCACAAAAGCCACTAAATAAGAAATGCTCTGATATCTACTGGGAAAAAGCATGGCCTGAAGGAAAGAGCCCGGGACTGGGAGTCAGAGGACCTCAGTT
Source organism: Tachyglossus aculeatus (assembly GCF_015852505.1). NCBI lineage: Eukaryota > Metazoa > Chordata > Mammalia > Monotremata > Tachyglossidae > Tachyglossus > Tachyglossus aculeatus. Next base: position 19,608,498 of record NC_052090.1, on the reverse strand, counting down.
CGAATCCAGCTCAGCTACTTGCCTGCAGTGTCACTTTGGGCAAATCACTTAACCTCTCTGTGCCTCAGTTTCCTCAACTGTAAAATGAGGATTAAATGCCTGTTTCCCTCTAAATTTCATATGGGACAGGAAATATGTCTGACCTGATTGACCGGTATCTACCCAAGTGCTTAGAACAGTGCTTGACACAAGATAAGCAATTAACAAATAGCAATCCACATATGCACCTGTGCTAAAGGAGCTGATGGGGTGGCATGGACAGGAAATGGGAGGAGCAGTTAGGTTAATTTTTAACTAATCTGAGAGATTTGGAATAATCAGGGCAGTCAAAGATAGCTGATGGGAAAAGGAAGGCAGTTCCATAGCCAAGGATGAGAGTTTTAGTTTTGATGTGGGCAGGGAGTGTTTGCAGATTGTGGAGCAGGATTATATGTGGTGAGGAACATGAAAATGTCACTCCAATCCCGTAGACTCTAAATTCCTTATGGGCAGAGGTAGCGTCTACCGACTCTGTCCTACTGTACTTTTCCAAGTGCTTAGTATGGTGCTCTACACATAACAAGCGCTCAATAAACATTGATTGATCAAGCAATCGGGAATTTATTGAGCACCTACTGCTTGCAGAGCACTGTACGAAGCATTAGTAGACACCATCCCTGCCCTTTACAGAGTCTTCAATCTAGCAAGGGAGATAGACACTAAAATAAATAACAGGTAGGGGGAGAAATAGAGTATAAAGATAGATACGTAAGGACAACCAGGGTGTGTGAATGCCCAAGTGCTTAGGTGACACGGACGTGCTGATGTGGCAGGAGAAGGGGAAATGGGGTGGGGAGAAGAGGGATTAATCGGGAAAGGCCTCCTGGAGGAGATGTGATTTCACAAGGGCCTTAAAGCTGGGGAGAGCAGCAGTCTATTGGACATGAAGGGGAAGAGAGCTGCAGGCAGAATGGTGGGCAAGGGCCAAAGGTCAGTGGTCAGAACAAGGCACAGTGAATAATAACTACATTTGTTAAGCGCTTACTATGTGCCACTAAACCCTGGGTAGATACAAGATAATCAGATCAGACCAGCCCCCATCCCACGTGGGGCTCACAATTTAAGAGGGATGGAGAACAGATTCTAAACCTGGGATCTCTCCGAGGTGGAGGGATCACATCTAATTACCCCCCTGTGTAGTCTGTGAGTGCTTACTAAATACTACTATTATTACTACTACTACTACTGCTACTACTACTACTAACCAGGAAAAGTTATGCAAGTAAAGAAACACTGCCCTGTGCTTGAAAATGCAGGCTTTGTGTTTTAAAACACCATGGGTCTTCTTTCTTTGCCAGGAAAAGCCCCATTTCCTTGAAAAGAGGAAACAAACGAAGCCATTACTTGGCCCTCTTACATGGTCTGACCTAAAGTTTCAGCACCAGAAAGAGCCTGAGCCTGGAAATCAGAGGACCTGGGTTCTAATCCCGGCTCCTTCACCTGCCTGCTGTGTGGGCTTGGGCAAGTGTGGGCAAGCAACTTCTCTTTGCCTCAGTTACCTCACCCGTACAATGGGGATTACATCCTCAGTCAAAAGTATTTATTGACCGCTCCCTGTGTGGGACAGGGGCTGTATCCCACCTGATGGCATCATATCTACCCCAGTGCTTAATACAGTGCTTGGCATAAAAAAAAATACAATTACTATTAATTATTGTGGGTAACACACTTCAAGAATTACGACAACATCTTTGGGATAAAAAAAAATTGCACTTCCTTAAGTCTAGGGAACTGAGTCATAACCCTGAAGGTGCAAGGTCCCCAAATACTCAGGTTTGTTTTTCTTTAACAGAAAAAAAATCCTTGAACCATTACTATGGCCGGATGATTTTATTAAATGAGTAAGCTCTAGCAATTGCTGCACTCGAAGGTCATTTTCCATTTAGTGATTACTCCAGGTAAAGCAAGATAGTAATTATTTTGTAAACCATAGCAGTTCACACCAAAAGATCCCAGACCACAAAAGAGTGAGCCCGAGTGGCCAAAGCCTGCCTCTGCCACTCACAGAAACAGAGAAGTGTTCCCCCCACCCCCAACCCTCTCCCCCCCCGGGCCCCACAACTCTGTTGAAGGAGTCTGCAGGCTCGGTAAATTGAAACATGAATGTTTTGCAACTTTTCTTTTTTTCTTCTTCTGTAACAGACCTAGTGTCTTGCAAAGCAACCACATCCTCTCCCTTCAGCTGCTTCTCCCTTCCTGCCAGCCAATTACAAGTCACACAGATGTACTGAAAGCGCATCTGGGGCAGATGGCTAACAGGAATCATGTCCAGTGCCCTGGCCCCGTGGGTTCCTTTCTGAGACCATTGGTTTATCTGAATCCACCCGCTTTTCCAAAGGGAATGGAAATGCACACACAAAAAACCCAAACCCCCGTTCCCCGAGTTTCTTCGGAGCGAGTTGTAAGACAGGAAACGTTCTTTAGGGATCAGACATTTGATGGGTGATTCTCTTCAGCTACAGCGTGTCAGATACTCCAGTGACTCACCAGCCAACAGCTTGTGTGGGGTGATTCACCTGTAGCCCATGGGGAGAATTGCTTCTCTGCAGTCCTCTTGTTGGCCCTGGAGTTTATTTAAGGCCCCCATGTCCTCTGTCCAGACCTTGGGATGGAGTGGCCATTGTGCCCACAGCCGGGAACCTTCCCTAAGTTGGTACTTGCTCCCTGGCAATTAACAACCTGGAACCTGTGAGGACGGGTAAAAAGTCGGAGCTTAATTTTTGACTTCAAGAAAGCAATCACCTAACTGACAATCAGGAAACCCTTGAGTCGAAACTCGTGAATCACGACTCATTGAAAAGGCAGTTGGTCTCTGTCATCCATCCTTCTTGTCTTCCCCTGGAAGGGAGGGGAGAAGACAGAATCTGGAAGGGCAACGCTGCGTGCCCGGAAACAGCTGTTGCCCAGAAACTCCTGGGAACCCAAGGGGCGGTGGTTGTTGCTGAACCGGCGCTCAGTTCAAAGAGGGATGAGAAGGTGAAAGGTCAGGAACTTCTCCCCACAGCCCGTGGCGGGGCCCGGGCCTGGAGAGACGCCCACCGAGCCCGGCTCGGTTGCTGATGAGTGACGGTCACCCTGACCTGAAGCTGTCATTTGAGGACGAGATGCAAGCCGCTCCGACTTCTCCCCTTTCTCTGATATGCCCTCCCCATCCCGTCCCCCACCCTACCCCCATTTCTGGGAAACTGCCTTGTGACTTTCCCTCCACCTGCCTTGAAATTACAACTCATCCCCCCACCACTTCCCCCACCTTTGCCTCTGGGCCCTGTAGTCTAAATTGGAAAACCAGACACCCCCTTATTGACCAGACACATAGCACCGGCTGAGGGTATCCCCTTCACTCAGACCCAGGGAGCCGCGTCAGAAATGGGGTTCAAGCAGGTCTATTTGCCAACTGGAAGCTGTGGGCTTCACAGAGTTTATAGTTGAATGGGGGTGATTGGACCAAAGCCCCAAGCAAACACAAAAGACACAGTTCAGAAAAGACCATCGAGACACAAATGCATGTGAAGAGAGCAAAGGACATAAGTGATTAAAATACAAAATAAAAATAAAAGGCGCCGATGGGATGTATGCGACGGGAATGCCAGGACTGCATGAAATGTTTACTGGAGGTACTGGAGCTAACTGGAGTTAGTATGGGAAAATCCTGGAGCAGAGGCAGGATTTAGACGCATGCCGAAGATCTTGGTCTGACAGGAGAAGAGGCGAGGGAGGTTGGTGAGAGGAGAAAGGCTGCAATTTCAGAGATGACCAGATTTGAGCAAGGAGGGTTTGCTCTGTTGGACCAGTGGGTTCAAGGAAGAAGCTCTCATTGTGGACAAGAAATGTGTCTACTTATTGTTGTATTGTACTCTCCCAAGTGCTTAATAGAGTTCTCTGCACACAGTAAGCGCTCAATAAATAAGATTGAATGAATGAATGAATGAAAGGAAGGGGTTTAGTAGGGGGCCAGACCTAATCTAAACAGTTTAGCCCCTTCTTTGAGTGATATGCTCAACAATGTGGGAGAGAGAGGGTGCTGGCCCTAACAGTGTCTTGGGCACGCTCTCTTCCCTAGGACCTACCTTCTGCACTGGCTCCTGGTTTGAGCCCTCCCATACCCAGCTCAGCAGTGGCACTCTCCAGGCTGAGGGGAGGGAGTGGGTGAGAGACAGGACCCCCCTGCTCACCTGCCCAGAATACATGATCCCCATTCCCCATTTCCCCAGTGGCAACAGAGGGAGCCTCTGACACCCCGCTGAGACTACGGCTAGTGCAGAGGAGGGGGTTAGGGGACAGGGGATAAGCAAGAGGAGCCTGGAAGCCAATTGTCAAGAGTTTAAATCTGAAACGAGAGGCAACTGGGAGCTGCTTTAAGCTTTGGAGATGCTGAATGACACAATCAGATCGATGCTAGGAAAAGAGGGCTCTTGTTGCTGCTCGCCCTAGGGCAGACTGGAGGCAAGGCTTCCAGGGAGGAGGCAGCTGCACTAATTCAGGCATGAGGTTCATTGTGGATTTAAACTTTCACTAAAAGCCCATCTCTTCCAAGAGTGCTGCCCTGACTACAGCCCTCGTTTCCCTTATCACCCTCCCTTCTACGTCCCCCTTTGTCACTCTATCCCCCCTCCCCTCCCCACCACCCCCACTTGTTCCCTCTGCTCTACCCCCCTCCATGTCCCACAGCACTTGTGAATATCTGTACATATTTATAATTCTATTTATTTTATTAATGATGTGTGTCCATCTATAATTCTCTTTATTTATATTGAAGTTATTGGTGCCTGTTTACTTGTTTTGATGTCTGTCTCCCCCCTTCTAGATTGTGAGCCCACTGTGGGCAGGGATTGTCTCTATTTGTTGCTGAATTGTACTTTCCAAGCGCTCAGTATAGTTCACTGAACACAGTAAGTGCTCAATAAATATGACTGAATGAATGAATATCCTTATAATTCCGCTGCTTCCCCAATCTGTAATTTATTTTAATGTCTATCTTCCCCTCTGGCCTGTTCGCTCCTTGTGGGCAGGGAATGTGTTTGCATATCGTTACACTGTACTCTCCCAAGAGCTTAGTACAGTTCTCTGCACACAGTAAGCACTCAATAAATACCACTGATGTATTGACTGATTGGAGCTGAGACTGGGGATGGAGAGGAAGGACAGGTTCAATAAACCTTATGCGGAATTGGCAGGACTTGGTGAGGGATTGGATGTGGGGAGAAAGGGGAGAGGAATCAAAGATGAACTCTCTCCTGGCTGTGTTTACAGTGACTTTTGGCCTTACCCCAGTTTTAGACTTGATTATGCCACTTTGCTTGCCAGTTTATGGAGATACGATCATTACTTGATGACAGTTTGGTGGTGATCTGAATCAAGGAGGCTCCTGGGGGAAAGCTACTTGTAGGATTGTCTCAGAAAGAAGGGTGGAGTGACACTTGGGGCTCTGAGCAAGTGAAGGGGCACAGAGGTAGGGGACAGGCGACAGAGGAACGGGGGAACAAGAGGGAAGAGGGATTGTGGACATGAAATGCTGAGTACAGAGACCCAGCTAAAAGGCAGCCTCACTAACCATCAGATAGAATAGAGCAGCCAAGTCAAGTAGCTTGAGACTGCTGGGTTGAAGGAGCCGTGAGGCAGCTGAGTCTCAGGGGGTTGAGGGAAGGAAGAGAGAGAAAGCATGAGAGGAAGAGCACCTCAGAAACTGAAGATTTTAGTTTGTTGGGGGCAGGAGGGTGTGCAGTCTACCTCCCAGAAGCCTTGGGTGGCAGGAGCAGATGGAAAAGGGAACGATTAATGCTGATTTCTGGAGAGTCGGGGAAGAACAGAGGCAAAGACAACACCAGAGATCCCTGGTTCTTGTTAAGATTATCAAGGAGCCACGGGGGCACAGAGGTCCTGATGCAGGGTAGTCAGAGAGACCGACATTCCGCCAGAAGGAGAGAAAAAGCACACCCAGAGACCCACAAAGACAGAAGGAGGCTCTTTAAGAGAGTGAGGGCGTGGGAGGCTGAGGGGAGTGAGGGAGACCGGAGGTGAGTGGGTGAGAGAGAGGCCTGGGGGGATGGTGAGATGGGGGTGGGAGGGTTGCCAGAGAGGCCAGGGGGTGCAGTGACACCCATAGTTTTCATGTACCCAAGGCTGGGGGAATGTTTTAATTGATAAAGCCTGTGGAGACACTGGGTGAAAGCTGGGTCTGAAGGAAATGCAAGGGAGGCTAGGCAGAAGGACTGCATGCTGCCTCGCAGTTTTTAAGCAAAAGCAAGATATTCACAGCAAGGCTGTGTCAGGGGATCCGGCAATTGAGGAAGTTCAAAAGGGGCTTAAATGTCAGCCAGTTTCCTGATGCCCCCGGCGGGAATTTCCTCTTCTTCCAATCTCAACAGTTAAAGGATGGGACAGGCAGCTCTGCGTGGCTACCCCTAGGGGCGAGGGGCCGAGATACCATGCCACACATCCCAAGTCTCTTCAGGCGCTCCACACCCTAATATCTGTCAGCAGGACACTGGGGATGGGGTGGGGGGGACCTTCAGGGCTGGATCAGGTGCCTCCTTAGGAATCAGCTTTGGGATAAATGATGGTCACGGGAATACATGACGACAGCCCAAGGCTAATTATTTAGCTGAGGGACAGTGACCTCGGGTAGAATGACCGCCTAGCTGATGGAGACAGGGCAGCTGGAGCGCACGTGAGTACGCACACACACACACACACACTCAGTCCAGAAAAGCAGCGAGTCTCTATAGAGATATCTCCCTACAGTCTCTACCTACACTAGTGGCAAGGCCCGGCTCAAGACCCTTGCTCAGAAAGAGATAAATCACCCTGGAAGAGTTAGAAAAGGCACTGGAACTCCTGGATGGCCATTTGTGATGTTCCATGCTATACCAAAAACTTCGCAGCTGCAGGAGACACCTCACCTGACGAGTATCTCCCCCTTTCAGTTAAATGGCTTGCAACAATCACAATGATTTTTCATGTTTCCTGTATCCATCACCTCCAATAATTATTGACCCCGTGTGGGGGTTTTTTTTGTTTTTTTTTTTTTGTTTTTTTTAATCCAGGACCCTGACTGAATAGCCAGGAAGCAGATGGGACAATCTCTCACTCTGCCTCTCCCCCATCCCTCCCCACTCACTTGAGAAGTTGCAAATATAAACTTCCTCTAGAAGAAGAAAATAAAAAACCTCGAGGGGCTTTTTCACAAAGGTTCCAGTGTGACTTTCCCTTGAAGTCTAAAGGAAGAGAACTAAAGATGAGCATTTTTCAGCCTGCCTAGGTTTCTAGATTTCCCTGCACCCTTCTCTCTGCCTGCTCTCCCACCGGCTCTAGGCACACCTGCTCTCCCCACCTTCTAGAAAACTGGCAGGAACACTGCCACGGATCTAGAACAGAGGTGTATGTGACTCTGGAAAACAGCATACAATCCTGAATTGTTACTTCACTTACAACCGGACTCTGCTTCTCAGGAAGCTCTCTTTCTGCCTTCCTATTAGCTTGTCTTTAGGGCCTGTGTATTGGGGAGGGATGGGGGGGAAGGAGGGAGGGAAAAGGAGAAGGAGGGCAGGGGGACTGTTGCTGCCTTCAATTTTTTTGATCTTCCTTGAATTTCAAGGAAGCAGCCTAGTAGAAAAATCACAGGCCCGGGGGTCAGAAGGACCTGGGATCTACTCCCGGCTTCACAAACTTGGGTGAGTCACTTCACTTCTCTGTGCCGCAGTTACCTCATCTGTAAAATGGGGATTAAAACAGTGAGCCCTATGTGCAACAGGGACTGTGTCCAACCTGATTATCTTGAACCCACCTCAGCGCTTAAGTACAGTGCCTGGCATATAGTTAGCACTTAACCAACACAATGAAAAAAGAAAAAACTCGCTTCCCCAGCCTTCAGTATGTCTACCTAAAAGGATGAGCAGCTGTCTAGACAGCCCTGGAAGCTATTGCTGTCTATATACTCCCATTTTTTTTTAAGGCCACCGTTGGAAGCCATGGGCCTTTCAGGAGTGAAGGGGTTAAGAGTGGCCTAATAGAAGCAAAGCAGAAGTTGGGGCTAGCTGCGCCCCTCCCTGTAACGCTGCAGTGCCCACGGGGGCCCGCTGGAGAGCTGCTTTGCTGCTGCTGCTGCATGACTCAAGTGCCTCTTCCACCCACTGGGCTCCGGCCCCACTTGTGTGATGTAAAACAATCCTTTTGTTTCCTCTTTAAGACATTACCCTCAGGGGCCATTCGAGGAAAAGAAAGGTAGCTGGGCCTCTTTTATCGACAAGAATCCACTAAGAGTTTCCCAGTGTCCAGTGCTCAGATGAGTTCTAATGCCCCGGTCCACGAGGGTGAACCCCTGGATGGGCCCACCCCCATCCCAGCACCTGGGAATCCCCAGTAGGCCTAGGGGATGAGGTGTGGCTACCTCATAAATCAACTAGCTAAACACCCCACCCGACCACTTTGTCCTCTGCCTGGCCGGGATTTCTCTCCTATCACCACCCCAGCCCCGGGCAACCCCTCAGTTAGAGAGTAGGATCCCTGGGGAATAGCTGACCCCGAAATTCCTCTTTGGCAGATACAACACCGGTGAGACCAAACATCAAAATACCTCACGTTCTGGCCCTCCAGCCCCATCCATCCCAAAAGAGTAATTCTGATATTGATAATGATAGTGGTATTTGTTAAGCACTTGTAAGCACTTGACTGCACTTATAAGCAGTCAAGCTCTGTCCCACAGGGGGCTCCAAAACTAAGGGAGAAGAATAGATATTTCACCCCATTTTATAGATGAGGAAAACGAGGCCCAGAGAAGTTTTGATTTGTCCAGGGATACAGCAGGCACATGGCAGAGCCGGGAATAGAACTCAGCTCTCCAGACTTCCAGTCCTATGATCTTTCTGGTCTACTTTGCCACTGACCTCCAGCCCACATCCTGCCTTTGGCCTGGAACGCCCTCCCTCTTCATAGCCAACAATTTACTCTCTCCACTTTCAAAGCCATGTTGAAGGTACAAGGTCCTTATTGAAGGTCCAAGAGGCTTTTCCTAAGCCCTCTTTTCCTATTCTTCCACTCCCTTCTGCTCACCCTGACTTGCTCCCTTTATTCATCCCCCCAATCCCAGCCCCAAGGCAAATTTGTACATATCTGTAATTTTATTTATTTTTATTAATGTCTCTCTCCCCCTCTAGAATGTAAGCTCACTGTGGGCAGGGAATGTGTCTGTTACATTATGTTTTACTTTCCCAAACGCTTAGTGCAGAGTACAATGCTCTGCACACAGTAAACACTCAATAAATACGATTGATGGATTGATTTCCACTAGGCTCAGCCACTCCAGCCAAGTCTCTTAATGATATATTTGTTAAGTGATCCCTTCTTAATTATGAAAACCTCAGTGTAATGGAGGTGGGTGGGGATGACATTTCAGAGAGTACGCAGCAGGATAAGTGCTGTGTATATATGAAAGAATACACAGAATTGAGTGCATCAGTAAGAAATAGGGATGGCTTTATGGGAGAAGAGCAAGAATGCACTGAACACGAGTCTTTAGATGCTTATGCCCTCTGACCTGTAAACAGGGCTGTGGGCAGGGAATGTGTCTCCCAACTCTGTTGTAATGTACTCTCCCAAACGCTTACTACAGTCCTCTGAACACAGTACGTGCTCAATGAATACCACTGATTGATTATGCATGCCATTGTGGTCCTGGGTGCCACTGATTTTTGTCACTCAAGCTGGGAAAAACAAAGGCCTTTTAAACTTTCTTCAGAAGCTGTTTTGCACAAAATGGTTCAGGAGAGGGTGAATGGAGGCGACTGGAAGGATTGTGTGACTCATCAGGAAGTAATCTAACACCGATTAATTATTTATACTTCCGTCAAGAACTCCTAAACCAAAATATCTTCTCTGCAAGTGTGCAAGGCATTTCTATAGCTCTCTAGTCTCCCTACCACAACCAAATGTGAGGGCAGAAAGCCTGAACAGCACAAGTTCTCTGAACTCTGGGGCTGGGGGAGGAGGTTGGTGGGGGCAGATGGGGACAACAAAACCAGTTCAGAGTTGTGGCAGGTCTCAGAGAAAGCGGGCAATGATACAGGCGCTGTACCCTTTCTGAAACAGCCGTTTCATGGGCCTCAAAGGATGGCAGTCTCTGCAATGTGGGATGGCAGGGTGAGAGAGTCTATGTCAAAAGAGCAAAGGTTTTGTTAAGGTGGCAGAAAAAAAGAAGAGTCATTCTTGGACCTGAGCAAAAAGAATATAAGAGTCTTTTCCCCCCTCCTCATGGAATCTAATACCAAGGGGACTTCCTTAGGATCTCTGCTGCTCTTTTACCATGAATATAAATATTTTCCCCACAAACCATATGTTCCCCATACACTCAGCCGAACCCACTGACACAATCATACTGGGCCGCAGGCATAGAGTAGGAGAGTCCTCTCCCACTTGGGGTGGGGAGAGAGAGGAAAAGTGTCGTGTTGTTTAATGGACAATGTCACTTTCCCCTTCGTCAAGATGCTTTGTCAATTGCTGAGGAAATAATTGACCTCAAGCTACTTCAGTCACAACCAATAGAAAAAATGGAACAGTGATGTGTCCAGCTGTTCATGAGAAGGCAGACAGAATGGCTAGAAAACAAAGGTAGTGGGGAATAAGGCCGATGTGAAAAATATTTCAAGCTTCACGATAAAAATCAGGAATTTCATCCAAAACAAATCTTGGATCCTGCTCAGTTCACAGGTCTTCAGATTTGGGTCGCGATCTACGGCTCTGGAAGGCTTAAGAGGCAAATTCCCCACCCAGAATCCCTTTCATTCGGCTGCTTGTCTTTTCAGCTCTGTGACCCTTTCATTAGCACAGACAATCTTTTGAATGGTACTTTTCCACAACATCCTCCCCTGAATCAGCAGCCAAGATGATTCAGGTCTGCCTGACTCAGGGCTCGGACAGTGAATTTCAAAGTTCAAGGAGCATTGTTTGCTTTGTTTGGTTTTCGGTTGGTAAGCAGTGGAGGAAAGCATGGGAAGAAATCAGAGGCTGCGAAGAAGGAGTGTGGGAGGGAGAGCTAAGAAATTCATCAAATGCCCTTCCTCGGGCTCCAGGGGCAAGATGCCGGCAAAGAGGGCTTTGTTAAAACATAGATCATATTCCAGACCACAAGATGTCCCATTTACTAAGCTGATCCAGCCCTGGGATAGACTCATCAAGAAAAAATAAAATAAAATCAATAAGGACATTTGATGCCACCAGTATGGTAATAAGCAGGTCCAATATCAAACAGCAACTCAAGTAGAAGCAGTGTAGCTTCTTGGAAAGAACACAGGCCTGGGAGTAAAAGGACTGGGTTCTAATCCCACCTCTGCCACTTGCCCACTGGGTGACCTCAAGCAAATCGCTTAATCTCTCTGGGCCTCAGTTCCCTCATCTGTACAATGGGGGTGAAATATCTGTTCTCCCTTAGACATAAGCCCTGTGTGGGACAGGGATTTGTCTAGCCTAATTATCTTGAATCTACTCCAGCACTTAGTACAGTGCTTGACATAGAGTAAGCACTGTAACAAATACCACAATTATTACGATCAAGGCTTGTATCCCATTGTCTCGGTGTTGCCCTGGGGCTAGACCCTGAATATACAAGTTCTGGAAAAATGTAGGGACTTTAATGCCTAGGAGGTCTGTCAAGAAACACTTTACTTCTCCTTTGATTTAGGATCAACCTATGGCTGTTTGCTATCAAATACAATGGGGCTTGCAAGAATGGCTCAAGATGCATTAAAGAAGCAGTGACCATCCACCAAAAAGTAGAAAAGAAAAGAAGGAAATGCAAGACTGAAGAGTAAGTTTCTCGAGGGCAGAGAATGGATTTTCTATCTCCCAAGTGTTCAGTAAAGTGCACTGCATCCAGGAGGCAAAGAGCCATTATCATTATTATTACTACATGCCTTCACTACTACTGGTATACAAAGGGGGAACTATTTTTGGATCACCTCCAAGCAAGTTTCAAGTTGCAAGTTTCCGGCAGGAGGGTGAGCCCAGAACTGGTTCCCTGACATTGTCTGCCAGGATCAGCCACACAGGAGAGGAACTGCCCTTCCACACAGCCGAGACATCGGCAACTCAGCCCCTGCTCCAGCATCCCCCTATCCTCAAGCTGCCACCTTAGACTGTAGACCGACTCCTGGAGGAGAGGAGCCATTTCTCCTGTGTATGTTTTCTGCACTGTGGCAGAGCCCCGTCCAGTTCCGAGAATCTAGGCCTCGTCCCGAGCCGAGCCCCAGGATGGGGGTGGGAAGGCGGCGCTGACTTCAGCCCTGACAGCGTGCTGTTGTGACCTCGCTTCCGAGGGCCAGAAACCTCACACAAACCCCATTTTCCTGTAACCTCTGAGGTCTGCTCTCCAACCACTGATTCCTTATCATCACAATCTCTATGTTCGGAGACAAAACGCATTTATTTATTCATTCATTCCATTGTATTTATTGAGTGCCTACTGTGTGCAGAGCACTGTACTAAGCGCTTGGGAAGTGCAAATTGGCACCATATAGAGATGGTCCCTACACAACAATGGGCTCACAGTCTAGAAGGGGGAGACAGACAACAAGTAGATGGGTGACAAAACAAGTAGACAGGTGACAAAACAAGTAGACAGGCGACAATTTATCCAAGATTCTCTTTACAAGGAGGTGAGTAGAACAGCGATCTTCAAACTCCTGGAGATTTTTGCATGAAAAACATGTCACGGCCCAAGGGGAGACTTTTCAATGGATGTTTTCAAGAGAGCCCCTAAAATCAGTCATCCCATTCTGAAATAGCGCTCAAACTTCCTTGTATATGTGCAAACTAGATTAGCCCTCGACATAAAATAGCACGTCCTCGACACTCAACCACGGCCTAGCCCGACCTCCACATCTTCCCAGCTGCTCTGTTCCAAAGCTCCTCTCACAGTCCAATAATCCCCCACACCTGCTGGCTCTCCAAGCTGATGACACCAGTGTGATTGCTGCCTGGCATCCCGGGAAGAATGTACACAGAACCCAGGGGCTCCGCTTGCACCCAGCCCAATTTACAAAAGACTGGCTGTGAATAATAATAATAATACTAACTATGGCATGTGTTAAGCGCTTACTATGTGCCAAGCACTGCTCTAAGGTCTGGGGTAGATACAAGGTAATCAGGTTGGACACAGTCCCTGTCCCCCATGGGACTCACAGTCTTATTCCCCCCTTTTACTGATGAGGTAACTGAGGCACAGAGAAGTGAAGTGACTTGCCTAAGGTCACACAGCAGACAAGTGGCAGAGCCGGGATTAGAACCTACGATCTTCTAGCTCCCAGGCCCATGCTCTATCCACTAGGCCATGCTGCCGCTGCATATATTCTATCTACCCCTGAAGTATAGTGCTCTGCACACAGTAAGTGCTCAATTGATACCACTGATTGACTGATGTTTGGACTGTATCCAAATGCCACATACATGAACACGCACTGTTTCTCCCCATCAGGCTCATCTTATCAGATGAACACATGGCCTAGTCCCAAGAGTATGGGCTTGGGAGCTAGAGGTTGTGGGTTCTAATCCTAGATCTGCCACTTGTCTGCTGTGTGACCTCAGGCAAGTCACTTAACTTCTCCGTGCCCTCAGTTCCCTCATCTGTAAAACGGGAATTGGCAGATAGTAAGCGGTTAAAAAATACCATTATTATCATTTTCAATAGCTTGTACATTCCTCCAATAGACAGTCAGTTCCTTGAGGGCATCATCATCATCATCAATCGTATTTATTGAGCGCTTACTGTGTGCAGAGCACTGTACTAAGCACTTGGGAAGTACAAGTTGGCAACATATAGATACAGTCCCTACCCAACAGTGGGCTCACAGTCTAAAAGGGGGAGACAGAGAACAAAACCAAACATACTAACAAAATAAAATAAATAGAATAGATATGTACAAGAAAAATAACTAGAGTAATAAATATGTACAAACATATATACATATATACATGTGCTGTGGGGAAGGGAAGGAGGTTAATGTCTCTGTGCCTCAGAATCCTCATCTGAAAAATGAGTAAATTCCTCTTCTCCTTCCCTCAGACTGTGACCATCACGTGGGACAAGGATTGTGTCTAACTTGATTATCTCATATTTACCACAGTAGTAGTAGCGATAGTATTTGCTATGTGCTTACTGTGTGCAGAGCACTGTACTAAGCTCTCTGAAAGAATATACAGGTAGGAATTAAACATGATCCCTGTCACTCGGGGGAGCTCACAATCTAAAAGCTCACTACCTCAGTGCTTAGAACAGTGCTTGGTACATTTATATTAATGTCTGTCTCCCCCTCTAGACCATAAGCCTATTGCAGGCTCTGCACGCAGTAAGCACTCAATAAATACGATTGACTGAATGAATGAATGTGTCTGGCAGCATGGTGCGAGAAGCAGCATGGCAAAGTGGATAGAGCACGGGCCTGGGAGACAGAAGGTCATGGGTTCTAATCCCGGTTCCACCACTCATCTGCTGCGTGACCTTGGGCAAGTCACTCCACTTCTCTGTGCCTCAGTCACCTCATCTGTAAAATGGGAATTGAGACTGTGAGCCCCACATGAGATCGGGACTGTGTCCAATTCTATTTGCTTATATCCACCTCAGCGCTTAGTTCAGTGCCTGGCACATAGTAAGGGCAGGGATCGGGTTTACCAACTTTATTGTACTGTTCTCTTCCAAGTTCTAAGGGCAGTGCTTTGCACACAGTCATGGCTCAATAAATATTACTGACTGAGTGATTCCACAATTTCCTGATTTCTAGGCAAAACACATAGTGAAAACACCCATTATGGCCAAAATGCGTACATCTCTTCTCATTTCTAGTCACTTGCCTGTGTTTCCTTCTCCCATGAGGCATCGGTATTTCATGAACCCATCAAATGATATTCATTAGGTACCCGTGGCTCAGTGGAAAGAGCCCGGGCTTTGGCGTCAGAGGTCATAGGTTCAAATCCTGGCTCTGCCACTTAACTGTGTGACTTTGGGCAAGTCACTTCACTTCTCTAAGCCTCAGTTCCCTCATCTGTAAAATGGAGATTAAGACTGTGAGCCCCATGTGGGACAACCTGATCACCTTGCAACCTCCCTGGCGCTTAGAATAGTGCTTTGCACATAGTAAGCATTTAATAAATGTCATCATCATCATCATCATCATCATCACATAGGCCAAGCTGTGTGCAAAGATTCACATTTCCTTCCTTAAACAGTTTACAATTAAATGCAATCAAGCTGCTGGTAGAATAATCTGGTTAACTGCCTCTATATTGCTCATAAAGACTGACAAAGAGAACTGAAATTATTGTGCAAAAAAACTTCCATATTTAATGCAACAAGCTGATTTGTTATCGAACTCCAGTTTCTGAACAATCAACATCTGTCCTGCCTCTATCCCCCTACCCTTTAGTAGCCACAGAATGACCAGTAAAGATGGCAGGAGGGCTGGGAAGTGGCAGCCTTGTGGGCTCCTTCCCCCACCCCCATGAAATTCCCCTGGACTCACTCTCTCCACCTTTCCCTAGTCTGGAAACTTCTTAGGGGAGGAATTACATCTACCAACTCTCGTATACTGCACACTCCCAAGCATTCCACACACAGCAAGAGCTCACTAAATACCTCTGACTGATTCCTCTGTGGTCCCACTCATCCTCCCTTGTCTGCTACTTTCTTGTCCCCATTCTTAACAATCTACTTGTGCTTAAGAGAACAAAACTGCAGCGACACTTTGTCCTTCATAAAGGATAGTGCCAGCGAGAATGTTCAAAGTGAACAGCCACACACGACAGAGTTTAATTCTGAGTGCCACCAGGGAAGGGGCAGCTTGAACATATGTGCTTCCATGTTCCTATCTCCTCCAAGAGACCTTCCCTGGCTAAGCCCTAACTTCCCCACTTCCCCTAATTCACTCTTCTTTCTGTGTCACCTTTGCACTTGTCTGTAGCCATTAAGCACTTTCCTACTCATGCCAAGCCTAGCCCCATAGCACTTAGGTACAGATATTTGTACCTCACCATTTCCCCTATCTGTAATTTATTTAGTATCTGTCTCCCCCTGAAGTCTGTAAGCTCCTTATGGTCCGGGATGATGTCTCCTAACTCCATTATATAACATACATTATATTTTATAACAATTCTCCCAAGCACTTTGTACAGTGCTCTGCCCACAGTAGGTGCTCAATAAATACCACTGATTAAGTGAACTAAATCCCAAAACGGGAGGTGGGGGGAAGGGAGGGAATTAATGGGAGTCTGTCTTCTTCCTGGTTGGGTGCACTCCAGAGGTGGCCAGAGGAAAAGGTATAAGGGCATCCTAGAGGCCAACCTCAAAATGAGCTCCACTAGCACTGGCCCTTAGGATCTTGAGGCACAAAATTGGTCTTCCTGGAGTCACACCTGCTATTTGGGTATTTGGTTCTTTGAGGACAAACACATTGCCACAGGAAAAGAGAAATGTGGCAGACAAAAGGCAACTTTAAATGTAGTACCACATAATAATACTAATGATCATAATCATGTCATATCAAACATTTATTAGATGCCAAGCACTGTGCTAAATGCAGGGATAGATACAACACAATCAGAAAAGACCCAGTTGCTGTCTCACATGGGGCTTATGGCCTAAGGGAGGGCTAACTTCCAGAACTAACTTTCCCACACACTGCCCGCATTCAGCCACGTGCCTCATATGTTGGCCTCAACAAGTATTTCCCTAAAAACGGAAGTAACAGGATCTGGGTATTTGAGGACACTCCTCAGTCCTTCCGTACACTCCAAAATACACAAGTCCAATTCCTCAGTGGGTTTTATTTCAAGGGTAGAGTACTTCCTGAGTGCTTCTGCTGTACCTAGCTGTTGTTCTGCCTCTCTTGTTCAGTCTGCCACCTCCCCTCCTTCAAAACTCTCCTAAAAATCAAATCTCCTCCAAGACGCCTTCCCCACCTAAACCCTCACTTCCCTTATCGGCCCACCCCTCATGCATCCCCTTGGCTGTATACCCCTTAACCACTTTGATACTCACCCCAACCTTACAGCACTTACGAAAATAATAATAATGATGGTATTTGTTAAGTGCTTACTATGTAGTAAGCACTGTTCTAAGCGCTGGGGTAGGTATATACAAGGTGATCAGGTTGGCCCATGTGGGGCTCACAGTCTTAATCCCCATTTTCCAGATGAGGTAACTGAGGCACAGAGAAGTTAAGTGACTTGCCCAAAGTCACACAGCTGACAAGTGGCGGAGCCATAATTAGAACCCATGACCTCTGACTCCTAAGCCTGGGCTCTTTCCACTGAGCCACGCTGTCCTGATACTCTATTTCCCCGGTGGTCAGTTTATTTATTTAATGCCAGCTGCCCCCACACCATCACCCTGTAGACTGTAAGCTCCTCTATCAACTTTGTTGTATTGTACTTGCCCAAGTGTTTAGTACCATGCTCTGCACACAGTAAACACTCAAATACCTTTGATTGACTGATGTTGCAATTAGAGAGTTGTGGTGCCCCATATCCTGTCACTCGGAGCAAGTTCACCACTGAGTAATAATAATAATGATGGCATTTATTAAGCGCTTACTATGTGCAAAACACTGTTCTAAGCGCTGGGGAGGTTACGAGGTGATCAGGTTGTCCCACAGGGGGCTCACAGTCTTAATCCCCATTTCACAGATGAGGTAACTGAGGCACAGAGAAGTTAAGTGACTTGCCCAAAGTCACACAGCTGACAACTGGCAGAGCCGGGATTTGAACCCCTGACCTCTGACTCCAAAGCCCGTGCTCCTTCCACTGAGCTGCTTCCCCTAAAGAAGAGTAGAAAAGTAAGCTCGTTGTGGGCAGGAAATGCATCTGTTTTTGTAGTACTGTATTCTCCCAGGCACTTACATAGTGCTCTGCATACAGTAAGCACTCAATAAATACAACTGAATGAAAAAAGACTGCCCCATAAGAGGAAAAACCATTTCTTGAGGACTTCAATAACCATGTGGATGTTCCCTATGACCTTTCTGCTACCTGTTTTCTCTTGATCCTCAATTTCAATGACCTCTTTTCCTCTCCAGTCCTTTCCTCCTCCTGCCCCTTCTTTGACTCTCCCATCTTTCCCAGCACTATTTTAAGAGATCTCCCACCTCCTCTCAAGATCTACCTGCACCTACCTCCACCTGCAACTCCAACCCCATCCCTTCATACCTTATCAAAACACTTCAGCCCCTCCGGCCCTCTCTTCCCTCCCTGACTGCCTTCTTTGATCATTCACTTTCCACTTCCCCACTGCTTTCAAGCATGTTCATGTACCCTTCTCCTAAAAGAACACCCCTTTGACCCAACTCCCTCCAGTTACTGCCCCATCTCTTCTTACCATTTCTCTCTAAACTACTTGAGCTGTCTACACCTGCTGCCTCTACTTCCTCTCCTCCAATTCTCTCCTCTCAATCTGGCTTCCACTCCCTTCATTCTATAGAAACTGCCCTAAAATCACCAATGACCTTCTTCTTGCTAAATTCAGTGGCCTCTACTAAACCCTAGTCATCCTAGACCTTTCAGCTGCCTTTGACACTGGATCACCCCCTTCTCCCAGAAACACTATCTAACCTTGGCTTTACTGACACCATCCTTTTCTGGTTAAGTCACGGGCTCATCCTCTGCTTCCCACTCCCACACTGTGGGAGTCCCTCAGTGCTCAGTTCTGGGTCCCCCTCTATCCTCCATCTACACCCGTTCCCTTGGAGAACTCATTAGATCCCATGGCTTCAACTACCATCTCTAATTGGATGATTCCCAAATCTATATGATCTGATCTTTCTCCTTCTCTGCAACCTTGCATTTCCTCCTGGCTTCGAGGACATCTCTACTTTGATGTCACACTGGCATCTCATACTCAACATGCCCAAAACAGAACTCCTCATCTTACAGTCCCACCCGGTATTTCTTTCCCATCACTGTAGACAGCACCACGATCTTCCCTGTCTCATAAGCCTGTAACCTTGGCACTGTCCTTGACTCATTGCTCACATTCAAACCACGTATTCAATCTCTCACCATATCCTGTCGGTTCTACTTTGATAACATTGTTAAAATCCGCCCTTTCCTCTCTACCCAAACTGCTATTATGCTGATCCCAGGTCTCCCTCGTTGACTTGATGTCAGCCTCCTCGCTGACTTCCATGCCTCCCCGCTTCAGTCTATATTTCACTCTGCTGCCCAGATTATCTTTGTACAGAAATGCTCTGGGCATGTCACTCCCCTCCTCAAAAATCTCCAGTGGTTGCCTGTCAACCTATGAGTCAAGCAAAAACTCCTCACTCTCAGCTTTCAGGCTCTCCATCACCTCACCCCCTCCTACCTCACCTCCCTTCTCTCCTTCTACAGCCCAGCCCACACCCTCCGCTCCTCTGCTGCTAACCTCCTCACTGTGCCTCGTTCTCGCCTGTCCCACTGTCGACCCCTGGCCCACATCCCTCCCCTGGTCTGGAATGCCCTCCCTCCACACAACTGCCAAACTAGCGCTCTTCCTCCCTTCAAAGCCCTGAGAGCTCACCTTCTCCAGGAGGCCTTCCCAGACTGAGCCCCCTTTTTCCTCTCCTCCTCCCCATCGCCTCCCCGTCCTACCTCCTTCCCCTCCCCACAGAACTCATATATATATTTGTACAGATTTATTACTCTATTTTACTTGTACATATTTACTACTCTATTTTGTTAATGATGTGTATATAGCTATAATTCTACTTATTCTGATGGTTTGACACCTGTCTACATGGTTTGTTTTGTAGTCTGTCTCCCCCTTCTAGACTGTGAGCCCACTGTTGGGTAGGCACCATCTCTATCTGTTGCCGACCTGTACTTTCCAAGCACTTGGTACAGTGCTCTGCAAACAGTAAGAGCTCAATAAATACAACTGAATGAATGAATGCCTCCTCTCTCCCCATTCCAGTCCTTACTTTAGTCTGCTCCCCAGGTCATTTTTCTAAAAACCTGTTTGGTCCACATCCCCCCACTCCTCAAGAACCTCCAGGGATAGTCCATCCACCACCCCAAACAAAAACTCTTTACCGTAGGCTTTAAGGCACTCAATCAGCACCTCCCCATCCCATCTTACCTCACTGATGTCCTACTACAGCCCAGACTGCTTGTTCATTCCTCTAAGGCCAACCTATTCTCTGTATCTCAATCTTATCTCCCTTGCTGCCCACCCCTTCCCCCATCCTCCCTCTGGCCTGGAACTCCCTCCCCTTCCTGTAGGCCAGACCACCCCTTGCCCCACCTTCCAAGTCTTACTAAAATCACACCTCCTCAAGAGACCTTCTTTGATTAAGCCCGCTTTTCCCCCTCCCTAATGTACCACCAATGCAGGTGGAGCTGTATAATAATAATGATGGTATTTATTAAGCGCTTACTATGTGCAAAGCACTGTTCTAAGCACTGGGAAGGTTACAAGGTGATCAGGTTGTCCCACGGGCGGCTCACAGTTTTTAATCCCCATTTTACAGATGAGGTAACTGAGGCCCAGAGAAGTTAAGTGACTTGCCCAGAGTCACACAGCTGACAATTGGTGGAGCCAGGGTTTGAACCCATGACCTCTGACTCCAAAGCCCATGCTCTTTCCACTGAGCCACACTGCTTCCCTATCTGTATCCTTTAAGTATTTGATACTCCCCCCACAGCACATGTTTTGTTTTGTCGTCTGTCTCCCCCTTCTAGACTGTGAGCCCGCTGTTGGGTAGGGACCGTCTCTATATGTTGCCAACTTGTACTTCCCAAGCGCTTAGTACAGTGCTCTGCACACAGTAAGTGCTCAATAAATACGATTGAATGAATGAATGAGAGCTCACCTCCTCCAGGAGGCCTTCCCAGACTGAGCCCCCTACTTCCTCTCCTCCTCCTCATCCCCTCCACCTTACCTCCTTCCCATCCCCACACCTATATATATGTATATATGTTTGTACATATTTATTACTCTATTTATGAATTTATTTTACTTGTACACATTCATTCTATTTATTTTATTTTGTTAACATGTTTTGTTTTGTTGTCTGTCTCTCCCTTCTAGACTGTGAACCCGCTGTTGGGTAGGGCCCGTCTCTATGTGCTGCCAACTTGTACTTCCCAAGTGCTTAGTACAGTGCTCTGCACACAGTAAGCGCTCAATAAATACGATTGAATGAATGAATGAAATACATACCCATAAAGCATTTTAATGTCCATCTCCACCTCTAGACTGTAAGGTCCTTGTGGGCTGTTGTACTCTTCCACGCACTTAGTACATTGGTGTACACACAGAAATCGCTCCAATACCACTGACTGAACTTGGGAGAAACTCAGAAGGGCTACTGTTTCCCTCCTCCCCCCACAGCAAATTGTGCCTGCTGGGAAACTAGACAACCCCCTGCACACACACACACACACTCACACCCCGCAGTTTAACAGCTCATATCTTCCCCACCCTCAGAGACAGATAAGGGTCTGAAGAGCTTAGGAACCCCAAGCCGCCTAGAAGAAGGGCTGGTTTGAGTTGCCGTCTGGTTGATTTTCTCCTCCCAAAGAGTCCTCTGTTCATTGCAATTAAATCCTGGCTCGCAGCTCACACACACAAAAAGAGTTTAAACAGAACTTAGCTATGCAGCCGGAAAATATATTGTGGGGAAGTGGACGTTGGGACATTTTTGTGCTGATGAACTTTTGGACCACACGAATGAAAGGCTATTTGTCCCAGACAACTTACCAGAGGCAAAGAAATCTTGAATGGGGAGTGGATCTTCCGGTGCGTTTTCCTTTAAAAAAAAAAAAAAGGAATCCATTTCAGTCGACTAACTCTTCCGATAAAATTCTTCTGATAAAATTCTCAGACGGATGCTTCCTTACAAGGAAGTCAAAACAACAACAACAAAATAAAGCGACTGGTTTTCTGAGCTGTTTGGCTTTTCCGTAAACCCACAGGGGCTTTGACACTGATGACTTCCTTCTGTCCCTCCCCTTTTAATAAGTACAATCGATTAACAGGGTGATTTTTACCAATGGCTACAGAAAGCTGGAGGAGCCCGTGCGCCATCGGCTCCCGCCCCGGTGTCACCTCCGCGCGACCCTCGTGCCCCTGGGCCACCTGGGCCCTCGTGCCCCTGGGCCACCTCGAGCTGCTTGCTGCTGCTCCTAAATGCCCACACCTTTCAGTGAATCAATCAATCAATCAATCGTAATTATTGAGCGCTTACTGTGTGCAGAGCACTGTACTAAGCGCTTGGGAAGTACAAGTTGGCAACATACGGAGACAGTCCCTACCCAACAGTGGGCTCACAGTCTAAAAGTCATTCATTCAGTCATTCATTCAGTGAAAGAGAAGCAGCATGGCTCAGTGGAAAGAGCCCGGGCTTTGGAGTCAGAGGTCATGGGTTCAAATCTCGGCTCCACCACTTCAATCAATCAATCAATCAATCAATCAATCGTATTTATTGAGCGCTTACTGTGTGCAGAGCACTGTACTAAGCGCTTGGGAAGTACAAGTTGGCAACATATAGAGACAGTCCCTACCCAACAGTGGGCTCACAGTCTAAAAGGGGGAGACAGAGAACAAAACCAAACATACTAACAAAATAAAATAAATAGAATAGATATGTACAAGTAAAATAAATAAATAAATAAATAGAGTAATAAATATGTACAAACATACATATATACAGGTGCTGTGGGGAAGGGAAGGAGGTAAGATGAGGGGGATGGAGAGGGGGGCGAGGGGGTGAGGAAGGAAGGGGCTCAGTCTGGGAAGGCCTCCTTGTCAGCTGTGTGACTTTGGGCAAGTCATTTCACTTCTCTGGGCCTCAGTTCCTTCATCTGTACAATGGGGATTAAGACTGTGAGCCCCCCGTGGGACAAACCTGATCACCTTGTAACTACCCCTACTGAGAGCTCACCTCCTCCAGGAGGCCTTCCCAGACTGAGCCCCCTCCTTCCTCTCCCCCTCCTCCCCGCCTTACCTCCTTTCCCTCCCCACAGCACCTGTATATATGTTTGTACATATTTATTACTCTATTTATTTATACATATTTATTCTATTTATTTTATTTTGTTAATATGTTTTGTTTTGTTCTCTGTCTCCCCATTCTAGACTGTGAGCCCAATGTTGGGTAGGGACCGTCTCTATATGTTTCCAACTTGTACTTCCCAAGCGCTTAGTACAGTGCTCTGCACACAGTAAGCGCTCAATAAATACGATTGAATCAATGAATGAATACCCCAGCGCTTAGAACAGTGCTTTGCACATAGTAAGCACTTAACAAATACCATTATTATTATTCAGTCGTACTTATTGAGCACTTCCTGTGTGCAAAGCACTGTACTAAGCTCTTGGGAGAGTAAAATGTAGCACCAAACAAACGTATTCCTGCCCACAAGGAGCTCAAGTCTATTGGGGGAGACTGACATTAATATAAATAAATAAATTACAGATATATGCACGGCCTAGTGGCAAGAGCACGGGCTTGGGAGTCAGAGGTCATGGGTTCTAATCCCTGTTCCACCACTTGTCTGCTGTGTGACCTTGGGTAAGTCACTTCACTTCTCTGTGCCTCAGTTACCTATCTGTAAATTGGGAATTGAGACTGTGAGCCCCATGTGGGACAGGGACAGTGTCCAACCTGATTAGCTTGTATCTACCCCAGCGCTTACAACAGGGTTTGGCACATAGTAAACGCTTAACAAACACCATAATTATTATTATTATATACAGGGCTTGGCACATAGTATGCGCTTAGTAAGCACATAATAATAATAATTATATATACATATGTGCTGTAACCTGCGAACTTCTTCTGCCCTCGAGTTGGGTGATAAACCTAATTGACTAGCATCCACCCCATTGCTTAGCACAGTGCTTGGCCCATAGTAAGCACTGAACAAATACCACCATTATCATGATTCGAGCGTTTGACCTGAAGCAGCCTTTCAAGGTGAGCACACGCTTCACCTTCCAGGATTCCTCCTCCACCCTATAGTTCAAACTTTGGGGTTTTTCTCTCACAAACCACCCCTTTTCTACAAGGCTAGTCCTTTCAGACAGCCTTAAGACCGGGTTGGCCATAATTGGATCACGTACTGTGTGACTAATCACAGTCATCTGTAACCACAGTGACTGTGGTTTTAACCTTACTTGGTCATTTGTAAACCGCATTGATGACCCAGCCATCTGCAGGGGGGCTGCCTCCATGCCCCGGGGGGAAAGGGGGTCCAAGGTGCCTCCCTGCTGCCCACCACGACGACGGGGAGCTCATTGTAGCCTAGGCAATAGCTTGGGTGTCTTGGAACCTGGGTTCGAATTCCACCTCCACCACTTGTCTGCTGTGTGACCTTGGGCAAGTCGCTTAACTTCTCTGTTCATTCATTCAATCCTATTTATTGAGCACTTACTGTGGGTGGACAGCAATAGAGACAATCCCTGCCCCCAACGAGCTCACAGGCTGCCCCAGTGACCTCATCTGTACAATGGGGATTAAGGCTGTGAGCCCCACGTGGGCCAACCTGATTACCTTGTATCTATCCCTGCCCTTAGAACAGTGCTTGGCACATAGTAAGCAGTGTGGCTTAGTGGAAAGAGCACAGGCTTGGGAGTCAGAGATTGTGGGTTCTAATCCTGGCTCCACCACTTGTCAGCTGTGTGACTTTGGGCAAGTCACTTCACTTCTCTGGGCCTCAGTTCCCTCATCTGTAAAATGGGGATGAAGACTGCGAGCCCCACATGGGACCGTCTGGTTATCTTGTAACCTCCCCAGCGCTTTGCACCGCTTTGCTTTAGACTGTGAGCCCACTGTTGGGTAGGGACTGTCTCTATATGTTGCCAACTTGTACTTCCCAAGCGCTTAGTACAGTGCTCTGCACACAGTAAGCGCTTAATAAATATGATTGATTGATTGATAGTAAGCACTTAATAAATGCCATCATTATTAATATTAGACTGTGAGCCTGTTGTTGGGTAGGGACTGTCTATGTTGCCAACGTGTACTTCCCAAGCGCTTACTACACTGCTCTGCACACAGTAAGCGCTCAATAAATACAATTGAATGAATTATTACTTTACTCCAGCGCTGAGAACAGTACTTGGCACATAGTAAGCGCTTAACAAATACCAACATTATTATTATTAAGCGCTTAACAAATGCCCTAATTATTATCATTAATTTAGCGGGTCATCATCATCATCATCAATCGTATTTATTGAGCGCTTACTGTGTGCAGAGAACTGTACTAAGCGCTTGGGAAGTACAAATTGGCAACATATAGAGACAGTCCACCCGCCCCTAAACCATCCCACATTGCATGTCTGGCTGCCAGGGGGCTAAGGTTTGCAGCCCCGGGTTTCCAAGGCAAAAAAAGAGAGGGAGGGTCAGGGGGAGGTGTAAAGCGTAGTAGAGATACACCCCAGCTCACAAAGCAAACAAACAAGGCCTAAGGAATCGCTGCTTTCTTCTCTGCTTGGGGCCCGCATTCCTGGAAGCCACGTTGACTTTACAAAAAAAAACAAAAAGTGGTTCGGACGCCCAAATAGGTCCGCCTGCACGCAACCTCCTCCTTTCACCCCAAAATGGTCCCAGAGCTGCTCCCTCCCGGGTGCCGAGCTGCGGCGATCGGTTTGCATAACAAATGAGGCGCTATTAACCCTTCCTTGCGGCTCCCTCTCCACATAACCGCCCTTTAAAGAGCCCCGCCTCGATGGCTCCCGGCCTCTACAACAATAATGATAGCATTAATTAAGCTCTTCCTATGTGCAAAGCACTGTTCTAAGCGCTGGGGAGGTTACAAGGTGATCAGGTTGTCCCACGGGGGGCTCACAATCTTAATCCCCATTTTACAGATGAGGGAACTGAGGCACAGAGAAGTTAAGTGACTTGCCCAAAGTCACACAACTGACAAGTGGTGGAGCCGGGATTTGAACCCATGACCACTAACTCCAAAAACCGGGCTCTTTCCACTGAGCCACGTCTGGTTGGCAGATGATCAGAATTGTAGGATTTGTGGTCCCACATGGAGTTCGAAGTCCTCCCCCATTTTACGGATGAGGAAACTGAGGCATGGAGAAATTGAAGGATTTGCCCAAGGTGACCCAGCAGGCCAATGGTGAAACTGGGATTAGAACCCCGGTCTCCTGACTCCCAGGAGGCAGCGCTGTTCCCAATATCATGATACTGAACATGAGTTAGTTATGGGAAGGGAATGTGTCAGTTTATTGTTGGATTGTACTCTCCCAAGCGCTTAATACAGTGCTTTGCACACGGTAAGCACTCAATAAATACGATTTGAATGATGTTCACTCTCCGAAGCACTTAATTCAGTGCTCTGCAAATCTAAGCTCTCAATAAATACAACTGATTGATTAGTTTAGGCCTGTCCTTGCTGTCCCCCCTTCAAAGCCTTATTGAAGGCACACCTCATCCAAGAAGCCTTCCCAAACTAAGCCCCGCCTTTCCCTTCTCTGACTTGCTCCCTTTGCTCTTCCCCTATCCCAGCCCCATAGCACTTTTGAATATCTGTAATTTATTTATTTGTATTTAAGTCTCCCATGCTCTAGACTGTAAGTTTTTTGTGGACAGGGAATGTGTTAATTGTTGTATTGTCCTCTCCCAAGCTCTTAGTACAGTGTTCTGCACACAGTAAGCACTCAATAAATAGGACTGAATTAATAGAAGCCCCAGGAGCACTCCTTACCCAGTGTTATTTATCACCCAAGCTGTAGTGGCCCTGCTTTTGCCAGTTGGAGGGGAAGACTTTCAGGTCGCCCAATGCTGATGAGCGGGTATTCTCTAGGGAGTAAGGTCAGGAGAGGGTTATTTTTCTGCTCAAAACAGTACCCCACAACACAGAATCGGAGCCTTTAGCCTGGTCTTCACTGCCTGCTTTCTAAGCACACGCATTCAGGGTGGGGGCTGATTCTAGTTTCTTCTTTTTTAGGGCTGGTGGGGTGGGGGTGGTAGGGAGGTGGGAGGAAAGCGCTTAGTTTCTCCAAAAGGACGGAAGGAAGCAACAAATGGGAAGGAAACTGGCAGGGCTTGTGAAATCCAAAACCGGATTGGTAAGAAAAACATCATAAATTATGGATCCCCTAGAGCCGCCTCCAGCCTGTCATGTGCATGATCTGTCTCCATTGTACTTTTCTGTGTGGGTGAAACTGTTGTAAACGAACACAGGGGTGAGCCTCTTCAGCCGGGGATCCCTGCCTGCTGCTAGGGGAGGCCTGGGCCTTCCAGCACAAACACTCCACTGGAAACCAAATGTTTCGTGTAACTGATAGCGGGCCCCAGTGCACAGGCACAAGGCCCTTGAAGGGCGGCTGGGGAGGGGGCTGGAGGGGCTGGAGGGAGGTGGGGAGGCTTCAGCTGATCCTGCTCACTGGAGCTTAGCACTGGTGGAAACGCCAGCTGCAAGGACAGGGACGCACAGTCTCCCCGAGCACAAGGCTGGCTATTGTTCCTCGGCGCACTCGTTTAAAAGACAAACAGATTAGCCGCGCCGAGAGGCAGAAGGAGGAGGAGGAGGATAAGGAGGAGGAGGAGAAGGAGAAGGAGGACAGGAAAAGGAAGAGCAGCAATAACAGTAATAACAATTATGGTATTTATGCGCTATGTGCCAAGCACTGTCCTAAACGCTGGAGTAGATACAAGGTTGTCCCACTTGGGGCTCACAGTCTTAATCCACATGAAAGATCACGTCCTCCAGGAGGCCTTCCTAGACTGAGCCCCCCTTTTCCTCTGCTCCTCCTCCCCGCCCCACAGCACTCGTGTATATATGTACATATTATTTTATTTTATGGATGATGTGTATATACAATTCTGTTTAATTGATGCTATTGATGCCTGTCTACTTGTTTTGTTGTCTGTCTCCCCACTTCTAGACTGTGAGCCCATTGTTGGGTAGGGATTGTTTCTGTTTGTTGCCAAATTGTACTTTCCAGGCGCTAGTACAGTGCTCTGCACGCTGTAAGTGCTCAATAAATGATTGAATGAATTAATGAATTTTACAGATGAGGTAACTGAGGCACAGAGAAGTTAATAGGTTTGCTCAAGGCCACACAGCAGACAAGTGGTGGAGCCAGGATTAGAGCCCATGTTCTCTGACTCCCGAGCCCAGGCTCTTTCCCGAAGAGAAGGAAGAGGAGGAGGAGCAGGGGTCACCACCAGGGAATGTGGGCCAGGAGCCCCAACATTTCAGAGCCTGGATTGAGGCAGGGTGAGGGGACCAAGGCCACACATGAGTGGAAGCCCTACACCAGCCAGGTCCCAGCATCAATCCGTTAATCAGTGGTATTAATTGAGCGTTTACTGCAAGCAAAGCATTGTCCTAAGCGCTTGGGAGAAAACATCACAGAGGCGGTAGACACGTACTCTGCTCATCCGCTGCTCACGAGAAGCGGCGTGGCCTAGTGGATACAGCACAAGCCTGGGAGTCAGAGGGACCTGGGTTCTAATCCTCCTCTGCTACAAATCTGCTGTGTGACCTTGGTCAAGTCACTTTACCTGTGCCTGTTACCTCATCTAGAAAACGGGGATTAAGACTGTGAGCTCCATGTGGGACAAGTGATTAGCTTGGTTCTAACCTAGTGCTTAATACAGTGCCTGGCACATAGCATTTAACAAATACCACACAAAAAATGTAGCCATCTCTGGCTTGGAGGGACCAAGGGAGGTAGAAGTAGGTGCCAGACAGAAGACCTGGCCACAGCAGCAGCAGGGGGAGAGAGGGCAGAGGATCTAGGTGTGATATCTCACTGCCAGAAAGGAGTCCCGGGGAGGAAGCAGAAGGAGAAAACCCCTACTTGGACCTCCCCACGGGGCCAGCTATGGACAGGAAGAAGTCAAAGTCATGCTGGAGGGAGGTCCTCCATGCCCACAGGCAAGGAAGGGTGCCACCCAGCACGCTCACAACAAGGAGTGGTACTTCTTCCCCGTACTCACCGCCACGTGGGGAATTGCAGCCTCGCTGGCTCATTTCCGAGTGCCCCCAAACTAGGGCGGGCAGAGTAACCTACTCCAGGCCCCAGCTTTCCTTGGGAGCAGATGTGTAGCCAACCCTGTTATTATTCTTACAGTCAAGACTGGAGGCCTCCACTCTATTTAGGAGAGCTAGAAAAAATAGAAAAGGAAAATAATCTCCAAGCTTTCCCGCCCAGTGCCCGTCCCCCACCCTCCTTGCATTTGGTTCTTGGCAACATGTCAAATTCTCATCATAAGGTGGGCAAGCCCCTTGTTTCTGATTCAAATTTGCTACCGTGCCAAATTGACCTGCTGTTACCTCCCTTTTTGCTACTGTAACCAACACCACACAAACAATGAATTATGAGATTAAAGTTCCAGAAAAATGTACTCATTCTGCAGATGTTGTCTGGGACAGGCTGCTCAATAGATCTGATGTGGGCTGGGCCAATTTTTTTTCTTCTTCTTCTTCCAGAATGGCCAACAGCCTCACATTTGTTCTTCGGTAATTGGCCTTCAATATGCTTTTTTTTTTTTCTCCTTGGATGAAGGGTCAATTATCAGACTCAAAAATGGGAAACCTTATCTGGCAAGAAGGCGCTCACTGAAATGAATGGGGAGTTGGGTTTTCTCACAGGGCAGAGGGTTGAGGGGGGGTTGAGGGAAGAAGGAGTCAAGCTCAAATTAAGCCAGGCGAAAATAGCAAAGAAAAACTGGGAGTCTGGGGACAGGGAGTAATATTTTACCATTTCTCCATTCCGGGAAGTTACCATCAGTACTGAAAGAGAATCCCATTTAGAGGAGAAAGGGGGTGGGGTCACCTTCATTAGATGGCTGGGAGATTTCTTTGTTTTGTTTGTGTGTGGGGGGGAAGACAGGGAATGTGTGCGTGTGTGTAAAGTACTGTCAGCTGTTCAGCACTGTAACAGCTGGTATCTGTAGACCAAAGTACAGTGTGCATTAGCAACATCATTATTTAACATTACAGCATTAAAAAGATAATTACTACTTAGAAAAAGCAGAGGACTGAGAGACTCAACACCACACACCCCTTGGCGTCTCAAACTCTTTGGCTACCGTGGTAGTTTAAAGGAGCATTGATGGACAGCTATCATACCCCCGCTTTCTGGGTTGATTCTCTTAGGGGCCTTCAGGAGGAACAGCAGGAAACTGCCCAATGCAGGTGCTTGTCCCTTGCAGGCACACTGTCCCTTCCAAAAGATCCTTGCGATAGATCAAACCTCAAAGTTGTAGGAAATGGTTTCTTATCCCCTAGTCTAACATTTGCTAGTCATAAAACATAGGCAGCCTATAACACATGTCTGTGAGGAAACTGGATGCAGAGAACCCAGTGGGTTAAGAAAAAGGGATTCTGAAACACTCCTAGTTTTACCTAGAATTCCTGGATTTTTGGTAAAATGGGGATAACTCTTTGTGGGTAAAGAATGTGTCTGCCAACTCCGTTGTACTCTCCCAAGTGCTTATTACAGTGCTCTGCATATAGTAAGTGCTCAATAAATTCCATTGATTGATAATAATGTTGCCTCAATTCCCACAGAATATCATGAGAACTGGTATCCAAGAGCCTGCAAGCAGAACTGGGCCATAACTGAAAAAGGAGCAGATTTTCTCCATCTATTAAACAAGTTTTTCCTTCAAAGCATTTCCAAATCTTGGATACTTGATAAATTCAATCAATCAATCAATCAATCAACGGTATTTACTGGGCATTTACTGTGTGCGGAGCTCTGTTCTAAATGCTTGGGAGAGTACAAATATAACAGAGTTGATAGACACGATCCCTGCCCACAAGGAACTTACAGTCTAGAAGGGGAGAGACAGACATTTAAATAAACTACATGTAGGGGAAGTGGCAGAATATAAGGCTATGGTATATAAGTGATGTGGAGCTGAGGGTGGGGTGCATTTCAAGTCCTTCAGGCGTATAGACCCAAATGCATAGGCAATGCAGTAGGGAAGGTGATGAGGGCTTAGTCAGGGAAGGCCTCTTGGGGGAAATGTGATTTTGGTAGGACTTGAAGGTGGGGAGAGTGGTCTGTCAGATACTAAGAGGGAGCTTCAGGCCAGAGGAAGGACATGGGCAAAGGGTCGGCAGCGAGAGAGTTGAGATCAAGTTTCAGAGAGTAGGTTGGCATTAGGAGGAGCCAAATGTGCACACTGAGTTGTAGTAGGAGATCAGCGATGAATTCCTGGGCCACATACGTTCTGTCACTGCTACTCCTTACTTAGGGTTTGCTTATGCTGATTCTGCCAGCAAAATTCTGACTTGGCAACACTCTCTGTGTTCCTACATGCTTCTGTCGAGAAATAGGACAATGATAAAATGGGAAATCCAGGACAACATGGAGGCTGCAACTTCTTGTGGGCACCTGGAGTCACCAGTTTATCCCTGGCATCTATAAAAACCAACAAGTTATTCATTAACAAGTATGATTAATGCTTAAGTGATGCAATCTGATTGGGCTTATGTATCATACCAAATTGAGTTGTTCATTAGTGTTTATGAGAAACTCCTAAATCATACCAAATCATGTCAAGACCTCCCAAATCAGCCTACCAATGTGCACATTGCCCAAGAAAAGATTTAACTTTTTCAAGAAGCCTGAATTTACAGGGAGGTTATTTCACCGAAACAGTACAGGCCTTTTCTGCCTATTTGACTGACAGAGTCCAAGTAGGAAAGAAATCCCAATCAATTCAGTTGCCCCACATTTTTTCCTGGTGTCCAAAGATAATTTCTCAAAGTTGCTTGAATTTTAAAACCCTTGAAATGAAGCAAGAGAGCCCTGTCTGTCCATTTTACCTCTCTTCAACAAATCCCTTTCCTTAGGATGAAAACTTGTGGAAATAGTAGAGGTAAAAAGTAGCTACAAATAAGTAACCCATTCTTTGCTCTGTTCACTGGATTACCAAGTGATCCATTCTTTGCTGGATTAATTGAACAGGGCTTAGTCCTACCGATTGAGGACAGGGAACTGTGTTGGGCCTTGTGGGGAATGGCAAAGGCAAGAGCAGCCCCACCCTCAAAATGTTTACACTCTCATTAGCACAGATATGAAACATGGAAAAGGACAAATCTGACAGGAAGGTCGTCAAATGCAAGGGAAGAAAAAAATACAAAATGTAAGTGATAACTTAGTCCTACGGGCAGCATTCAATCATATTTATTGAGTGCTGTGTCCAGAGTACTGTACTAAGCAGTTGGGAGAGTACAGTAAAACAGAATTGGTAGACATGTTCCCAGCCTACAATAAGGGTACAGTCTAGAGGGGGAGACAGACATTAATTCAGGTTTAAGTGGGGTCAATCCAGGAAGTCTTCCTGGTGGAAATGGGCCTTTTACTGAGTTTCTGAGGACGGAGGGATGGAGTTTGAGGAAAATGATGGGGGGGGAGAAAGTATCCTGATAAGGGATAAGCTTGAGCAGTGGTTCAGAAGCAGGAGAGCCAGGGGCTTTGTATAGTGAGCAGTTTGGCTTTGTTATAGTGGAAAGCAAAAGCGGGGTAAAGGGTTGATGAGGGAATAGTGAAAGCCACATGATTGAAGCCACGGCTACTGTCACTTCAGCATTCCACATCACCCGAGCACTTGACTACTCATGCCTATTTGTTATATATACATATAACTTATAGACAAATAATTTTACTCCATTGCTTCCCCTACTACCTGTAATTTATTTTAGTGCCTAACCACCTAGCTGGAATATAAACTCTTTGAGGGGAGAGATCATGTCTGCCAACTCAATTGTACTCTCAAGTGCCTTGGTATGGTGATTAGCACAGAGTAAAAGCTCAAAAAATAATACCACTGGTTGATTCAAGTGTAAGACTTTCGATTTGGCTGATCTTCTGTAGGATTCTGAGAGGCAGGGGCTTGCCCCGAAGCAGTCAACTACCCAAGGAAAAGGTAATAATGATGCAGTAGCTGTTTTCAATAGATATGAAAGTTTTACAAAACCAAGAATCCAAGATCTCTCCAGAGAGTATGTGGAGTCGGATGCATTAAAGGGAAAACATCCTTCTTCCTCCTGTTGAAACTAAAAAAAAAACCAACCCCCCCCCCCCCCCCCCCCCAAAATCTGAAGGTAGTGAAAGGAAATGCAACTGTGTTTTCATTAGGCCACATTTTTATTCATAAACAGAAGACTTCCCTTCAGAGTCTTTAAGTTTCTCCTGATTTCCTTCCGGCAGGGGCCATGCGTGCTCTGTAGGAAAATTCAGGAATGCTATTCATATAGAACAAAAACAAGTCATAGAAAAAAAAGTGTCCTGAAATGTGGGAGTCTTTCTAGTTTCACAACATGCTGTCTTTGTAATCCATGTACTGGAGGAAGGTGGAAATTGTAACTTCCTGGACCCTCTGGTGGAGGTTTTTTCCGATAAGGAGAGCAGTCTGATTAATCAATTTCGCCTTTTCTACTTTGAGGCTTCACACTTCCAACAAAGGTAAAATTGCGGGTTGTGACGGGACAATGGTAAAACTTGAGAGAGATCAGAGAGTGATTCTTGGTATCAATCATCTCTTCTTATTGTGGGGTTTGAAAACAACCCGAACCCACCTACATAAACTGGCACTGATGTATGTCACAGCTTGTGGCTTGAAGCATGAATGAGGCAAACCCTGCATTTCCGGCTAACAGAGTTCTTATATGAAGGACCGAGACCATCAGTTTGGAGAGAGACCTTATAAACTCAGATTTCTATTCTGGGAACTCCAGGTAGGGCAATAAAATGCTCTCATATTTTTGTTGCACACAAATCTATTTCATTAGCTTCACCTCCTGCCACATAGATTGAATTCCAAAAGGCATTACCCAACACTGATAGATCCTGGAGGATATCTTTAGGATATCATTCAGTTCTGCAGGATGAGGGTAAGCTCCTTTTGGAACACAATGTATCAGGTGCAGCTCAGCCCAACTTAGTCAATAAATATAAAGACTATTATTATTGTTATACTTAAGTGCTTTCTATGTGTCAAGCACTGCTCCCTTTATTTATCCCCCTCCCAGCCCCTCATATCTGTAATTTATTTATTTATGTTAATGGCTGTCTCACACTTTAGACTGTGAACTTGTTGTGGGCAGGGAATGTGTGTATTTATTCTTGGATTGTACTCTCCCAAGATCTTAGTACAGTGCTCTGCACACAGGAAGTGCTCAAAAAATATGATTTAATGAATGATAGAATGAATGTAGTGCTTGGAACATAATAAACCCTTAATAAATACCATAAAAACAGACAAAACCCCCCAAAACTCCAGAGTGCAGGCAGGGTGAGATGGGTAATGTAGACCTCCCAGCCCTTTCGAGGAATAGCTGTCAATTGGGTAAACTCCACTCATAAGAGCAGGGCAAACCTGTCATCTCGGGGGAAAAATACCACCTCACAGTGCCAATGCAACCCTTCTCAGTCCTCCCATGGTGAAACGAGACAAGCCCTAGTATTGAATCCACTGAATGCCAGACATCGTGTCTGACCTTTACGATGCAGGAAGATTTTGAGAGAAATGATTTCAGTCTATACATCTGTCCCTTGCAGAGCACTGTCAACGCCACTCAATCAATTGGTGGTGGTTGTCTTATGCTGTCGAGTCGTGTCCGACCCATAGTGACAACCTGAACACATCTCTCCCAGAACGCCCCACCTCCATCTGCAATCGTTCTGGTAGTGTATCCATAGAGTTTTCTTAGTCAAAATACGGAAGCGGTCTACCGTTGCTTCCTTCCGCTCAGTAAACCTGAGTCTCCTCCCTAAACTCTCTCCCATGCCGCTACTGCCCAGCACAGGTGAGTTTTGACTTGTAGCAGATTGCCTTCCACTTGCTAGCCACTGCCCACGCTAGGAATGGACTGGATACGCCTCTGCTTGACTCTCCCTTCCGTAGTCGAGACTGGTAGAATACTGAAAACTCTCCAGGTGCGACCCCGAGGGGTAATCAATTGCTAATCTCTATTAAATATCATCTGCATGCAGAGCCCTGTGCTAGGTGCTTGGTGGATGGGGCTCTCCCATCAAGAACAATGGAGGAGCCTTGGGCCCGAGAATAAATGGCCAAGAGGTTTGTGTCATGCCAATCACACACTGGCATTCTTGCCAGTTGCACTCCTGTCAGAATGATTAAGTGGGCAGAGTACAGCACGTTGCAAAGGGCATGCCAAGGTTTTTATACACCTAGGACTCATTTATAGCTAAAATACTTACACTGTGAGCCCCAGGTGGGACAGGGACAGTGTCCAACCTGATTATCTTGTAACCACCCCAGCACTTAGTAAGCACACAGTAAGCACTTAGCAAGTACCATTAAAAAAAAAAAAGAGTGCAGCAGCATAGTGGCAATGCCGTGCCAGAATGTCCTAACCCAGCATATGGTTGCCCTGGTTGCTGCCACGGTCTTTGTGGTCTGCTCTACACTGTAAGCTCGCTGCGAGCAGGGAATGTGTCTGTTTATTGTTATACTGTACTCTCCCAAGAGCTTAGTGCAGTGTGCTGCACACAGTAAGCACGCAATAAATACATCTGACACTGGTAGCTAACTCTTTTTCAGGGATCCTGCACTGTAGAAGAGCAGGGTGAAAGTAAAAGAAATGATCCCTGCCCGCCTGGAGCTTATGATCTCAGGGTAACCACAAACGTGGCTTTAAGTCATAATGAAGTCAAGTGCTTCACAGAAGACGCAAGGAGGGGTGGGGGTAAACAACATCAACATCAAATTCATCAAATCTTACAATCTCACAGGAGCATTTGGGACCGTCAGGTGGGCTTTGACTGCTATTACTATTAGACTGTGAGCCCCAAGTGGCACAAGGATTGTGTCTGAACTGATTATCTTGAATCTACCCCAGTGTGTGGCACATAGTAAGCACTTAACAAATACCATGATTATTAGTAATCAAATTTGTTACCTCAAGTGAGTCGCTAAAATCCTAAAATAACTCCACGATTGTTTCACTGGATGCCTAAGAGTTGATGGCATCTTTGTCTGATCCCCCTCCACCTCAATGGAGGGAAGCAGAATTGTATAATGGGTCCATCCTTAATCACTCGATTTTACCCAGTGGCCTAGAAGCGGTCCTCCGAGACATCCTTTTATCTCAACAAGCAGTGAACAGCCCCCAAAGTCCCTGAGCCTTGTCCAGGGTGTAACAAGCTGAAGGGTTGCACTCCTCAAGTAAATAGGCAAAAATACCGTACAGGCATTTGTGAATGAAGGTAGCCGAAGAGGGTGACAAATGAGGTCATGAAGCCTTCACCAGGAAAACCTGAGGCCATTTGAGGATTTTCATTCGAAAGAGAGTGCTGAAATCTAGCCAACGGTGCCCCATTCAACAGTGAGCTGAAGGAGGAAGTTTAATTAGGAAGGGCCTGTGTGTCCTCTGGGACTCTGGTAGAGTATGATGGGAGCCAACGTAGCCCAGGGAAAGGGCATGGGAAGGGGACTAGAATTCTGCTCTGCCAACTGCCTGCTGTGTGACCTTGGGCAAGTCACTTAACCCTCTATGTCCCAGAATCCTTATCTTTAAAAAATGCAGATGATACCTGTTCTCTCTCCCCTTTAGACGGTGAGCCCCTTGTGGGACAGGGACTCTGTCCAATCTGTTTATATTGCATCTACCCCAGTGCTTGATTTGCATCTATTTCAGTGCTTGTAGAAGGAGCAGTATGGCTAGTGGAAGGAGCACGGGCTCGGGAGGATGTGGGTTCTAATCCCAGCTCTACCATTTGTCTGCTGTGTGACCTTGGGCAAGTCGCATCTTTTCTGTGCGCTCAGTACCCCCATCTATAAAATGGGGATTAAGATTGTGAGCCCCACGTGGGACAGGGATTGGGTCCAACCTGATTATATCTACCCCAGTGCTTAGAACAGAGTAAGTGCTTAAAAAATACCACAATTATTATTATTATTTAGTAAGCACTTCACAAATACTATCATCATCTTGTGACAAATTCCAGATTAAACTGAAGGCCTTCTCAGAGAAGATTCTGTTCAATTGTTTTGCACACCTGGAAGACATGGGCAGCAAAAAATGTCAAGTCTGGCATCTTGATAAGTTTACCCACATCACTAATAAGCTATATATAACATCAAATGACAAGGCAGAATCAACATCAGACTGCAAGTTCTAGAGGCCAAGGACCTTGTCTTTTTCCCCTTTTGTAAAGTCTCTCAGCACAGAGTTGGGAGCCCTGTTCATAGTCGGCATGCAGGAAGGATTGTTGTTAATGATGATCACCAACAATGAGGTCCTGGAATGCATCCAAGCTACCAGCACTGAAATCATTCTTGTTGCAAAACAATTCCACCGGGTCAGACATGTGGAAGATGAATAATGGCAAGATACCTAAGAAACTGCTGCAAGGCAAGCTAAAATAGTCCAACTGCAAGCCGAGTAAATAGAGGAAATATCGTAAGATCGAGCCATAGGACAACTTCCAGTGGTGCAGTAGTGCTGTGGAATTATGGGAAATAGGAGCACTGGACCAAACTGGCTTGTTCTGGTAAGAAAGAAGGTTATTCTTATCAGGCAAACGTCTCAGGCTACTGGAAGGCAGGACTACCTATGTATAGGTGCTAACAAGGATCTGGTACTGTGAGCTCGTTATGGGCAGGGACTGTGTCTTTTGTTGTACTGTACTCTCCCAAGCACTTAGTACAGTGCTTTGCACACAGTAAGCACTCAATAAATACAACTGAATGAATATCACGATATCAATATTGAAAAAGGAAAAAACATTTCCAAGTGTTTTGGAAATCTGATCCCTTTTCTCCTCTTGGACCTCTCAGCCCCCAACCAGACCTCTAAGGCTGTTCATCCTAGAAACAATCTTCTTGGATGCTAATCTGTCTTCCCACATTAGGAGAAAATTTTAAGGGAGATCTCCCCCAGGACTACACTGTTAGATATAGAGCCCCACGACACAAAGCTAGGCATATTCCACTGCATTCACAAGACCATGAGTGACATCCTTTTCTACTGGGAGAGATTAATCATAGAACTTTCAGCTTTGGTAGGGAGGGAGGGTGGGACTTGATTCAGATGTGGCAACCAACAAACAGATAGACAATTAACAAGAGGTTTTCAAATTGTGGTCAACTGTAACGTAGTAGAGCACTCCTTCACTCCATCCCGGGTGCTGAATTGCTCAGGTGATCTTTCAATTTAACTGAAAGCATTAAAGTAGTTGTGTAAAGTGATTGTGTAAAAAACATCTATGCTCACCAAGGGCTATTGCAGAACTTTTGCAATTCATTAGTGAGGGTAGGGAAATGGAAAAGGTTGGATTCAATTATTAATAAAACACATGAGATTGAGGTTCATGGAGAAATAGGTGGACTAAGGCATCAAAAACGCTTAGAGGATAAAATCTTACAAGGCAGTAATTGCCCACGCCTGCAAAGGCCCAAGCTGAATTGTTTGAGAGGCTTTTTCTAGTGAAAAATTTCTCTTTAGACTTTGAATAGAGCAAATCTCCTTCTCGGCACAAATCCAGAGCATATGGGAAGGGTGCTGGGCATTATCACCATTTTCATAATATTCATGATGTTAGTGATGATGATAGCAGAGAGGGCTCATGATTCTGGAACCATGTGGCTCTAGAATGGCCCAGAGCCCAAAGGCCCAGAGTGATTGCCTGCTCGGCAGAGAGCAGCAGCCTTGAAACATGGACACAACTCTCTCCCCGTCAGTTCCCCAACGGTCCCATGCTGCCTCACAGCCCAAGAGGCTAGGAAGACGTCCTTAGTGTCATCACTGCCTCTGCCACCGCTAGGCCTATACCAGGATGCTCAGAAGCAGAAAAGCCGAGATGGAAAGCCCTCAAGCTTGGGTTCTCCCCATTGTTGACCATCTGGGTGAGCTCTCTGGGCTGGTTGGTTCAATGCTCCAGCTAGTGCTTTGGAGTTTCCAGGAAGAACTTTGATTCCACTGGTGACCGCTGGGCCCTGAACTCAGGCAACGAGACACACTTACACTGTTCGGAATAGACAAGCCATGGGCCTTACTGATTGGCTGTGCTTATGGCCCTTCATCACCACTTTGCTTGGGGTCAGAGGCAGGATGGTCCACTTTTGTTCGGTGATGTTGAAGCTGCCTTCAACCACATTACACGAGACCCATCCAACACCGAGGGACTGACCGTCACCACCAACATCTAATCCCTGCTCCACCACTTGTCTGCTATGTGACCTGGGGCAAGACACTTAACTTCTCTTTGCCTCAGTTATCTGTATAATAAGGATTGGGGGCCCTATTTGGGGCAGAGACTGTGTCCAAGATGATTATCATGTATCTACCCCAGCATTTACTACAGTGCTTGGCACATAAGTTAAGTGCTTAACAAATACCATAATTGTTAGTATTATTATTACTGTTCCAGTGGAGGCTGTTTCCTCCACTTGAGCTGAGCATTTGTGAGGTACCCAGGTCCAACGCCTAATGCCCCTGTCCCATTTGTGTGTCGCTTCAATGACTTGGGGACCCTATCTCTCCCGGGGTCCCAGACTTTGGGGGGCCAGTTCCATGGATCCACCATCTTAAAAAATCCATCCACCCAGTCTAGAAGTAGCTAGTGTTTCTCTTCTGTGTGGCTCCGCACCAGTTCTCTACATCCAGCGGTTTGTTACAGCCCAGGGCATCTTGGGGGAAGTTGGAATAACTTCCT
Source organism: Tachyglossus aculeatus (assembly GCF_015852505.1). Lineage (NCBI taxonomy): Eukaryota > Metazoa > Chordata > Mammalia > Monotremata > Tachyglossidae > Tachyglossus > Tachyglossus aculeatus. Next base: position 19,568,837 of record NC_052090.1, on the reverse strand, counting down.
CTGTGACAGGGAATGTATCTGTCACAATCCTGTACAGAGTTGGTGAGGAAAACTCAATTGGGTAGAACTTTCCAACACAGCCCTCAGTAGCCCCCATCCCTGCCCCAGCTAGCTCAATCGGAGCTCATCTGACCTGGCCCAAACCCCACTAATTCAGGAGGACCCCAAAACACCACGAACAATTTTACTATTTATCAATCCCTTTTTAGTTGGTGTGGAAGGAAAGTGACAACAGTTTGTGTTTTAGGAAACTTTGGGCCTCAGGAACTACTTTGGAAACGAAGGTAAATTTTGTCCCATGCAAACAGTCTTTCTTTCCCCTCTGCTCCTTATCTCTTGTTTTTTTCATGTTTAATTTTGGTTCACTGACCCGTGTCAGACTGGAGGAGTAGACGTATGACTGATTCTTAGCCGTAACCACCCCAAACTTTCAGTTATGGGAGATGAAACCGTTAAACTTCCAGTTAAGAGGGTGATGCACAATGATAATTTTAAATGTCACAGATTAATAATCATGATAGCGTGGAAATGATGGGAATGGGGGCTGAGTAAAAACAAGTTTCTTGTTAAAGTGGAATTACAGACGAGGCAAACAACCAACTGTTTCTGCTTTCCTCAGGGCAGAAATCTATCAACCACTGGTACTTGTTGAGCACTTCACTGTGGGCAGAATGCTGTACTAAGTGCTTGGGAAAGTACAATACCATAGAGTTTGAGAAGCAGTGTGGCCTAATGGAAATAGCACAGGCCTGGGAGTCTAACCAAGGTCCTTATCCAACTCTGCCATTTACTTGCCTACTGAATAACCTTGGGCAAAGCCTCAGTTTCCTCATCTTTATGAGGGATATCTGCTCTCCCTCATACTTGGAGTGTGAGCCTCATTTGGGACAGGGACTGTGTCCAATCAGATTATCTTGTATTTACCCTAGTACAGTGCTTGGCACATACTAGTGCCCAGCACTTAGAACAGTGCTTGGCACAAAACGCTTAACAAATACCATCGTTATTATAATAAGTGCTTAACAAACACCACTGTTATTATCATTATTATTATTATTATTATCATTTGTAGTAGTAGTAGTAGTAGTAGTAGTAGTAGTAGTAGTAGTAGTAGTAGTAGTTCATAGACACAGTCCTAAACGGTGGATGATTAGCACATGAAACTCCTTTACCAAAGCATATTGTACAGGTTAAAAATATCAGTGTGATCAAAGGGAGATTCATAATAGGTCATTACTGGATAAATTTAGGGATGATAATAACAATAATAATAATGTGGCAATTTTTTAAGCACTTACTATGTGCCAAGCTCTGTACTAAGCACTGGGGTAGAACCAAGATAATCAGATCCTCCATGGGGCTCATAGCCTTAAGTAAGAAGGAGAACAGGTTTTGAATCCTCATTTTGAAGATGAGGGAACTGAGGCCCAGAGAAGTTAAATGACTCATTCAAGGTCACAGGCAGGAAAGTGGAAGAGCCAGAATTAGAACCCAAGTCCTCTGACTTCCAGGACCAAGCTCTTGCCACTAGGTCATGTGGATAATGAAGCAGAAGTAGGATGACTAGTGATGGCCCTTGGCGTGTTGGACACCCAGGGGTACTCAGTATGTTGGAACCTCAGTATCTTGTGACATCACGTGGTGCATTTTGCAGAAGTCTGCCTGAACCTAGGGTTCTTCTTTTGGGAGTCCCTGACCCCCACACATTGCTCCAGAGCCTCTGCTCCCACTTCCAAGATCCCTGTGAACTTGGGAGTTGCTTCCAAGCCACAGGCCTCGGTGGCCCAAGCCAAGATAGAGGGAGGCAGACAGGACATTTAAAATGAAAACCAGACATTAAGGGGTTCAGTTCTGCAACCATACTGGGCAGGGGACAGACTGCTAGAAACTGGTCTGTCTGGTATAAACCTGAGCAAATAGAGAAACTCTAAGCAGAAGCCAGGTTCTGACTTTCCACCAATCTGAAATGAAAGGGTAGAGAAATCTTTTCTAAGATCCAGAACTGAGCCTAGAAATCACTTTGTTCTTTTTTTTTTTTAATCAGAGAGTTCAACCACAAAGCTCCCAGGAAATTACTCACATTCCTAATGTTAGGCTTTCTCCATTTTTTCATTCTGCCAGGGAACTTGAACTTTATTGATTATGAGTTGAAAGATGTAGTAATTACTTAAATTAGGGCTGTCATCACCTAATGTGTGTTATATACCCTACGACATTGTGTGTGATCTGTTCTCTTTTCATTGGCTTCAGGAGGTTTAGATTTATGAAGGGTATTTGCCCAGTGCCCACGAATTTTAAAAGGTTAAGAAGGTGAGCTATTGGTGATGTTCATCCCTGGTTTAAACAACTTTTCTTTCCGTCGGTCATAGCCATAATTAATTTTGCAGTACAGGTACAAGCTGAGCTTTAAAGTGATGTTTATAAAACGAATTAGCCTCTTCCCTCATCTTATTTACAGTTCTCCATTGTGAATATAGTCAAATAGTAATGGAGAGGCAGTTTATGAGAATGAAAGCTATCTGGTGAATTTTATTATTCTAGGTTCTTCTCTTCTCTGTGTGGATAGAGGAAAGAACATGTGGTGAGGAGATAGACTTGTTATTTTATGTGCATTGCACACACCACATGGCGGCTATTATTATTTACTGGACAGGGTGTATCCATCTGGGACACTTTAACCCAAAAAAGAATCAGCAGTTGCCAAAACTTCGACTCCTCAGCTGAGATCAAAGTTCAGACTCTAAGACAGCTACGTGGAGATTCAGGCAGCCACCTCTGTGTTTTTCATATGAGATCATGAAAAATGTTCATGTGGATACAATTTTGAAGAAGCCCTGACCTACTTGATGGAAATAAAGAATTGTTTTAATGCCCTTGCACAAAAACCTCCACACCTCACGGAACACCTAGGATCTGGCTTATGCCTCCAAGGGGGATGGCGTATGTCTCCCCCCACTTACATCAATGCTATATTGCTATAGGCTCGCATAAGCTAATACTGTAAGTAGCACCACATCTTTTTTTGTGTGTGTGTGTGCTGCTTTTCGATTGTATCATGCTGAAAATTTCTCGGGTGCAGAGATCAAGAAAGGATCTCAAATGGTTTAGGACTGAAGTATCAGCATGGGCTAATGGGTTTCAGGAGCTTGGAGACCATATGGAACAGATATCCTAGAGGTGCTTATGTGGGGGCAAATGTCACCACTGTAATTGTTTGGCTCCAACCTGATTTTTCTCCTCCTACTAATTTTCTTAACTAATTTCAGACGGTGGAGCAACCAAAGAATTCTACTATTAGGGGCCTAAGAAGGTCTTGGGGCCTCTTTAATGATAAACAATTAAAATATTGCAGGAAATAACGCTCCTTTTGCATACTTTGCAAGGCCTGGCACTCTAGTCAAGGCCCTGCCACTTGTCTTCTGTGTTGCCTTGGGCAAGTTACTTAACTTTTCTGGGCCTCCATTTCCTCCTGAGATAAAATGGGGATCAAGTATCTGACCTCCCTTATACTTAGACTTTGAGCTTCATGTGGGAGAGGGACTGTGCCCTTCCTGATTAACCTGTATCCACCCCACTGCTTGGCACATAGGAAATGCTTAACAAATATGACAGATATTATTATTACTAGGATACCAAGAAGATGATGGGGAGAATGGGTGAAAACTTTTAGACTTCTCAGGAAGAAAAGCCCCATGTTACTATCTTAATAAGCACATAGCAACAGGTAGCTTTTACAAAAGTCCTAAACTTGGAGATTTGAAGGGTTCTAGGGCTTCTGGCATGAAGCATTCACTCATATCATCATGATTTCCTGGGCCCAGAAATGACTCGTATGGCTCTAAAGCGAAGGGATTCTATACATGCAGGGAACTGACTGTGCAGTTTCCTCCTGGCAGTACTCGTAAGTTGCCAGTGACTCCTTCCAAAGCTGAAAACCCAATCCTTCCATTAAACCTAGGCTCAGCAAGGGGATTAGAACATAACTCCGCTGTTTCTATAACCTCCTCCGGCTCCAACGGTTAAGCCCATTACACAGATGTCTAAGCACCTGCACACTCGATTTTTGGATATGCAGCTAACCATTCCGAGCTGTCATTTCCCTTTAAACAGAGCTAAGGGTAACCGATAGCTTCACTTGGCAGGGGCTTCTGTATGTAAAACATCATCGGTTTTTAGTTTACCGCCTAGAAAAATAGGGGGAAAAGAAAATAATTAAAAGAGCGTGAATCCTTATAATGCCGTATCTCCACTACTGAACTTCTAACCTGACATAAATACATTGCATATTGTAACCCGTTTCTCCTGATTATTAACCTTGAGCATGGCAACCTATAAATCATAAGCGAAACAGCTGGCGCTCAGCATTGCCCCAAAGGTGTATGATTACGATCGTTTTATATATATCTTGGTATGCAGACATGAAAAATTCATTGAAGAGGTAGGTGTTGTAAGACTTATTGTAATGAATTTTCTGAAAAACATAGATCATGCTTAAAATAGGTGTCTGCTTATTATAATGCAGCAATTTATATCTTCTTGAATTACCTTGCCCATAGCTCAGCCATTTTCTTCAAGTCAAACATGATAATAACGAAACAGATTTACTGCGGACAGCTTGCACACGCTCTGGAAGTGGAAGTTTGCTTTGGAATTCTTGTGTTTCTACTTCCTCTCAGGGGCTAAGGATGGATGCTTTGGAGGTCAAGGGAGGGGAAAAAGCCTGTTGTGGGACCCTGGGAAAGTCACTTAACTGATCTGTGCCTCAGTTTCCTCATTAAGTACCTAATCTCCCTCCTATTTACTTCGTGAGTCCCGTGTGGGGCAGGGACTGTGTCCAATCTGATTATCTTATATCTACCCCAGTGCTTCGTAAGCGCTTCACAAATATCACAATTACTATTATTGTGATTATTAGAGAACGGGTACCTGTGCTTTTGGGCAAGCAAAGAGTTTGCAATTAACTAGGTTGTCCTGGACATGTTGGTGACAGAGTCAGATATAGGCTCACATGATCAGTGTTCCCAGAAGTACCCTGGTGAGATGGCTTTCTACACAGCATTACCAGACCCATCCCCACAACCCCCACTCCCACTCCTCACTCGACCCACCCAAGGAGAGGGGTGTGAACCAAGGGAAAAACTTGAAGACGGTTTAGCTCCCTACCTGTGAGTGGGGTTAAATTGTCCTGGCTGATGGCTGCTTCTTGAATTGACCTAAACACATGTCCCTCACTGCAGTGGAAAAGGAGGTCATCGATGCTAAAAGAAAGGAGCTGCCAACTTAGTGATACTAAGACAACTTGCTTCATTTTCAACTCTCCCGTCTCCATGCCCTTGCTCATAAGTTTCCTGGCCTGGAACACCCTCCCCTGACAAACCTGACCTGCCACCTAATCCCCTCCAAACCTGACAGGCTCCCTCTTACTTCAGTTTTCAAAGCCTTTCAAGAATCCCATCTCCTCCAACAAGTCTTCCCCGAGAAATTCCCAACACCCCAAGTCATGTCACCCAACCATCTCCTCTTAGCACTTACATACCCGTTGTGTGTACATGTATAGTCAATTGTATAATTAATTCTTTCCTGATTATCCTGTACTGAAACTGTTTTTACGTCTGTCATTTCTAGAGAAGCAGTGTGGCTCAGTGGAAAGAGCGTGGGCTTGGGAGTCAGAGGTCATGGGTTTGAATCCCGCCTCCCCCACATGTCTGCTGTGTGACCTTGGGCAAGTCACTTCACTTCTCTGTGCCTGAGTTCCCTCATCTGTAAAATGGGGATTAAGACTGTGAGCCCCACATGGGACAACCTCATCTCCTTGTGTTCCTTCCAGCGCTTAGAACAGTGCTTCGCACATAGTAAGCGCTTAACAAATACCAACATTATTATTATTATTATTAGAGCGTAAGCTCCATACGTTTTGTGCTTCTACTGAACTTTCCCATGTGCTCAGTACAGCGTACTGCAGCCAGAACTCAATAAGTACCCTTGCTCCTACTGTAAGTTCCCACCGTGTGTGTGGCTCCCAGCCTCCTCCAACCTTTTGCTCCCCTGTGTCGGGTGAGTGAGGTCCTGAACTGGAAGCCTCTTTGGGTCCCAGGACCGTCCGGAAGCACGCTCCGCTATGCAGCAGCAAGCCTGGAGTTCCCCGTGAGACTAGTCACCCTGGCTCGCCTGTGAGATTCCCACGGAGCTGTCGGCTTCCCTCCACCTGTTTAATGGAGTTAAAGTCAACGAGCAGAGCAAAGCCAATCCCTTGAGTCGAGCCCTTCCCTGATTAACGGTCACTTTTTTCATTAATGTGAGTGCAAGAGCACCTAGAGCATTTTTATTTGATTTTCCAATAAATTTTTGCTATAATTGCCCTTTGGTTAAAGGGATTTTTTATCAAGTAGTTGAAATGAGAAGCAGCGTGGCCTAGCAGAAAGAGCATGGGCCCAGGAGTCAGAGGAACCTGGACTCTAATCCAGGCTCACCCACTTGCCTGTTGTGTGGCCTTGGGCAAGTCACTTAACCTCTCTGGGCCTGAGTTTCCTCATCTGTAAAATGGGGATTCCAAATACTTAGTCTCCCTACTACTTAGGCTGTGAACCCAATGTTGCACAAGGCTCACGACTGACCTGATTATCTTGTGCTGACCCCAGCGTTTAGTACATAGTAAGTGCTTAACAAATACCACAATTATTGTTATTCTTATGGTATTCATGTCTCTTCCTAAAAAAGTGGTGGCATTCAGGGAATCCTTCTGGATTAATAACATCCAGTAGGGAGGGAGAAGTGTGTGTGTGGGGAGAGATAGAGAGAGAGAGAGAGAGAGAGAGAGTGTGTGTGTGTGTGTGTCCGTGTCCCCAAAGGGAAGCCAAGCCATTCAGACTGGAGGACCAGGAGAGCTCCTTCCCTGGGTGCCTGCAGTCACCCTAGGGTTCTCTGCTGCCTGGCTCTCTGCCCACTCCTCTGCTCTGGGGGTGGGACACTTTCCCAAGGCCAAGTCCCCAGAGGTGGGCATTTGATGGCAGGAGTGCCACAGGCCCCTGCAGGTGACATCCAGGAGACAGCTCTGCCCCTTTCCCTGCACCCCAAAGCTCTCCCTACCTCCCAATGCCCTCCAGAACCCATCCCAAAGCCTGTTCAGTAGGTAAATCATTTGGGACTCATCAAAACCTAGGCTCTGACCTACAAGGGGCACACGCCATCACGCCGACCGAGCCCCCAGGCCTTGCCTGGTTTCTTACGGGCCTCTCAAAAGCCTAAAGGAAATATTCCAAGATTTTCAAAGAACATGCACAGATTCAAAGAGGGAACAAATGATGTCAGAATGTAAATGCATCTGCAAGAGATTTTGTGGTTCTTTGGCCATCTATGACCACGAAAAAAGGGCAGAAATAAAAAACCTCACTACCAAACATACTTGGAAATTCATTATCATGGGGCCTTCCTAACTATTTAAGCTCTCCTTCCAAATAAAATCAGCACTTAGACAGTGCTTGGCACATAGTAAGCACTTAACAAATGCCATCATTATTATTATTATAAATTCCCCCAAACACACAGGGCAGAAGCTTAGAGTGGAGTGGAATCCCTCTAAATGGTAAGCTCCTTGTGGGCAGGGAACATGTCTACTAAGTCTCTGTGGTCTGCACAGAGTAAGCGCTCACTAAATACAACTGATTGATCAAGCATTAATGCAAATAAATTCACCTTTCAAGCAAGCACAATAAACACATCACTGTTGGGGAGGGGAGGGAAGGGGGTCACAACCTGTAGGCTTTTACAGTGCCTACAAAGTATAGGACCAATTTTGCTCAAAGACAGTGAGCTTGAAAGCCTCAAAGCTTGGCACAAAAAATGAACTTCTTCTCCGTACCCACCGAGTTGGAGCAATAGGAGGAAACCATCGGCTTTTAAGACTGCCTACCAAACCCCTGCCCTCATACAACTAAGAGTGGGGCAGGGGAGGTCAGGGGAAAAAGGAGAGAGGGGAGACACACCTTTGCTTTGTTTCTCCTAGACAATAAGTTCATCATTTAAAATACTTACTATCCCACATAAAATGATAAGGGTTTTCTGTTTGTTTCTTTACATTTCTGGAGAGTCAGAGATTTCTAATGGTTTTAAGGAGCACTTCAGGCTACTGAGTCCACACAGCTGCTCCTCGGTAGCCAGCCATGGCTGAAGGAGCAGAAACTGTGGCTCGCAGAAACATGCCAGCTTTGTCTGGTGAAGAACAATATTCCGCGATCCCACACAATGGCCGTCTCTTATTTTCGGCTCCCCCTTAGAAAGAGGTGGAAGGGATCATGGAGTTGTCTTGCAGAGCCCCTGAGCCCAGGGAGAGAACATTAGCTCTGCAGCCACCGATATGCAAATCCTTTATGTGTCCTACAATAGCTCGGCAAAACCTCGTAGGTGGAGACTGATAGCAGCAAAGTCATCCAGCTAGAGTGGACTCTTAAGTGCATCCAGAACTCCAGGCTCTGGGGTTACAGACAGCACCTTCGGCAAGGTCACCTAGACGGGCAAGATGAGCCACTCAAAAGACAGATCGATACTAAAGTCAGTTCCATTCGGCTGGCCAGGCTTTATTCCCTTGGGGATACGTTAAAACAGTTGGGGGAAAAAAATATTCCGTTGGGCACAAAGTTGTGCTCATGGGCTCTTCGTTAAAATTGGCCTGTTATGAGTTTCGGCCTCTTAAGAAACACCAATTCCCTGTGATTTTTTTTACCAGTATTCAACACTCCTCTCCTGCCTCACTCCTGCCGATGACTCAGATGTGATGTAGCGGAGAGTAGTGAGCAACAACAGCCTTATTTTGGTGCTGAGGGTGGCACCGCAATGGTATTTACTGAGTGCTTACTAAATGCAGAGCCCTGTACAAAGCGCTTGTGCTTTGTACACACCATCGTGCCCACAGCCTGATTTCTTTCAGAACCAGCTCAATTCCTAAAGGAAGCTTGGGTGGTTAAAGATCACCTGGGAATCTCAAATCTATCCAGGGTGGAAACAGGGTCCAACTGAAGATTGAGAATCAAGAATGCAAGTTCCTGGCTTTCTGGGTGGCCGTAAGCAAGCGACTTTAGTTCATTTGTGAAAAGGGGACATTAATATTGGCCTACCCCTTCTTCTCCCTCCCTCCCAGGAGCGAGGGGAGAGGGATCAGACCCGAACCGACTATTTAGGGAGATGAAAACGCTGCCCTTTGTAAGGTTAACGGTTTCCTGACTCCTAAGGAAACATGGTGTTGAGCAGGGGGTGCTTTCAATTCTTGAAATGTCCTGTGTATTCCCCAACACTGTTAAATTTACAGCCTGTTCTAGTTCAGTGAATCAGGCGACCCCCTCAGTTTAAAGTCTCTTGAACACAGGCTGACTGACAATTCTGCGATGGTTTTGGATTGCAAATGATTCTAAGCCACAGCAGCAGCTAGCTGGCTCCTGGGCGACAAAAGCAGCGCAGAACATTAGATCAGGTTTCTCCTACTTGCAATGTTAAAAACGAAGCAACGGGATCCTAATTTGGAGGGGCGGGGGGAGAGGAGGAAGGCCATGGCAGATGGGGGTGGGAGGGGAGGAGGAGGAAAAGGATAGAAGAGTGAGGCACCAACTGATCTTCCCTAATATTTATATGTGTCATTTTCCATTTTAGATCTGAGATCACACATTGAATTGGTTTGAATCCACGAGCTGAAGAATTCTAAGCAGGGCATCTTGTGGAGATACTCTGATCTGTTTTGTGAGCAAATAAAATTTACTTTGACCCTACTGTCAAAATGATCAAAACTCCCCTCTAAAGTGGAATTTTTATGGCCATTCTTCAACTTTATAGTGCCATTTTGGGGGCCAGCTGATAAGCTTACTTGAATTTAAAACAAACAAACAAAAAGACTACCTAGTGTCTGTGGTCTACTTAACCCATTTTGACCCCATTTAAGACTTGCAGTACACAGCACCCCCAAACAGGAAGGTGGGCTTTTTTATTTTTGTTTTTTTCAGCGGAGAGGGGAAGAGGGAGTCGGGAGTTATGAAGACCTGCAAAGGCCACTGGGCAGAGGCTGGATCTCCAGAGGAGAATTTGAACACCAATATCTACCTTATATTACAAGGCCCCCAACCCAGCCCAGTATTCTGTCTCCAACAGGACTGTTACAGAAACCACATGCTAGGTGCCCCATTAGCAACTCTCATAATGGTTAGGTATGAGCTATTTAACTAACATTCCTTCCACTCTCCATATCCCTCATTTTCCCTGAAGCAACCCATTATAGACCACTTACGGTGGTTCATATCCAATCCCCCCTGCCAACTCCCAGTTTGGATATACTGATGGTTTTGCCCTGTAGAACTTCTTGCGCTAACAAACACCATAATAAGTCATTGTTTCCAACCATCTAGAAAATGATAAGGCTTACATTTGAGGAGTTCTGCATTAAACCTCAGCTCCACAACCCGGAACTTGAGAGAATTCACCACAGATATGGAAAATTGGGACAGGACCTCCTAAATAGAAGCAAATCAGGAGTAGTCATTTTTTGGAAAAAAGTAAGAGATTTTTCATTTATTTTGCCAAATATGGTTTAGTTTTAGGATGCTAACTGTTTCAAAATTCATGGTGCGTCTTACTGATGGGGTGACAGGTACAAGTTATGGGGCTTGGGATACATTCTATTAAGTTTATAATTTGGCTACTGCTAGTCATGTAAATGATCTTTCGCTACAGAATTGAGAGGGGACTGGATGCTCCAAAACCGTTTTTAAGCTTTCACTTTTACTGCACTGTAACAATAACCTTCACATCCTGCATGGCTGAACATAGCTGTACAATATGGGTGCTGGGAAAAAGATTAAACAAAAAGGCTTTACACACACAGACACACACAATTTTTGGATCTAAGATGGAAGTAGAATGGCATAGTGGCTAGAACATGGGCCTGAAAGTCAGAAGATCATGGGTTCTAATCCCAGTTCTGCCTTGATTCTATGGCTCTAAGTCACAGATTCAAGTCACTTCACTGTGCCTCAGTTACTTCATCTGTAAAATGGGGATTGAGACTGAGCCTCACATGGGACAGGGACTGTGTCCAGTTTGATTTGCTTGTATCCACTCCAGCACTTACTACAGTGCTTGGCACATAGTAAGCACTTAACAAATACCACCGTCATCAATTCTATATGCTATATCATTTTGGTATGTAGGAGCTAGAACCCTAAAATAATGAAAAAATTCATATATACGTCAATGAGAAAAACATTAGAAAATTCATTTTCATTATAAACATTTCAAAAATGTATTCCCCTTGAAAAATAAAAGTATGAAGATACAAAATGTGAAATCATTTTTTAAATTTGGGGAGGGACTGGGGGAAGTACACTAAGGATACAGATTTTCTTGGGTTATTTACCAATAGCATTAGACAAAATGAGGTGCAGTAGAAAAATCCAAGTATGATTTTGGGCTGGGGGGAGAGGCGAGAGGAGCAGAGAGGTAGAAAGAAGGCAGAGGGAAAGAAACATGGTCAGATTTCTACGCTTCCAAGTCTTCAAAGGCTATTGAGTTCTTGGATTCTTTACTGAACAATGTCAGATTAAATTCAAAACACTTAAGTTAAACAGATGCCAAGAATATGCGTTGGGAATCGTGTTAAAGAAAAATGTAGTACTTACATTTTTCAAGATGAGATTTCTAGTAACTGCAAAATCGCACCAGAATCCATCTTCTACAATGGGAGGTGTTGACCACTGATTGGTTGTCACTGTGTCTTCTAACAGACTGAAGATCAAAGAAAACTCCAGACATTTTGCAACAAAATGTAGTAAAAATTTCATCCTATCTCATTTTATCTATTAAATATTAAAGACGGCCACCAGTTGTTCAAATATTGAAAAGCTGATGACTCATGCACAAGCTAGCCACTTGTCTAAATAATAATGAAAATAATAATACTTGGTAACATTTGTTGAGCGCTTACTATATGCCAAGCACTATACTAAGCCCTGGGAAAGCTACAAGATAATCAGGTTGGACTCAGACTGTGAACCCCATATGGTACAGGGACTAAGTAGGAGGGTGAACAGATATTGAATCCACATTTTACAGATGAAGAAAGTGAAGCAAAGAGAAGTTATGTGACAACTTGATTCTTGCATTTGATTCACATCCAATATTTTAGTTCTACTGCTCAAAGGATACTCATCTGGAAAACTTGATTTTTCCCCAACAGTTCATCAGCTAACTCAAGAAGATGTAAAAATTGTACCAAACAAGAAATCAAAAAAACCAAAGTATTTTTCTACTTGTCCCTTTCCAAGCTCTCTTCGGGGGTATGTTTTCAATTTGGGACATGGGAAATAAATTGTAACTGTGATTGTAAATCAGATTTGCCTCAGAACTCAGGAAAATTTTGTTTTTTATAAAATCAGCCTATTGGCCCCTCTTCCCCACCTTCCATATCTCCCTTCAATTCCATGGCAGGCCGATTTTGTATTTATCCAGGTGACACAGTCCAGTGAAAACAGTAGTTCGCAAATGATACATTTTCTCAAATATCAAAGGTCACAAAAGGGCACAAATCGGTAGCTCTCCAGAAGAGGCTTTGGGTCCCCCCCCCTCCTTTTTTTATAAAGTGGGTCAGTTTTAGTTTCATGTAGGTTGTTTGACACACTGGTTTCTGGCATCACAAGCACTGGTCTACAGGATACCACAGAGCCTTTGTGTCCCTTGCTGACACTACAGCATTGTGTTTTTCTACCCATTAACCAAGGATAAATGACCTAGATATTGTGCCTATTAAAGCCTCATTTTTCTCTTGCCCTTTTGTTCTTTAGTGTACCATATTATCACATGCTGAACACATTTTTAAGTATTCTCCGTCTCAGATGCCCTTTTGAGGGAGTAATGCAGGGTTTTTGTGTGGGGTTTCTGAAGAGTGAGCTAGAGTGGAATAATGTGTAGGTAATTCAAGATTTTTCTTCCTGTCTGGTCCCTTGAAGACAATCAGTTAGGCATATTACTGACACCTAATCTAGTTTAAGAGGATACATCAAGAAACTGTACAAAAGCCATTTTGCTGTATTTGCTTCTATTGCGAATACAAAAAATAGAGGGAACACCAGTTGTGGATTTCCCTAAACACTACATTCTATAATTACATCTCTGCATATCATGGGTCACTTTTATTAAAAGCATCATTACTACAGTTGGCAGCAATTTACATCTTATCTTACATGATAGCAGTTTTCAAAGAAAAAATAAAAAGACATCACGACAAAGAAAAACAATACATTTACAAAGTCATGTCTGTAAACTTCAAGGCTAGTTTAGAGTTGAGGTAATGCTGTTTAGCTTTGTGGCTAAAGTAACAAAGTCCTTTAATTTAAAAAAGGTACCTGATTCTCTCTCTCTCTTTCTCTCTTTCATTTATACCAGTGCATTACAAGATCGTGAGACGATTGAACTGTAGTTTTATCCTGTAAGAACCTTCTCAGTGGGTTAATTTCCAAAAGGTACTCTTCACATTCAACAGCTGCCTTATTATTGCTGTGTCTCATGACAGAGACATTCACACTATCATGGAGATTGTCAGAGTGTGTATGTGGGTATGAGTGTGAGCAAGTGTGGAACTCCCATACAGTCAACAATGCGCAAAGACGATATATGGTAAATTTCATCTTGACCTTCACAGCAAAAAAAAAAAAAAAAAAATTTAAATATATAACTTCATACTTCCTTTAAGCAGCACTTCCTTCTATTAGTGCCACTCAGTTACAAATTGCTGCTTTTATTATAATACCAATGGTACCAAAAGAAAAAAAAGCAGAGCATTATGTAGGTTTCCTTAAAAAGACATGATCACCTCTCAAATTTCATCTCTCCTAGGGATAATAAATAATGCACTGCACAATACTTAATGACCAAGATACCTTTTGACACATCTGTATAACATGACTTGGACTGTTTTTTTTTGTTGTTTTTGTTTTTTTTTTTGTTGGTTTTTTTTTTTGTTTTTTTGCTACACTATGTTACAGAACAGCTTATAAAAACTAGGTATGGACATTAACTGTGAGTGTAAACAGTAGGACTACCACTTGTCAAAAAGTTTTAAACACTTTAACTGTAACTGGTACTGGGTTATTCGTCATTTTCATTGTTTTCTATTTCATCCCCCCCATCAAGCGAGTCTAGTTCTTCACCCTGTGCTATTTCATCTTCTAAAACGGAGGAATCTGCAGTTTTATCCAGGCTCTCCTCGGCGTCACTGCCTTCCAGGTGCTCTTCATCTTTGAAGGCAGCTCCTTCTCCTTTGTCAGTAGCCTTGTCTTCACCGGAGCCCACTGCATTCTGAAGTCCTGCTAATGCCGGGAAACCGGACAGTGTCAATCCTCCCAGTCCTGGAGGTAGAAACATAGATGGGTAGAACAGGCCCGGAGCCATGGTGGACAGTAGGAAAGGATTAAAGGCCAGAGGGTTTGTAGGCAATCCAGCCGGGGCCGTAGCAGCACTGACCGATCCATTCGCCGTGTCAGTAGCGGAAACAGTGTCTGTGCTTTTCTCGGAGTCCTTGTTCTCCTCTTCATTCTCGTTCCCCTTCTCTTCGACTTTTGAAGTGCCATCTTCGGGTTCTCCCTGACTGGAAGCAGTAGTGGTGTTGTTTCCAGTAGCAGCGGAGAGCGGGTTGTTCAACAACCCGCCCAGGCCGAACATGTTGGGTAAGCCCGCCATACCTGGCAGCATCAGGGGGAGCATGGCCGCCGGGTTTTTCGAATCGCCTCCGGTGGTGGTGGCGGTGGCGGTCGTCAGTCCCGGCGGGAAGCCCATGAGTCCCGCCAGCTGGAGAGACTGGAGGCTCTGCAGGTTCTGAAGGCTGGTAAGGTCCATCCCAGCAAACAGGCTGTTCATCAGCAGTGGGTTGATCCCCGAAGTGGAGGCTACAGCGGCAGCAGCTGCAGCTGCTTTGGCAATTTCACTTTTTGGCCTTCTTCCTCTCCTGCTCGCCCCTTCCTCCCTCACAACTGGGCCTGTGAGAAGACGATCAAACATGGACTCTGGAACAAAGCCCTGAAAGAGCAGAGAAGGAAATGTAAACCGGCCCAACCCGCGCGCGGCGGCCGACTGCACGCCTCGCTTGGAGGCATGGGCTGCAAAAGTCAATGGCCAAAGTCATGGGGGCTGGAATCCAAACCCTGGGTTACTTTTAACATTTTCATCAGGTTGAAGATATGTTTTCTGGAAGGGCCTGAATACATTTCACACGGAATCCTGGGGGAGGGGAGGGGGTGCATAAAGTTGAATAAGGTGGATCACAATCAGTGCGCACGATTCATGGCAGCAGTAGGTCTGCCCGAGGGCTTGATCCTACCTCCTGGGACTATGCTGACTCACCCAAGACCATCGGGCAATTCTCTATTTTACTAAATTCAGTGGGTCCATTTGCAAGGATCACAGTGCTCCTGATCCCTAGGCAGAAATTTTAACTGAGGTTGGCACCTGCCAGTGGGCTTGATGAAAATGAGAGTCCACTAAGCAAAAATAAGAGGAGGGGAAAGATGCGCAAGCAATAAAGGAAAAAGGTAGAAACTGTTTTCAGGAAGACTGATACCACTCCCAGCCCCGTGCACATGTGCACCCACACATGCACCCACACATATGGTCCCCGCCACCCCCAACCCTTTGCTGGAAGTTAACTGGAGGGCATTTTTGTTTCATCTTCTCTCCTACCCCCTCAACTCCAGTGTCTCCAAACTCTAGGAGATGGGATCTCTCCCTTGGCCTTGGCTACCTGTGACCTAGCTCAAATCTGTTATGTTCTCAAAATGGTGCCAAGGAGTGCAGGGCACACGATCCAGGGGCCCTCTTGCATGCCATTTTTAAAACCTGATTCTGAGAAAATGGGGAGGTGGGGACCACTAGGAGACCAGGAGGGAAACTTAACCCAATCACCCACTGGGCTGAGTTGGTCATGGAGTGGCCCCGCTCAGTCAACGCAAGTTGGACCACGTAGGGTAATCAAATTCACTGCAGGAAAATGTCCCATGACAAATGGTGGCTACCAGTGTGGACCATGGCTCTCCTCCTTGAGCAGAGGCAGGTGGGCGCACCCCACTCCCCTGTCCAGGACTCTTAAGGAGGTTTCCCCGCCCTCTGCTGTGGTGGCATCATGAAGGGCCCCTGGATTCCCCGCTGTGCATGGGGAAGCGGGTGAGGGCAGATTAGGGACGGGAAAGCAGGATGGGGAGTGCAGGGCGTCCCTCAAAGGCAGGGAGCCCAGGGGATCAGAGAGAACAAAGGGAAAGCTGTGGTGCCTGAAACCGGGTCCGGTGCCACCCTCAGAGAGGGAGGGGAAATAATAATAATAATAATGATGATATTTGTTAAGCGCTTACTATGTGCCAAGCACTGTTCTAAGTGCTGGGGTAGCTACAAGGTAATCAGGTTGTCCCACCTGGGGCTCACAGTCAAAACCCCCATTTTACAGATGAGACAACTGAGGCCCAGAGAAGTTAAGTATTTGCCCAAAGTCACACAGCAGACAAGTGGCGGAGTCGGAATTAGAACTCATGACCTCTGACGCCCAAGCCCATACTCTTTCCACTAAGCCACGCTGCTTCCCATTATATGCAGCATGGCCTACTGGAGTAAGGGCCTGGGCATCAGAAGGACCTGGGTTCTCATCCAGCTCTGCCAACTCTGGGCTGTGTGACCTCAGGCAAGTCACTTAACTTCTCTGTGCCTTAGTTTCCTCAACCGTATAATGGGGATACCTGTTCTCCCTCTTCCTTAGACTGTGAGCCCCATGTGGGGCAGGGACTGTGTCCGACTTAACTTAACAATAATAATAATAAATGGCATTTGTTAAGTGCTTACTATGTCCAAAGCACTGTTCTAAGCACTGGGGGGATACAAGGTGATCAGGTTGTCCCATGTGGGGCTCACAGTTTTAATCCCCATTTTACAGAAGATGTAGCTGAGGCTCAGAGAAGTTAAGTGACTTGCCCAAAGTCACAGAGCTGACAAGCGGTGGGGCTGGGATTAGAACCCATGACCTCTGATTCCCAAGCCCATGCTCTTTCCACTGAGCCACGCTCCTTCTCTAACTTGTACCTAACCCAGAGCTAACAGTGTTTGACACCTAGTGAGCACTTAAATACCCCATAAAAATTCTAAGGGGCTGGACCTGGAATTGACCACACAGAGTTAGGGGGACCAAAATCCAGGAGGCAAGCACTAAATCATCATCATCATCATCATCAATCGTATTTATTGAGCGCTTACTGTGTGCAGAACACTGTACTAAGTGCTTGGGAAGTACAAGTTGGCAACATATAGAGACAGTCCCTACCCACCAGTGGGCTCACAGTCTACAAGGGGGAGACAGAGAACAAAACCAAACATACTAACAAAATAAAATAAATAGAATAGATGAATGCATAAAAGGGTGGGGGGAGTGTGAGGGGGAGAAGCACTGGCTTTTTTTATTCTAAACAATGTCTGATACTTACAGACTGCTTAACTATATCAGTCCAATCGGGAGCAACAGCAAATTCAGGATTTTCTTCCAACCACCTGGGTAAGTCCTTCATTGGAGGGGCCATAGCTCCACCCATCTGGGGAAAGATATTTTTAGGAGCACTTGGCATTACACAAAAGACACTTGAACTTGGCTAACTACTTAGCACATTTAGGAAAAAAAAAACCCTAAAAACGTTTAAATGGAGAATTTCCTTAGAGAAAATTAGGGTGAGGAAAGTCTTTCTGCACCACAAATTCCAAAGGAAGAGCTCCTCTGCTGAAAGGCTTACCTTCTTTCCATTTCTTTTATTTACAACGGGCACCCTTTCCTCTCCTGTTAGGGTGTTGATATCAAGTTTGTTAGGGTTTCGACATCTGTGTCGTTTCTGCTTCGGCTTCTGAAATGGGGAGAACAGCACATCCGCACTCTTCTGCAAGGAAAGAAGAAGGGGTTCCCTGCTTGGCCTCTTCCATTTAGCAGTCCTATGTATCACACTATTGAGTAGGCATCCAGCACCCTCAGAGCTCTAAAAAGAGCATTTCTGATTGATTGAAAACTGTTTCCTCTTCTTTGGGAAAGGAAGCTTCTTCCTTCTCCCACAGCACTCATTCACACCCACATATTGGAACATTATTTACTTATATTAACGTCTGTTTCCCCTTCTAGACTGTAACCTCATTACGGGCAGGGAACCTGTCTACCAACTCCATTGAATTGTACTCTCCTAAGCACTTAGTACTGTGCCCTGAACACAGTAAGTGCTCAATAAATACCATTGATTGCTTATTTCCCAGGTTGATTACAGCAGTACGAGAACTGGCAAGGCCAGAGTCTACATATGGTTCCAAAACCTCCCCAGAAACCCGTAAAGTTGGCTTTTGCTCCCTCCTGCCATTACCACCGTTTTCATTTGATCATTTTCTAATGCGTCGAGCCAAATCATACCAATTTAAGCTCCCGTTAGGATGCATTAAGAATCATCATTCCACTTACTGGTACATAACTTGGCATATCAACAGTGTAAGTAGGATGCAGTTTCAACCATTCAACTAAATCCTTGTTCTTAGGGGCCTCTTCCCCTACCAGCCTGGTCCCGTCTTCCAGGTTAATAACAGGGATGCGAGTATCTGGGTCCAGCTGTCCGGGAGAGGGAATGTTTCTTGATGGTGGGGTGTCGATCTCTTCCTCAAAACCTTTGGTCACATCAGCATCCTCCTATGGAAAGGCGGAAAGCAGGATCATGACTCCTTACCACCCACGGTGCACTGCCTCTGGACTGGTGAGATGGGGGGGTGGGGGTCGGAGGAGGGGTCTTTCCCCAATGACACTTAGTGGAAGATTTAACTCCCAGAAGACTTCTGGTTGCCAGAGGTCACAGTATGCTTTAATAGAACATTTGGAATCCCAAATCCTGGCTTTGGATTTTGTGGTCCCTCACTTTTTCTAATGCTGATTTGGCAA
The DNA here is from genome assembly GCF_015852505.1 of Tachyglossus aculeatus. Classification (NCBI taxonomy): domain Eukaryota; kingdom Metazoa; phylum Chordata; class Mammalia; order Monotremata; family Tachyglossidae; genus Tachyglossus; species Tachyglossus aculeatus. Next base: position 19,549,879 of record NC_052090.1, on the reverse strand, counting down.
GAATATCCACGGCCTTTCATCTTTTCCTCTCCCCTTTCTTCCTTCTCCTCCTCAGCATTTCCTTTCATCTTTTTTCGAGATTGGAAAGCAGTTTTAACCAGGCCTCCGTTTGGAAGATGGATTTTGGTTCGATTTCCAGGTTCCCAGCCAGGCAAACCACTTGATTATCTTTGAGCCACCTCCATTTGACTTAGGAAACTGGAGCTCATTTCGCATCTTCCTCTTCCTCCCCCCGGTTCTTTGCTGAAACCCATCTCCGGCATTGTGTCCTCAGGATCCTGGGGACTGGAAATGACCCAGACTGAACCTGCATGGTCCAGAGCTCGTGACTAAAAGCTAATGCCTTGTTTTGTCTCAAACACCAGCCCACTGGTGAGCAACAGAGAAGGCAGGTGGGAGGGCAGGCAGCTCTTTCATGGTGGTGGTGGTGATGAGATAGAGCTGGTTGCTAGCACCAAGTTCTCTTAGTTCTGTACTGAAGCCATATTTGCAAGGGGTGAGAGCCACTCACAATTAGCACAAGCCTCCAATCTAAGTAAACAATTTTTCCCTTTAATTCCTCGCAAACCTCGGAAAAAATCTACATTCATTCAGTGAAGGTTAAGAAAAACCCGAGGGTGTGAACTTAGATCAAGAGTCTCTTGACTTTAGAATCCACTGGTATATATATATATACATATATATATGTTTGGGGTTCACAAAACATGGGAAGAGAAGATGAAAGGAGTGGAGTCCTCTCTAAAAGGTTTGCGGGGAAGGAACATGTCTCGTGCTTCTGTTGTACAGCCCCAAGCACTTAGTACAGTGCATCATACCCAGTGGGTACTCAATAAATACCACTCCAGCTGTACAGGATGACCCAATTGTCAGAGCAGACCCTAATCAGGAGGCTCCCAGTTAGTTCTCCAAGACAATTAGCCCACGTTAACCTCTTCATGGTTAGGTGTCAACCCTCACCGATACAAAGGAGGGAGGATGGAAAGAAAAACTGGCTACTGGACTTACGGTGCTCAGCGATGTCCGTTTGCTGCTCATGAAAAGCAGATCCAGCCCTTCTACATTTTTCCTTCTTCCTCTTCTCCTCTTCATTGGAGGTTCCCCATCGATTAGAGAGCCATTAAGCAGATGCCTTGTGGGTGTGCGTGAAAGACCTGCTTGGAGCAGTTCCATTTGAGTTTTAAAGGCATCGGATGCTGGGGTGGCGACATTAGGCAAGATAAATTTTGAAGTAACAGATGTAAAGTTTGAGGTAGAACTTGTTGCCTCCCTTGAGGCCTTTGATAAATCGACAACTTTTTCTTGTCCGTTTTCCGAGACCACCTGAGACTCCCGCAACTGTGCAACCATCTCCATGAGATTCCGCCGCTTGGCCGCTCTCTCCGCCTCGATCTCGATCTTCCTCCTCCTCCTCCTCCGCTGGCGGGGAACGGACATGTTGAGGACGTCCTCCTAACGGAAGAAGGAAGATCCAGAGTCACAGTGAGACACAAGCTTATACGGAACCAACCAACAGATGGTATCTACTGGGAGTTAGACTGAAAAGGAGAGCAACCGTTGGGCTGGGTTGGAAGTGGCGAGTTGGCGTCTTCACGACTTCCTTATTTTGGTGAAGGATCTGCCTTCACAATCGGTAACGGAGGGGAAACCTATTTTGACTTCCATCGACACTGGGAATCATTCCGACTTGCCTTTGATAGTTGAGGAGACGCAGTGATGTCCTCAGTACCGCTGATGCTAGCCTGGCCAACCATCGAGAGTTCTGCAAAGCTCCTTTTCTGTAAGGGGCTGTCCACAGCTGTTGGTGTGTAGCCAGGGATGAGTCCCTGGAAGTCAAACATCTGGCGCCTATTTACTGGCCATTTCCCTTTCAGCACCGCTTCACAGATGTTGTCTAATCGGTTTATCATTACTCGGTCCTGCACAAAGGAGAAATGGAATAAGCAAGGCTGGGATGAAGAATGGCCATTTGAACTCCACCTGGTTGAAAAATAACTACAGTGCATATTAAGCACCCCGCCCACAACATTCAAAGCGTAAGCAGAGGTTTGCCGAAGATTAGTTGGTGGGCTAGAAAAACGATCCGACTGTAGACCACCTCAAATGGTCCAGTATGTGATGCATCTCCTGTCACTCACATGATCTCAGTGCAAACTATAGAAAACAAACACACGATAGCCATCTCCCTAAGAGGTCCCCTTCAAATACAGCCAGCATTCCTGGGTAGCAGCTAATTCACCTTGAAAAGGCTCCCCTGCTTTATATGTGTTGGGAAAATATCGCTGCTAGGTAAAACCGCCAGAGCAGATGATTTCAACAACTGCCTTCAACATCCTGAACCTCTCTGGTAATTCGGAGCCAACAGGCTGGATCTGAAATTCTGTCCCAGGAAGTGGTTCCTCATTAGCGTCACTATTAATAAAGTTCAGCATTGTGAAATGGGCACCAACCTAGGGACACCTAATGAATGTCAATTTGCATTCCACACCCATTAGCCCTTCAAACTTCATTGAAGCGTGTAGATTCAAAATTTCTAATTACAGCTCTTAGTCTACTTAAACGGAGTTTCCACAGATTAAAAAAAAATGCTTGTTATTATGAACCTTTCATCTCATTTTGAGAGGCTCCTTTCTCTTCCCAGGAAAGCTGATTAACATTGCTGAGGAAACTGAAGTGACAGACAGGAAAAACGAGAATCTCTTGGACAGTTCAATCTTAACATTTCATAACTTCAATTTTAAACACCCTCTTTTAACTTTGATAAACACTACTGGCTAGCATATAGGGTCATCCTTTAGCTTCCTGAACAACAGAAATAATCCACTGCAACCTCAATGGCTGCAACAGACTGCTTACAACTCCCTACAAATAAGCCTATTAGAGCAAGGTGTTTTTTTAAACCAGATGGTTCTGTTATGATGATTAGTGAGCTTAATTCTATTTAACAATTTCTTTCCCCTTTGAAACAAAGCTACATTACATACACATTTACTGCAAAATCTCTTGGTTTCCACCTAGAAAAAAGGATTTCCAAGTTTACACATTTTGCCTAACTTTCTGAAAAGTACAATCTGGTCCTGGAATAAAAGTAACCCATTTCAATCATATCCATCAACATTCCAGGTTTCTGAGAGTCTAGCTACCGCCTGAACAATGGCTTGAAATGAAATCTGCGTTTTTGTTAACTCCGGAAGCTTCTCTTTGGATAAAATCTGTTTTTTAGGGTCACCATCTTTTCCCTGCCACAAAATACGGTTCTCTTGATATCAAAATGTGTAGACTACAAAGGAAATAATGCATTTTAGGAGCTGACATGCTCTAATCAAAGATCTGACACGGGACCAGAGTGTCACCAAGAACGCTTTCCATTGCTTATCCTGTCCCCAAATGTTGTGGGACAAACTTAAGGGTAAAGCCCTCAGGCTGGGTGAAAACACAGTACAGGAAAGGGCTTCCTTCACCACTCTGATTCAGCCCCCAAAGGGATCTCTCTCACCAACCCCAACACCATGCCTCCCCCCACCCCCCACCAACCTTGGGCCAGAAAGAAAAAGAAAAAGTTCTCTCGTGGAGGAGCTGAGCGACGGATGGATCTCCGTCGTCCATGTAGAATCCATCGCGGGTCTCGTCCCGTGCTGTGCTCATGGATGCATTGCTTTCTTCATCAAAATTTTTCCCCTGAGAAGCAGCTCCTGCTGAGAAACAAGGAAAGGCTGAGCAGTCTGCGCCCACAGGACATCCTGCTGACAAATTTAGGCCGGGGGCCACGGAGAACCAGAATTAAAGTAGCTGGGGGAACAGAAGCTTTCTTAGGCCTGGCTGTTCAGCAAGTGACCAAGCAAGTCACAGCTGTGACTGACAAGTGAATTCTTGCAAGTTATTTTCATTGCACTATGTGCAGTCCCGAGAAATCTGACACTAAAAAGTCGTTTCAGAGGACATGTCTTATATGCTATAGAAAGGACGCTGCTTCACTTCGGTCTGTTACACTCCACCCTCACCCCCCCACCCCAGCCTGCCAATTCCTTTCACCTCCACCCCGCTCTCTTTTCACCTCTGAGTTAAACAATATGAGATTAAGATAGCTGTGGGCATTGGGAGTTACGTCAGAGAACTGATTGAGAACATTTACTCATGAGTGAACCTTTTTCCCCCCCTCTCTTTTCCCAATCCAAGAAAGAGGCCTACATCCACTTAGTGCCACATTATCTCTGCCACAACTGTTAATTGATATTCTCGATGCTGAACTATTAAGACATTACACATCTAAGTAACCTTCCTTTCATGTTTTGTACCATGAAATATGCCCGGCTTCCCACTCAGAACCCACCAACTCTGGAAAAATCTCTTTATGGAAGAATAAACATGCCCTCCAAGTGGTGGTGGTGTTGGTGGGGGTGGGAGGTGGTGGTGGTGGTGGTGGTGGTGGTGGGGTGTGTGTGTGTGTGTGTGTGTGTGTGTGTTTGTTCTTGGACAGCAGTTTAGAAAAACCTGTATACTCAGTAAAGGGTGTATTTTGAAGAAGAGCTTTCAGTGGCTTCTATTGCATGCATTTATCAAGTCGGCAAACTAACTCTGGACCCCTTCTGGGCACGTTACCTTCCGGTTGGGAAGACTCTTCTGATTTGTCATCATCATCAAGCTTTTCCTCTTCATCCTCTTCTGAGCCTTTTTCAGAAATTGATTTTGGATCTGCATCTGGACTGATGTCTACATCCTTCATGTCGTTTTTCCCAGAAGCTACCTCGGCTTCACATTTCTGCTTAGTGTCTTTGCCCCCAGGGTCAGCCTCCTCCTCTTCCTCTTTCAGATCGGGCTTCTCTTTGATGGCGGCAGGCCCCTCCGCCTTGACGTCGGCTTGTTCGGCAGCCTTGTCATCTTGGGCCGGCGTGGGAGGGGCAGCGGGTGGGGCCTGGCCGAACCCAGCCGCCAGGGGATTCAGCGAGGACATGTGGCTCGAGTTGCCCGCCCCACGGTTCTGGGCAAAATTTTTGTGGGCATCCAGGAAAGACAGCTCGGGGTCATTCAGGATGTGGTAATCTGTCCTGCTGACTCCGTGTTTAGCAGCCCCGATCAGCAAGTCTCGGTCGTGTTTTCCACACTCCCACCACTCTGGCAGATCCAAGCTCGGCTGGCAGAGTTTGAGCCTCTCTGCTAACAGCGCGTGGTGGAGCACCTGCTCGCGGATTTTCCGGAGCAGCTCGATGCGGTACAGAGTTCTAGAAGCCCGTTCTTCGGTTATGGGCTCGATCATGGAGGAGAGATCGGGTGGTTCTGGAACACAAAAGCCACTGGGGTTTACCCCGGGGAAGGTTGTGTGGGGAGGGGGGACATCGGTCTCTAATCTACATGGCTACCAAACCTTGGATCAGCCCACTTTAACCTGCCGACCTAGGTTTCTCCGTTTGGACTACTACGAGGGTACGTACCATCATCTGGTTTGGCCGGCATCCGGCACACCCGCCGGCACATAGCCACGAAGCAGTTGAAGTACTTCTCCAAACTCTCGTCAGACTTCTTGTCGAGTCTGGCAAAGGCCCGGAATTGGTTCCAGTCAAACTGCTGTTTAATGGGATCAAAAATAATCCCAAAGGTAGATACCACCCGGTAGAAATCTGCTTCTTCTCTTCTCGTCCACCTAAGAGGGAAGGGAGACAGGTCACCAAGTGGAGACTTGGAGGCCGGGTCCCACTGCTCTGAGACCCTTCGCCCCTAAAATCTGGCTCCAACTGTTACACTGGGGAAGAAACCAGTCTGCCTTGGAGAAGTGAGACAATCCCCACTGCTCCACGCCTCCACGGGGGTCAGGTGAGAATGTGGGGATGGGAGGCGGGGTCTAAGGAAGGTAAAGGAGGAGGGAAGTTCAGAGAGAGCGAGAGAGACAGAGACGCACAGAAAGGAAAGGAGAAAGTGGAAGGAGGGAGTGGGGAGACAAAAACCCGAAGAAACTCACTTTTGACGTTTTTCAGATATAATAGCCTCTCTTTCTGCTTCTAGCGCTCGCACTTCCTCCCGGGGCCGGCGCCTCCGCCGGTCAGTCTTCATTAGTGCCTCCTGCCTCATTTGTTGCCTTTTATAGCTGCGCTGATAGGCAGTAATGAGGCGGCGCAGACGGGTAGTCAGGGTTGAAGTGTTAGGCCAGTAAAGTTGGCCTAACTCGGCATTACTTTCACTGTGCTTGCCTAGGGAAGTGGAAAAAAGGAGCTCTCTGATGCCTAGTTGCTTCCTTGCAATACACAGTCTTTCCCGACAAACAAGTCCCACGAACTGATTAGCATTCAGACCGTGGTTCGGAGAGGACGGCGCCGTGCCCTCCAAATGTGAAGTTATAAGTTTGGAATAATCACGACTGTAAGGCTAATTAGTAGAGCAAAAAAAAAGTGAAGTGACTGCTTGAGAAAGGAACTGAAGTTACTTGTCAGACATACACAGAGGAACTCTCTTTACCCTGTCCTACATTACCAAGGCATCTTCGGGTGACGTTTACTCTCAAGATGCCAACGGGTTTAAAGAGCCTAACCAATGGCTATTCTTAGAGGTTTCAACAAACTACTCTGTGCTGAGGGAATATGAACTGGGCAGCTTTGCTATCATTCATGCCAAGCTGCATGCTAAAGAAATGTAAAAATCATCACCAAATAAGAGAGAGGGTGGGGTGGAGGGTGTAAGCACGTGTGTGCACATGCACAATAATCAGCAGCAGCTATCATAATACCACGATGGTTCTGTCATAAAAATTCCATTGTGTAATAATAATAATAATAATGATAATATTCATATAGCACTTATCATGTGCCAAGCACCGTACAATACAAGGAACACAATTCAGCATTGATCCCAAGTGGAGGAGAGAGGACGGAAGAAAAACAAAAATCAAGAAATGGAGCACTGTTGTCTTTAAAACTAACCTAACAACAGCCAAAAAAGGTGTCAAGGGTTTTGGGTAACAACATGAATCATCTCTCTATAAACGCAATTTACCCCTCTGATGCTGAGGAAACATTACCTGTAGTGTGGATCTCCATGGATTCATCTTTATCCTCTGGAGGCGAGTTTGCGAATTCCTTTGCGGGGAAAGAAGCGAAGTATTTTTGTTTGTGCTTTATCTTTTGTTTAGGCGGGTGGGGGAACTCTTCGATAAAAACAAGCATTGACAACGTGACGCTAACAAACATGTTTAGCGGGTGGTAGGGGCTTAGTGCGGTAAGGATGTCGGTTGGGTTTTCGGAAAGCCCCGCACGTGTGCATGAGTTTCTGATCAATCACGAGGCCTTCCAGAGAGCGGACGAGGAGCGGAGGGAGGGAAGAGAGGGAGAACTCCAGCCTTAGGAAACAGCAGGAGCTGCAGGGGGGCCGGGGAGAGCACTACCCCAAAGGAGAGAGGCTTCCCCGGCTGGCTCGCTCCGAATTCCTCTCCCCGCCTCCAGACTCTCTGCAGTTGGCTCTGCACAATCTCCAGCCTTTTCCATTTCCCCAGCTGTTGGGGATCCCCCAACCCTCTCCCGGCTCCACCCTGTCTCCCCTAGCGCTAAGGGCTTTCGCTGCCCCCGCCAGCCCCATCTGACATCACCACAAACAATAACTCGCGTGAAAATGCTCTGAAATTCTTACATCAATTTCATCCTTGAATGGAGTTCTAGCTGGTTTGTATTCGGGGTCTTCATCTTCTCGGTCAAATTCTCCCCTGTTGGAAATTTGTGTGACAATTACACGGACAAAGAGCAGAGCCCTATCATTTTTGTCTCATCAATCTCGTCACTCGATCCCGCGCCTGATGTCCTAAGTGGAAACTCTCAGACTAACTTTAGATTGCTTGGAGATTAAAAAAAAAAATAGCATTTGGGGCGCGTGAATCCTATGTTCCAGGGAAAACCATCACAAGCACATTTCCTCCAATTTTTGGTCCGCTTCTGCTGAGGGCGTTATTACTTCAAATTACGAACTGGGCTTCCTGTGTTAGTAACAGTCGCTTACACGTCCGTCAGTTGCAGTTATAGCAAAGCATGACAGTTGAACCTGCCAATATATGTGATCCTGACATAAAGTTTATTAAATTTTTAAAACATCCCTCTTACCCATCACCGCCATCTGCCAGCATGTCTGTTCCTCTCTGCTCAGCGGCTATGGCCTTGGCATCAGGCATCCCAACCCGTTCCAGGAAACACAGCGTCGGATCGGCTCTCATAGAATTGTACTTCTCATAGCCTGCCTCCGTTGCCACCGCCCCAGAGATGAGGCAGACCAAACGAAAAAGGAAACAAAGAGAGGCTCCATCATGGAAAGGTTCACGGCACCGAGCTGCGGGGCAATTGTACTTTGGAATCGAGCCCTCCATCATTTTCCCGAGTTTAAAAGACACGGACCCGCTCTCGGCCGAGGAACCGAGGGGGTGGGTATCTGAAACGAAGCCGCTCGCGTCTGGATTCCTTCGGAATCCGGCTTTCGAAGAATAAGGGCAGAACTCATGTGAAAACATGTTCACAAAAATCATCGCCTGGTGGAGGGTTGGGGGGAAGGTTTGGGGCCCTGTTTTGGTTTTTTTCTTTGTTTCTTTTTTTTTTTTCCGGTATCTAATTTTGCCTGACATCTGAAAGGTTTCTTAATGGTTTCTTTGTGACCTCGAGAGTGGTACTCCAATTTCAGCTCCCATCCTCCTTTGTGAATAGCTTCTGAATAGCTGCTGGATCCTGCACCGTAGGCTGAAAAACCTGTATACGTAAGGCCAGCGAACCCGTCTTATTAGGTTTAGGATGATGCTTGTCAGTAAGATGACACTGTTCCCTCTCTGCTTTTCAAACTGTAATTTGCTTTTTTACTGCCCAAGTTGACTAGATGGAAAATGGCAGACCCCAACAGTGCACGGCGGGGAAATGATTTTTAGACTCGACTTGCCTCAGCTGAGCTCACCAAAGCCGTGGCTGCTGAACATAGGCAGAACAGCACAATTCAATTAGGATTTGTTCTACAACACACCACTCCTAACTGCTGTAGAGCCTCAAGCCAAACTGTAATCATGAAAGGTTTTATAAGCCATCATTCTCCCCTTTAGTCAGGCTGGGCTGCTGAGAATACCTCGACGACCTCCAGAGAATTGGGATTATAATCAGGAATCGCTCACTGTATATATCATGCCAGCTCTGCATCCCCAGCCTTTCAAAGTTAACAAGGCTGCATCCCACTCAAGGGAACCGCGAGTTCTCAGCACTGACATTTGTGAAATATTGCTTGGAACAAAGCCCAGGAGGCACTTGTACAGATTAATAGCAGAGGTTAAGCCCACCGTCCACTTTGACACTGGTTGGCAGAGTGAGCAAGGGAAGTGGTGCTGGAAGCAAAGTTTATGGAGATCTATAATACTACTTGGCTATTATTAAAACAAATATGGTTGGGTTTTATTTACAGCCAAGAAAGAAATGTTGCCTTCTCAAATGCTCTGCAAACATTTAAAAACAGCATCTGATATTTACAGCTCATATTAGAGTTTTTAATACAGAGAAACGAGAGGAGCCAAGAGTCCTTTGGAACTCTATCTGTTAATATTATGACTCCAGAGGAGAGCGCGCGAAGAGTTCTCAATACAGCTGAACCGAGGCAACCACGTTTACTCAAATAGAGGCACCACTTACCATGTTTATACACTCCAATTAAAAGGGATTTATCTGCTTCCTTATCCCACCAGTCAGTGGGAACTTCAGCATGGAATGGCTCGGGTATCCATACATCTGCTTCACTAGAAAAGCAACGGCGGAAATTTTACAAAAGCAAAGGCCACACACCGGTACCATGAAAAATATCCCATTTTCCTTGAGTCTCTCTCTCTCTCTCTCTCTCTCTCTCTCTCTCTAGAATAGGAGACAAGCCGACAGTTGATCTTTCTCCACCTTTTCCAAAAACGGAACGTGCTTTTAAGAGGCCGCTTTCAAGTAGCACCGGCAACTGAAAGCGACATGATCAACTTCCACTATTCATTTCACTCCACATCCACATTTTCACCCCAACTTCCCTCACCATGCCCAGGTTCAAAATACAATTTCCTGCCTGCGCTCAACCCCGCGGTTGCGCTGGAGGAGGTGAACCACCGCTGCTAGCCCAGGCCTTCCAACGCCGCGACGGACATTTTCAGGTGACCTCGCTAGCTGGGAGTACGGCCGAGAACGAACGTGAGCTTGTACTAACCTTGAGTCAGCACCCTCTAAGATCTTATCGGCCTGGTCCCCTATAACTTCTTGTCTTAGATAGTACAGCATGCGGACACGCAGCAGGACCCTGGAGAGGAAGACAGAGGGGGGGAAAAAGTTCTTAACTTCAGGACTGTTTGCCAACAGTGGCTTTTGGCAGCTGCTGCTGTTCATCCATCATCCTGCCAAGGCTGATTAGCCATGCTGTATGGTAGGCTTGAAGCGTGACAGATGGTGGCACATAATCACCTCTGTGTGGTGCTTTCTGCTGGCTTCCAACAGGCCTGCCTGGCAACCGCTTCCACTGCACAGAGAGGGATCGAGCTCAGCCCAACCCAGGCGCGTTTCATTGAGTCCTACCTAGGGCAGCTTGTGAAGTTTAGACACGTACTCCGCCAGGGCCTCTGAAGTATTGAAGCAAGTTTGTAAACAACTGAGCAGATGGCTTTCAGTAACTGTTCTGCTTCATTATCTCATAAAATTTCCTCAGCTGCTGCCTTAATACCATTTTTGGAAGCACATCAGAAGTTGTAGGAATAAACGAGATATAAAATCTGGTTTTACTACCTTACAATAAACCCTCAATATGGAATGTCAGGTTTTTCAGATTATACAACTTCTTCTGCTTCCGAGAGAGTGTGTGTGTGTGTACGCGCTCGTGTATTGGGGGGGAGGGTGGGTGGAGAGGAACAAGGGGTGTCTCTCTTCTCTCTCATATGCAGTGTTTATTATTTACCCCGGAGCAAAATTACCTCTCTCGCCTTCTTAACTTATCCACACACCTATCTGAATTCTACCGAGAGGGGAAAAAGGAAACTGGGGGTTAAAAAACGTCTTACGCTCACCGAAAGCCCTGGGAGTGATTTTCAACAGATTACGGTCAGAATGCCCCGGAATTCCAGGAACATGGTTTTTCAAGGTGATTAAAGCTCAGTTGGATTTTTCACTCTTTTCCACAAAATCCACCTGGAAAAATCCCCCCCGACGCCCCACTTTTACTGGGTTTATCCAAACGCAGCACCCCCTGCTGGCCAGCTCCTGGTGGGACACCGAAGTTGACTTGCGATGCTTAGCGACCACCCTCGTAGCCGTAAGCAGGTTATCACATTAGCTGTCGCTTCCCCTGCTTCACGGTAGAGGTCAAGGAAGCGGCAGTCAGGTTGCCTTTGAAAAATTAAAATGACAACCACTCTGAACTCCAAGGCTGCCCTACCAGTAGAGTAGACGGAGGGCGCTCCAGTTGAAACGGATCGAGGGAAAAGGCGAGGTTTGACATGCACCACGCTTGACACCCTTTCTTTCCACCCCTTTAAAAAAAACAGAGTGTCTGGGGTCTGAGCTGGGTGCAGAGGTTATCAGAATGCACTGAGGCAAGAGGAAGGCATCTCCAGTCAGTGACTGAAATTCTTTTCATGGAGTACCATTCAACCCTGGCAGTCAACCTGCTGCCTTTGGCCCCCTGAGGCAGACAGCAAAGTGCTTTGCTTGAGCAGGGCCTTGAATTATGCAATCCCCTGTGCAACCCTGTGAGGTTTTTCTCTCTTGGGAGGAAAAAGGATCAGAAATAAAAGTCAAGGTTAATCCACCACCACTCCCCCCTCGACCCCACCCCACGGGCTCTCCTGGCCACTGCCCTCACCACCCCGCCATCCTCTGCAATCCTCAAAAAGTTTCAGGAGTTTGATGTTTTTGCCACTTGGCGTTTTTACAAACCTCTAAACTGTTCGTTGGTCTTTCTGCTGATTACCATCGTTTCATTTTAGACACTAATGGGCCCTGGGGATCTGCCCTAGGCGGGAAGGAGGTAGGCTGGCTTTGCTCACTGCCTCCACTCCGCCAAAGGAAGGAGTGGGCTGACTAGCAGTGCATTCGTGACTCAGGGTTCAGTAGGACGAAGAGGAGGAAAATGGTTACTGCTCCCAAACTTGGGAGGGGACTTAAAGCCACATACTCTTCTCTGAGGTGCTTGAAAAGGGGAAGGGCCCAAACCCCTCAAACTTTTGTTCTCAGCCTAGATTAAGGAAAATGCACCTGCCCTGCAAGGTCTTCAGCAGCAGTAAGACTGGTGGGAATTCTGAAACGCCAAGGGTGCGGGGAGAGAGTCACAGAGACCCAAGTGTTCATATACGTCTTAAGGCTATGGAAGGGGTCCAGTTTCTGCTGGCTGTAACTGCAGCATTCCTTTAACTTCAACTGGGGCTATGGTAGTATCATTCACAGTAGCTCTTGTACTGGGGCATCACATTGTACTAAGCACTTGAAGCACAAAACAGAGAAGGGACACATTCCCTGCCCACATGGAATTTACATTCTAACAAGGGGAGATGCACATCAAACTATTTACAATCAGATTTACCTAAATAATTGAATACATGATGACATAAGGTGCTGATATGACCTATTTTCAGCAAGACAGCTCAGAAGCCTAATGTGGATTGGGAAAACAGTTTAAGAGAGGAAAGGATTAGTAAGCCAAAAATGCATGCCCAGCCCTGGACCCAGTCAGTCTCTCTATTTGTAAAATGGAGTGAGGACACAGCGGAGGTCAGGATACGTTGAGATAACATATGTGAATTTGTAGGAAGAAAGTTGCCCCGTTAGCTTACCGCCATTATCAATCAACAGCATTTACTGAACACCTACTGTGTGTAGAACACTGCATCAAGGGTGGAGGAGAATTCAACATCATCGATTTAGTCCCTAAAAGTACCAGAGTCGAGTCTTGTGGCTCCCCTCCCCAAGGCCCCAACCAACACAAAACCAAGAATATTACCGATCCTCACTTGCACTTAACCCGAAGACGAATATTTTCCGATTGCCAACCATCAACTAGCTCCTGGGTTGTAATAACATAATGGCAGCTAAAACTTCCAAGATATTCAGAGACCAACTCCAACAAGCCTTCCCTGACTCATTTCCCAGCACCTTGAGCCATTAAAGCCCATCAGCCAACTCACACACTTAGGAACTTATTTATTATACCCTTTTTGGCATGGTTATTCAATCATTTTAACCCCTTTAGGTGCAAATATTTTTATGTGTCTCCCCCATTAAAGTGTGAGCTCCTTGTAGGCAAGGAACATGTCACTTCTTTATTCACAACTTCCCAAGCACCATTGATCGTGCACAGAAACCAAGTCGGAGAGGGTTTTTTTTTTTAAATGGTATTTGTTAAGCATTTACTATGTGCCAGGCATTGTACTAAGTGCTGGGGTAGATACAAGCTAATCAGGTTGGACAGAGTCCATGTCCTACCTGGGGCTCACAGTCCTAATCCCCATTTTACAGATGCGGTAACTGAGGCACAGAGAAGTTAAATGACTTGCCCAAGGTCACAAAACAGACAAATGGCAGAGCTGGGATTACAGCTCAGGGCCTTCCGGGTCCCAGACCTGCGCTCTACCCACTAGACCACACTAGACTCCAACAACTACTAGAAAAGCCAAAACAAAGCTCTCAAGCAGGTATACATGCAAGAACTTACTTGTTACAGTGATGTTTCAGATGTTTTTTGTAGCTGTCCTCTTGAAACAAAGTGTCTGGATTGCAGCCGGCCAGCCAATCGGCATCTTGCAACACCGGCTGAGAGTTCTGGGCTTTCACTTTCTTCCCTTTCCTTCCCCTTGGCACCGGTGCCGATAAGCCTATAATAATAATAAAAGCCTTTCACAACCCAAATTGCAGTGTCAGAGTCAGATATTTATAGTTAAGAGACAGAGAAATGTAGGGTTTTCTTTACATTTTCTTTCCCCCTCCCCTCCCCCATCCCCCTGTAACAGCAATATGACAAGGATTTCAGCAAGCTCTTCGCCACCACCAAACCCAAAATAGCGTGGCTACCCAGACATACCAGAATGATTAACCAAGGCTCGGGTCTGGCCGTCGGCCGTTGGCGTGATCAGATCCCAGATGAAGCTTTTGATATTTTCGTCTCCTTTGTAATGGTTCAGACAGTACACGAGGATGGTCCGGCAGATGGTTTCCACATCTTGCTCGGTTAGCTGGCGCTTGTAACGCCCATGTGAAAGGATATCGGTCCACCGGCCCCAGCTGAAAGGAAAATATCCTCAGTGGGTTGTCAACGCGTTCAAATTTCCCGCTCGCCGCTTCCATCTTAGCTCTCGGGTGCCAGGAGCGTTGTAAAGTCCTAGATCAGAACTGACTTCCTTCAGATCGGGTCATGTCAGGAAATCCAACCCCCAGCATCAAAGAGGTAGGAATGTTTATTTTTACAGAGTCGGCAATAAGTTCACTGCTCGTAAATGCAGCAACTGAACTGCGCTGGATATAATAAAGCACACGTGTTTTACTTGAGCTTTCCGAGTATGCTACGGAACAGTGAAGGGAGCCCCAGAGCACTTATTCTGGGGATCGAGACGAAGATCATTTCATACTTTACTTTGCCTTCGCTCAGGCCACTACTCGGATGCTCTAGCTGCGAGCAGTTGCCTCAGTGGGGAGGGGAGGGAGGCTACCAAGTTGGCAGGGACTACCCTGAGGGCACGGTTAAGTCCTGAGGAGGAATAATTGTACCTGCTCCCTGTCCAACCCCAAGGGAGGCTGGGAGAATTAATGAGGACAGGGCGGGTAAAGTCCCTTGAGCCCTTTGAAAAGAGTTGCCGTAAGAGTAAGGAAAGCCATCCCTGGTCAATCTGACCACACCATCAACCCGCTGTGGCAACGGCAGTCCTTTATACGTGGCTGCTTTGCAATAGAGGGGAGGGGAAGGAATATCGCTACCCATCCTAGGAGTCAGAACATCGTCTCTGCCCCTCCCCAAATCCCAAAAACGGTATTGGCATTTGGGGTGGCAGCGTGGGGAGGGCAGATAGAGTGAAAGGGAAGTGAGTAGCCCAATTGGGGGGACCTGTTTTTGATGCACTTTTTCTAACCTAAAGATTTTGGGGGGACTACTACACCTTAAGAGATTCAGAGGCAGCTTGGGCTTCTTGTCAGAGCAACTTGCACGTTACATTTACATATAATTGCTAAGCAGATAGAGATTTAGGGTCTGAATACCATCTGGGGATTGCATTCCACTGTGAATGTTCAATGGGGGAGGGGGGCAGCGGGGGATGTGCCTGGCAATTTTCTTCTACACTCAGACCACTCTGCTCGACCAGAAATTAATTTCCCCCAAATTCTGACCCACCCTCCAACGTCACGACTTAGTGCAGGGAAGATGACAGACAGGTTCTGCTTTCATAATGAAAAGGTGACATCAGAATGAGCCCAGGGTGGCCCCCAAGTCCCCCCTTTCGGGACAGACTGCCAAGATCCAAAAAGTGTGGTGGAGACACTGGGCATGAGGCGGGAGCAATGAACGTACCCATAAACCAGCAGGTTCTTTTCCACTCTAAAGCACTCACTCCTTGCATAGCCCTGTGATTTGTCCTGGGGTCTCCGGGGCTTTGAACTGGGCTTTTCTTCTGAGTCGCTCTCCAGGTCCGAAAACTCCATCAGCTCATCCTCTTTCACTGCACTGTACAGCCTGGTTTGCTTTCTCACCCGAGGCGTGTCGATGACCAGATTGTTCTGGGAGAAGAAAGGAAATTCAGCCTCAACCCCCTAAAAAAAGCCCCTCGGGCAAGGAAAGATAGATACCCAATTGGGGCCTCTCACTCACCCTTCCATTTAAGGCATCGATATCTAACTCTGCCTTCTTTGCCCACTTCTGCCAGAAATTGGGATCGTCCAAGGAAATGTCTGTCCTATTTCCAGATGCAACGAAGCTCGCCTGAAGGGAAAGAAACACGAGTCAATGCCGCTGTACTTCCGCCTCGGGGGCCACACACCCAGGAGACGGTGACACAACCTTCCTACTGCCAGCCTCCAAAATGGAGTCAGGACTCCTCAGAGGGCCAGTCTCAATGGGAAAGTGACAGCTCTTCGCCAAACACTGGTAGGTGGTAAGGGTATGCATGCAGAGCTCTTTGCGTTTAACAATGAAAAGTAAACTTTGGGCCACAAATGGGGTTTTTGTACTGTTCTGCTCCTCCCCGCCTAGCTCTCTGTGCCAGCCCAACACAACTGGATCACACCAGCACGGTTCAGTCCACACCTTGGCAAACGTAGAGCCCTTCCCTTCAGACTCGATAGTAATCGTGTGGGTCCGGCGCAAGAGAATCTGGTCAATGTCCTCTTCGCAGAACTTAGACCCCTCGTCCTCCTCATCCATTAGGGCACCGTAAGCTCCTTTTCGCAGAAGATCTTCGATTTCTTTCTTAGAAAGCTGCTGCACCTGAAGTTGGGGAACAAACTTTGTATGAACGTTTTACACCCGATGAGTACCTTGGGATAGAAGATATGTCCACTACTAAACAAATGAAATTCAGGCAACTACTTTAGTGCGATCTACCCCGTTGGGGAACCCGGCATGGGACGACCCTATGCCAGTTTCCCAAGGGCCTGGCTCACTCCACCTCTTCCAGGAAGTCACTTTCAGGGTCCACACGGGGTAGCCCCTGGAGCTCCCCAGCCAGAGGATAACACAGGATCACCCTGAAGGGTCCCCTGGCCAGAAAGGGTTTAAAGGGATGGCTGTTAGCGCTCCCCAGACAAAGGGGTGATGCAGAGTGGTCCCAAGAGGTCTCCAGCCTAATATTCCATGTCTTCGAGAAACAAAGCAGCCCACAGGACAGCCTCCCCACCCCCGGTGTCTGGTCTGGGAGCTCGTGCCACCACACCCTGTGGCCAGCCCAGGTTGGTTTCCTGCCAACCCAGTCTTGGCTCGGGACACTTAATAAAACACACATTATCTGATGGTAGGGGAAAAAAGGCAGCAACTTCAAAGTTAACAAAGACAGAATCACGTTGAAGTCCTAATAAAAGGTAATATGATTGTAATTGATTTAAAAAATCATTTAACAAGACAACTCGATTGGCATGGCATGACGCCGAAAGTTTGACCCAATTCAACGACAGCCTCTGGACAACCAAAAAAATATTTTCTTGAAGCTTTCATTTTTACCCCATTGGTAGCATTCTCTCTTCCACTCATGGACTGCAGCACTGCTTTATCCAGGCCAAGCTTTAAGCTGGCCTTGTCAAACATTTCCCTCTCATAAGAATTCCTCGTTATCAACCTGTAGATTTTCACAGATTTGCTCTGTCCTATTCTATGACATCTTGCTTGGGCCTAGAATAAAAGAAAACGGAGGGGAAAGAGAAGGAGGGGGCATTGAAAAAGAGAAGATATTCAATTGTAAATAACAGAAAAACAGATATGCGGAGAACACGATATAATAATACAATTAATAACTGTGGCATTTTTAAGCACTTATGTGTCAAGAAGTGTTGTAAGCACTGGGGTAGATACAAGTTAATCAGGTTGGATGCAATACCTGATCTTCAGGGAGCTCACAGCCTAAGTAGGAGGAAGACAAGGTACTGAAGTCCCGTTTCACAGATGAGGAAACTGAGGAATGGAGAAATTAAGTGACCTGTCCAAGGTCAAGCAGCGGACAAGTGGAAGAGCTGGGATAAGAACACAAGTTTTCTGACTCCCAGGGCCCTGGTCTTAATAATAATGATAATAGTAATAATAATGACAATAATGATATTTGTTAAGCACTTACGTGATGGGCACTGTACTAAGGGCTGGGGTAGATACAGGCAAATCCAGCTGGACACAGTCCCTGTCCCACATGGGGCTCACAGTCTCAATCCCCATTTTACAGATGAGGTCACTGAGGCACAGAGAAGTGAAGTGACTTGCCCAAGGTCACACAGCAGAGAGTGGCAGAGACAGGAATAGAACCCATGACCTTCTGACCCCCAGGTCTGTCCTCTATCCACTATGCCAAGCTGCTTCTATAGATACACTAAGAAAGGTCGCAACATTCTTGCAACTGTCTCTGAAAATAAACTACACACAAGCTGACATATTAGCTTGCTCAAGTCCGGCTGAAAACTTTACAGATTCCTTTTTTTTTTTTGAGTGGGTCACTTCACAGTCCCAGCAAAATGCTTTGAAAAGGAGCAGAATGTACTGCCTCTTGCGGATTTACCTGGAGGTCATTTTGGGGATTCCAGTCTGAATCAAAGATGATGCAGGTATCAGCAGCAGTAAGATTAATGCCCAAGCCTCCTGCCCTGGTACACAGGAGGAAAACAAACCTATCCGAGTCGGGCCTGGAAAACCTGTCGATAGCAGCCTGACGGAGGTTGCCTCTTACCCGGCCGTCGATTCTCTCATACGGGTACCTGAAAGAGACAGGCGCTCTGAGAAACTCAGATGGTCCTTTTTCAAGGCCACGGTATGCTCAAACACCCTCACACTACTCTGCTCCTAGACTCACAGGAGCCAATCGATCGAGCGATACCATTGATCAACTGAGAGGTGTTTGAACCTGCAAACATTCATCCCTCCATCCTCCGCAGATGTCCACGTGGGTACCTACATGCATAGCGATGGCAGAATTTCTAAGCCAGAACCAATCTGTACCCAGAAAGGATTCTCTTTCTGTTTTCTTGTTTTTAGATGTCCATTGAGCAAAGGGAAGATTTACTCTCCTTCCCTATCCAGCAAAGCACTTCTACCATGAAAACAGAAAGGATTCTCTTTCTGTTTTCTTGTTTTTAGATGTCCATTGAGCAAAGGGAAGATTTACTCTCCTTCCCTATCCAGCAAAGCACTTCTACCATGAAAACAGCCTGAGGCTCCGGAGGATAACGAAAACCTACATTAACTCATGAAAGTCAACTGGAAGAGAGGAAACAGAGCCCACCAAATCTAAGTGCATTCCCTCTTTAGCGGATTAACCACAAGAGAAATGTCATACAACTTGGCAGCACTGTGCGTTTTTTTTTTTTGGTTGTGGCTGTTGTTTGTCTGTTTAGTTCGTGTTTTCATCAGATCACCGCCTAGTTACAAAGTCGAGGGTTCAAGCTTCATCCCCTTCATTGCAGCTGCCACTTCTAGGTTAAGAACGCAGGACCCTGTCAAGCGATTAATGTATTCTCAAGTTGGAATCATTTTCGTTTTCCTCCCATTTTTAATACTGTTGCCCTCACCGTCTTTGAATGAGGTAGTCTTCCAGTATGTCCAAGCAGCGCACCATCTGGGAAAAGATAAGCACCCTGTGGCCACCAGCCTTCAGTTTGGGCAGCAGCTTGTCAATCAGCACTAGCTTGCCAGCAGCCTGGATCATTGCCTGGAGCTGAAAATCTGGAGAGTCGGCATTGTATGTTTCTTTAAACTCTTCCAAAATTTTCTCTTCAGCACCTGCAGAGATTGGACAGCATTACGTGACTACTGTAAAAGGTTTTATTACTAAAAACAATGAGCTCGCTTTCTGGGCCCGATGCAAGCTGCAGGAACGTCACATGCGACACACTCATGTTTATGGACAAAAATCCATCCACTTAGCCAAAGCTAAGTCTCGGCACAAGAAACATAAATGCACAAAAGGGATCAACGTTTTAAGCATAACACATTTAGGGGTAACACACACACACACAAGCCTCCCCCAACCCCGACCTCCTCCTGCTGCCCACCTCAACAAATGAATGTTTGCTGTCTAGAACCAAATTCCAACAACAGACGGTCAGCCAGAATTAACAGGAGAAAGCTAGTGGGCCAGATACCTACTGAAAATTTGGAAGCTACATTATTAAAATGAAGAAATGTTTACAAACCGAATGAAAATAAGAATAACCAAAATCTGTTCTAACATTAAAGAAGCAGGAAATCCCCCCCTCCCACCCACCCAAATCAGAGTAAGCCGATTGAAGCCTCATCCCATCAGGTGTCACTCGAATGAGACAAAGAAAAGCTTGTGCTTCGGGGTTAACTTTGGGGATTTGTTTGCAACATTCACCTTCTATTGTGATTTCCTCTCTCACTCCATGTGTTCTTTCCTGTCTGAATTTTCTGCTAGGAGCTAGCCAAGATACACAACTGCTCCCTAGAATTAGTCAGAGGTCTTTTCTTTCCATTGTTTAAAATATTCCACCGAAAACCTCTAGGCTTGAGGGAAAAAAAAAAGCCACTGTCAACCTGCCCTGGATTTTATTTTGTGCTCATATGAAAGTGTTGTGCTCGCAGTTCTGGACTCGTATTCTCTTCTTCCAAAGAACAAAGACTTTTCTTCCTAGACTATTCAGGCATACACAGGCTAAGCTTCCTTACACTGCTTAGGTGTCTCTCAACTGAGAATCCTGGCTTCATCTCCGACCACCGCAACGGGAGATGAGGGGTGTAGCTTTAATTCGATCTTTGGCCTGGCAGCCTGAGACAACTAATTCAAATGCCAATTAGGCCAGTGATTTTATGTGATCTGGACACCTGTCCCTTAGAAATTTGGATGGAGGACACAAAAGACTCCCATCTGATGGGGTATTTTTTTTCAGTTATTACTAACTTTATGCCAGGAACTCCCAACCCCCTTCCCTTCACCACTCTAATTTTCAACATTTCCTGTAACTACATGTGACATAGGTATGGAAACACCAGGGAACTTTTCAAAGTTAGAGCCAGAAAGGATATGCGGTATCTGCTCGGGAACTGTATTGTTGCAATAGGTGGGGGTTTTGTGGTGTGATGAGCTACAGCCAAGTTCACTGAAATTCACATGGGAAATTTACTTGGGTCAAAGTCAATGGGCAAATCCACTCGTTTGGTCAGCGAAGACATTTGTGTGTATGCAGGCTTTCTTATCTTATCAAGGAGAAAATTAAGGGTACTTAGACATCAGTCCCTGAGTCTCAATGCTTTGTGTCACCGGGGTCTTCAATAATGGGGTCTCTGGCATTTTGTGTCACACAGGGCAAAAGTATGAGAAGACCAATTCATTTGGACTTGATACCCCTCCCCCAACACCTCAGTAAAGAGGAAGGTGTATTTTTACAATTTTTTCCATAAAATTCCTGGGTTCCAAGTTGGGAGGTTTTTTTTTTTTCTTTAAAAATGAATGCCATCAACAGGAAAGAGCTTTAATTTTAAAAGCATCCGTCACAGAGCAGAGTGGCTGGGAGTGGAAGACAATGAGCCCAGCTGCAAGGAAGCTGCACACCTCCCTAAGTAACCCATTTCAGGGACTAATAACCAGCAGCAGTAGCAGAAGTTCTTCTTTGAATCTAAATTCCTCGTTTTACAGTTAACAACTATTTTCTCTGATTCCTTAAGGAGCAGCAGCATGACCTCTTGGAGAGAGCACAGGACCAGGAGTCAAAACACCATGGTTCTAATCCCAACTCTGCCACTGCTTGCTGTGTAACCTTGGATGAGTCACTTAAATCCCCTGTGCCTCAGTTTCCTCATCTACAAAATGGGGCTTAAATACCTGTTCTTCCTCCCATATGAACTATGGGTCTCACTTGGAACAAGGGTTGGGTCTGATCTGACTGCATCTACTCCAGTGCTGGGTACAGAGTAAGCTTTTAACTACCACAGCTATTATTATAGGCTGCGCTTCTCAAGGCTAAACAGTAGCAATTCTTTAACTTTTACTGATAATCCCTCAATCATCCTTAGCTCTCTTCTGCATTCACTCCAATTTCTCCACATTTCTCTGAGATTGTAGGTCATGTACCACTGGAATACTCCTCTGGATGCCAGCATGACTATAAAGGTATGACTATCTTGCAGTTCTCTCATGCTTGAAGCAGCATGGCCTAGTGGATAGAGCATGGGCCTGGGAGTTAGGTGGTCATGGGTTCTAATCCCGGCTCTGCCACTTGTCTGCTGTGTGACCGTCGGCATGTCACTTCACCTCTCTGGGCCTCAGTTTCCTCATCTGTAAAATGGGAACCAAGACTGTGAGCCCTATGCGGGACAAGGACTTTGTCAACCCAACTATCTTGTATTTAACACGGTGCCTAGAACAGTGTCAGGCACAGAGTAAGCATTTAACCAATACCATAATTATTATTATTATTATGCTCTACTCCCCAAATCCTCCCATAACCGCCTGAGCTCAGCCCATCTTCTAAGCCCTCCTAAAAATCTCACCACCTTCAGAAAGTCTTCTCCGATCAATTCCCATCATCCCTAGTTGTAACCTTGTGCTTAAGTATTTATACTCTTCCTCAACATGTTTCTACGCCTCACGTATATTTCACTTGTACATTCGATCAGTTATTCTGATGGCTTA
Source organism: Tachyglossus aculeatus (assembly GCF_015852505.1). Taxonomy (NCBI): domain Eukaryota; kingdom Metazoa; phylum Chordata; class Mammalia; order Monotremata; family Tachyglossidae; genus Tachyglossus; species Tachyglossus aculeatus. The sequence goes on along the minus strand of NC_052090.1, from coordinate 19,527,609 downwards.
TTGGCTCTACTACCCATCATATCCATGTTCTTCCTCCTGTTCCTACTGGTTGCAAATAACTTTGTGTGTTTGTCTCCTCCCATTAGATGGTTAGCCACCTGAGGGCAGGGAATGGGTATTTTGATTCTGTTGCATTTTGTGAAGCCCTGAGAACAATGTATGGCACTTGGCAAGTGCTCAATAAATACCCCTCACTATTCTTTTTATGTATGAATTACTGTTGTCCATATTTGTACAGTAGTAGTAATAGCATTTAAGTGCATACTGGGCACAAAGCACTATACTAAGCTCTGGGAGGAAAAATTCACAGGTGAGAATGAAACACAGTCCTTGTGGGGTTCACAATCTAAAAACTATTTTGTGTTCTGCCAACAAGGTTCTTTTCAATTAAAGCACTAAAAAAGTCATATACTGCTCCTGGGCTAACCTTTTAGCTTATTCTAACCCCTAGATCTATTTCTCTTGAACTTGCACACAGCCAATCCTTATCACTTTGAATCTGTGCATGGCATGTATCTTCTGCAAGTGTATGTGTCCCTCTTGAACATAATAATAATAATAATAATGGCATTTATTAAGCACTTATTATGTGCAAAGCACTGTTCTAAGCACTGGGGAGGTTACAAGGTGATCAGGTTGTCCCACGGGGGGCTCACAGTCTTAATCCCCATTTTACAGATGAGATAACTGAGGTATAGAGAAGTTAACTGACTTGCCCCAAGTCACATAGCTGACAATTGGCGGAGCCAGGACTTGAGCCCCTGACCTCTGACTCCAAAGCCCATGCTCTTTCCACTGAGCCATGCTGCTTCTCTCAACATCATCTTGCTGGTTTCAACTATTTTTCTAATATGCCATGGTTACCTTGAATTCCAACCTGATCTTCCAAAATGCTATCCCTTCTAGCTTGGAGTCATCTGGGAGCCTAATGAATGAGCACACTTCCTTTTCGCCATCCAGGTCGCTATGAAAATCTTCAACACTGGATTCCGTATCATCCCCTGTGGAACAGTCCTCTAGTCCCCTGGGTGGACAACATCCCATTAGCAACTCCCTGGGTGTCCTCCACCGCACTGCACTAATTGACTGTGTCAATTAGTTGGACACAGTCCCTGTCCTGTATGGGGCTCACAGTTTAAGTAGGAGAGAGAACAGGAAAACTGAGGCATGGAGAAGTTAAGTGACTTGCTCAAGGTCACCCAGCCAACATTTGGCAGCGTTGGGATTAGAACACAGGTCCTCTGACTCCCATGCTCTTTCCACTAGGTCAAGCTGCTTCTCCTTCTGCGTCACCTATGTACCTGGATTTGTCCCCTTTAAGCAACTGATATTCACCCCACCCTCAGTCCCACAGCACTCCTGTATATATCTGAAACATATTTTAATGTCTGCCTCGCCTTCTAGATGGTGAGTTCCTTGTGGGCAGGAATTGAGCCTACCACTTCTATTGTACTGTACTGTCCCAAGCACTTAATACCTGCACAGGATAAGTGCTCAATAAATAGTGATTGATTGACTGAACTTCTTCCTCTTTCATGCCACTAGATCCCGGGGCTTATGAGCACAAGGGGAGCTGCAGGAAAATGGGAAAAAATACTAAAAACAGCAATAAGGGGTGGAATAGGAGAGGCTGGGGTGTGTGGACTCCTTGGATGCTATGCAGTGTCACCAAGGAGGGTGAACAACATCACCATTTTACCTCCGATGAAGTGAACGCTAGCTTTCCAATCACGGACCTCTCAGATGCAGCAGAAATTTAGCACTGTGGCCATTTTACATCTCTGCACCTGACTGAGTACACAATTCTGCGTAATTTGGCTAAAAGGAGGCTGTCAGACCTTGGTTCAGGAATTAATCCCTCATTTCAAATATTGCTCCTATAAAAAACTGGTTCTCCTTTACAAGTTCTGACTTACAATTCAGTTTCCAGGAGCCAATTGTGTCCTAAGCCTGAGGATGCTGTAGTTCCTCTTCTTCTTCTCCCATGCCCAATTCCCCTCTAAGTATTCTTGACCCAGCTGAGCCCAAATAATGACCTGGAATGCACCTTTTTATGATGACCAAACCCAATAAAAATATTCTGGATTCCCAGATGAATTTAGGAGTGCCAATTCATTTGCTAATTACCTGTCATCTCTTTCCACAATACACACACAACCGAACAAATGAAATTCCTTACCTATTACTTTCACACCAGAATGATTTACTTAACACCCCAAACTCACAAAATACTGAGGGGAAAAAAATTAATCACATGAATCATTTTGTGAAGCTAAAATGTGAAAGAATGAAAGCATTCTTGGGGTGCTGGGGCCATATGCATTAGGGAAGGACGACTCAGCCGCTGAGTTCTCCTTAAACACAGAAGTTACATTCTTGCAGAACTCGCACTAAGGGGAGGTCACGTTGTACCCCTTAAGCCTTGCCTAAAGAAAGCCAGCTTGATGTACACGGGCAAACATACACTCAGCAGTATAAACTGGAACTTGAAGAGTGTGTGTGTGTT